>NW_026519046.1:1319284-1649105 GCF_947347685.1 Pleuronectes platessa | reverse complement strand
AAACCAACAACCTGTATCTTAGACGACATTGCCCTTGCTTTCAATGAAACAGTCAGGAACTGGTGAGTGATCTTCGATCCTGATTTGTCCTTTAATTCTCACCTACAACTAATTTTTAGGACCGCCTTTTTCCACTTGCGTAATATCTAAAAAATCAGACATGTACTTCGCAAAAAGATGCAGAAAAACTAGTCCACGCCTTTGTTACATCCAGACTGGACTATTGTAATTCATAACTATCATGCTCCAGCAGTAAGTCGTTAAAAAATCTGCAGCTTGTCCAAAATGTTCTTCAATGATACTGAAACAACCCTTAAGATATAGGCTTGTGTTTATATACACGGTATATGCATATAGATCTATATATCTATATATATATCCCCTGATGCTGTCAGAACACATGAACCTGCTGAATGTTGCATCAGTAAAGATACAGACACTGATGCACATGTTTTTATCTCATTACACCAGGATCACTGGTCTTATTATAAAATCTGTACAACAGAGAACTTCTGTCTCACGTTTCTTCTTTATTCTATTCTACTTGTTTTCATGTTCATATACAGTTCTTCCGCCATCTGCAGGCAGACGTCACCACTGACTCTGATTCTTTCAGTTCATGAGGAGTTTGTTTTCAATGTGTTTCTCTATAATTTGTTTAAGTCTTGACATTTTAAGTAAAAAGCCTTGATATTATGTATATTAGGATTTGGCTCTATTTGTAACCGGTCTATCCTTTGTGGTCTACCTGCGTTGTGTGTCAGTTTGTGAAGTAGAAGACCGGGACAGGACTTGTATCACTACTGAATTTGTCTGTTATGTTGAAGCCACAGTTCATGTGATTGAACCGTTTTTTTATTTAACACAAGTACTGAGTACATTGTACAAAGACCTTTTCCTTATAAATCAAACACGACACTTTGGTGAATTAAGGTTTTCAGTCATCAAATGTTGTCTTAGACACATAATGAGATTATTGACTCATATCTTAACAATCAATGATTGATTGGATTCAAACCAAAATGTAAAAGCCCTGTGATTAATTTCAAATTACAACAAAACATTCATCAAAGTGTTCTTGTGTGATTACAATACTGTGCGTGTTGCTGCTGGGACTTTCTATATCATATCTGCCAGTCGTGCACATTACAACAGAATTTACTGATGCAACATTCAGCAGGTTCTTGTGTTCTGACAGCATCAGGGAATATATATACATATAGATATATAGATCTATATGCATATACTGTGTGTATATACACACAAGCCACTAAATATGATTTTATTAAATATTGAAATTGAAAATCGTTATTTGTATATCCCATATTCACAAATCACAATTTGTCTCATAGGGCTTCAACATGGTCTGACATCCTCTGTCCTTAACCATCAGCAAGAGTAAGGAAAAACTACTAAAACCCTTTTACAGGGTAAAAATACGTAGAAACCTCAGAGAGAGCCACATGTGAGGGATCCCTCTCCCAGGACTGACAGAAGGGCAATAGATGTCAAGTGTACGAAAACATCATCAAGATTAAAGTTTTTAGCAGCATTAGTGAGGGTAAACATTTTGAAGGATAACTTCAAAACTATATGTCAAGCAGTCCTGCTGCAACTAAATGCTTCCTAGTTTAGAACATAGGACAAGTAACGTTCTGCCGCACTAATTAGCTCTAACTATAAGCTTTATCAAATAGGAAGGTTTTAAGCCTACTTTTAAACATACAGATGGTGTCTGCTTCCCGAACTGAAAGTGGTAGATTATTCCACAGCAGAGGGGCTTGATGGCTGAAAGCTCTGGCTCCTACTCTACTCTTTAAAACATAGTCAAATGAAGCAGCAGTTTACAGGGTGAAGGAGTGGGGAATATTAAATTAAATAATATGAATATATGTGAAGTAAGTGTATTTGTATGAGTGGGGGAGCAGAATGTATATGGTGACTGTTCAGAGGGTCAGTGTTGATTGTTCAGAAGCCTAATGGCCTGGAGGAAGAAGCTGTTTGTGTGTCTGGTAGTCCGTGCTCGGATGCTCCGGTAACGTCTGCCAGACAGCAGCAGTGTGAGAAGTCCACAGCCTGTGTGGCTCTGGTCCTTGATGATCTTCAGTGCTCTTCTCAGGCATCTTGTGCTGTAGATGCCTTGCACGGAAGGGAGATGGCAGCCGATGATACCAGGTCAGGTCATCTGTGATGAACACACCGAGGAGCTCACCACCTGGGGTCTGCTCGTCAGGAAGTCCAAGATCCAGTTACACAGGGGGGTTTTAAGACCCAGGCTCCTGAGCTTGGGGACGAGCTTGGCAGGCACAATTGTGTTGAATGCGGAGCTGTAGTCCACGAACATGATCCTCACATATGTGTTGGCCTTCTTCAGGTGGGAGAGGGTGGTGTGTGTTGTCGGGGCGATGGCATCGTCCGTGGATCGGTTTGGGCGGTGAGCAGATGTGGCTTTTGACCAGCCGCTCGAAGCACTTCATGATGGTGGAGGTCAGTGCTACAGGGCGGTAGTCGTTTAAGCAGGTGATGGATGATTTCTTAGGTATGGGGATGATGGTGGCCTGCTTGAAGCAGGAGGGGACTGTCGAGAGATTTAGGGAGAGGTTGAATATGGAGGTGAAGACCTCCGTTAGCTGGTAATAGAGCAGTAATGCTGGTTATGATTTATGACTTTTAATCATAATACTTAATTAGGTGGATTTTATGCTCGCCACAATAGAGCCACCTCCTCGTGTCATAACTAAACTGCAAATTATATTATTTCTATGGTCAGAATCTTGGTCATGTCATTTATTTGTATCAATATATACATTTATTTAGTCAATAAAGTAACATTTTAGTTTTGAGAGCTCAAGATGATCTCTAAACTTATTTTGAGACTGACCAGTGATCCAAAACTCAAAGACGAATCATTTAGAAAATAAACAGACATTAAGAGGAGATCAGGAATTCTTCACTTTTCAATATTCTAACGAAATGCTTGATTGATAATTTAATCAACAAGCTTTTGCTTCTGGATTTTCTAAATGATTATTTTGTCTCCCAAGCCAGCAGTTCAGAGCAAGCTGGAAAGAAAACAAAAGATCACAGACAATTCATCTACACATGTAAAAGATAAGACTGGCAAATTAAAAAATATTAATATCTGACATGGGAAAAATTGTATTTCACATTAGTGAGTCATGAAATTGGATTTTATTCTGAAAGCATCATCAGTCAGAAACTTCAACAGTGGTCAAAATCAGTTTTGGATTTTCCTTCTTTTGGCCACTAGAGGGTAGGCATGTTCCATCATAATCTGGTAATTTTGTGAAAAGGAGTTTCCAACAGAACCCTCTATTCCTCTCTTTTCTTTTTCTGTTCAGTGCTTTTTGAACATGAGAAAACTTTCACAGGTGGGTGTTGGATTACAGAAACTGTATTTTAGAAATGTTTAACACTTTACTCTCTCCTTTTGGTCATTTGACCTATCTATCAGATTCTAAATCTTAGAATAAGATATATTAAAAAATAAAGTTTCCTTCACAGTGTTTTTCTTCTATACATTGTAATTATTCTGTCTAACTTCAGTACATTTGACCTCCAGTCGCTGCAGCAGTCACATGTATTGATCTGGACCTCAGATATATCTTATCTCCACAGAGCTGCAGCTGTGATCAGTCCCTTCAAACAAACACACTTTAAACAGCCTGATTGGCCTCTGCTCAATAAAACCCTGTGTGTGAAACCTGTGGAGCAAGTGGACTTTCCCTTTCAAACACGAGTCTGAATTTTGATGGGTTGACAGGGACAATTTATATAATTTACGAGACTTAGCCTGGAATAACTGAAATATCACCTGTTTAAATAAAGCAGAGACAAAATGCAGACATTAATGTAAATCATCTCTGAAATACCAAAAGAGACAAGTGGTGATCCGACAGAGGGATAGAGAATTGAAAAATAAGATGACAACTGCAACAAGCATGTAAACTAGATTCAAACTGGCAAAATAAGATGAAAGCACAGCTTCTATGAGAGAGCCACTGCTTTCCCCCTCACTGTAGAGACTGAATCAAAGCAGCCTTAGACAAATCCTCCTTCTGTCTGTAGGCCCAAGTGCTTTGTGTTCTATTAAAGCCCATGGAAATCTACACTCTGTACGTTGTTTGATGTTGCCAACTTGTCATCTCTGTATCTCCGCAGACTTCACACATGGGCTGTTTTCTATATATAAAACTCTGTCCGAGTTGTTTCCTCTTTACCTGTGTACATACATGTATATGTAAGGGGGGGGGGGGGTGTACCACCACTCGAGGGCTGGTGATAAGATAACTGGAAAGTTTTCACATTACAACGTGATCATATTTCACGTTATGATGATCCGTAACACGTTAATTATGCTCAGAAGATTGCATGTGTGTTGTGTATGTTTTGTATGACCGCTGTATGTGTGTGTTCGTATTCTGTCTGTTGTAACAATGTGTTACTGCCTTCTTGGCCACATCTGTCTTGTGAGAGATTTAACTCAATGAGATCTTTACCTGGTTACAAAATGTCCATGGAGTTAACTATTCTAATGTTCAAAGTTTTTTTCATAAACCAAACTAATGATGCTCTGCCATGGCAGCACATTCAAGTTACTTTAGTTCATCGTAACACTTACAAGCCTTCTTTTGTAAAAGCTTCTCATTAATTAAGTCTAATTGGCTCCTGTATATCAAACATGTTTTTTTTTTTTTGTTTTTTTTTTTACTGAATTCTCATTTAGATTTGATGTTCAGTTCAGGAAGTACTTTTGTCAAATGTTGTCCCAGAAATTCTCCAGTCATCTGTGCTTATCATTGATTATTGGGAAAAGGGGAAATGTATAAGTTGTATTTCCCACATGTGTTTTAATTGAAATGTGAGGGCAGCTGCATGCAAGACATTAAAACACCCAAATAAAATTTAAAACATTTTATTCATTAGTCGACAACATATTATAAACCCCTAACAGAGTAAAGACTTGTTCAGGGCATGATGTCACCCAGTGTACATTATACAGAGTAGGAGCAGGGGTTGCAGTAGGGGGTTTCTGTCCATTTACAAATATCTCTGTATAAGTTTTATAAGTGTATGAGTTGTATTTCCCACATGAGTTTTCATTAAAAACTTAGTGGGGGTGGAGCCTGCCCTCTTCCGTGCATCCACTGTGTCCTTCAACAAAAGGGAGAGCCTTGGTGCCCTCTTCCCTTCCTCTGCGATGAACCTCAGCTGGTTATAGTAGGAGTCCAGAGACGTGACCACCTCCAGGTCCTGCTAGATGAGCTGGAGGAGCTCACAGAGGCTCTCCAGAGATGGCCCGTCTCCGTTCTGCAGCAGCCTCCTGATGCAGCAGTACATGGCTTTCTCCTCCAGAACCTTTGAGAGGAACAGCTCCCCAATAAACTTGATGCTATTGAGGAGGCGTCCGGAAGGTTTTGCGTTGAGTTGCTCTTCCCTCAGCCGGTCGATGACCCTCACGTCCCTGACTGGCTCCAGGCAGGACCCACTCTTCCGATAAATGCCCTCCCTTTCAAAGTTCTTCCTGAACTCTGCCTGGCAGTGTTTGACCAGCAGAGACCTGAAGGAGACGCTGGCTGACCAGTCGGACAAGGATTGGACCTCCACCTGAAGAGGAGAAAACCATAAGGAAATATTAACATTAATGCTACTCACATACATACATAGTGATCAGTGTGTTCTGATTTGAGGATTAAATCAGCACACAAATGAATGAAAATAAGTGAACTCATTATTTGAATAAGACAACATGGGTCAAAAGTGACCCCACTCAGTATTTATTATTTATATCTTTGCAGTAAATTATTTCCGTCATTTAGTATTTCAGGTATTTTTCAAATAACTGTTTTTTTCACTTCCCTTCTAATTCACAACATGGGTCAAAAATGTTGTATTGTAAAATACATTCTTATTAAGTCTTATTTACAATCTATTACTAGTGAGAAAGATAATTTATAATTTACCCAAGGGGTTTGCATAGCTTGTTTATCAAAAGGCTAAATTAAGGTTACAACCTGCATACAAAAGATAAGCTGTCCAACTAATTAAGAAACAGGATAAAGTAGCTTCCAGCGCAACATGGCGCCGTACTAACGGGTGCCTGTCGTAGCAGCTCCTGGTACTACTGTCGGTTTTTTTGTGTTTTTATAACGTTTGCGATTTGTTTTTTATATTTATTTTTGCACTGCTCTGTGCATCTCCGTCCCGCACAATGACGAGATGCTTTTGAAATTTATTGGACACTTTTTATAACTTTTAACCGCACTTCGGTCTCTTCGGATCACTGGGAGAATGCCTGCAACACACGCCGGCATTGTTTACACCCGCGACCAGCTGATCGCCCTGAGGCACACTACCCTCTTGGCCGGAGAGAGACCCACCATCCCGGAGGAACTAAAGAGGAGACGGCGGGGCTGCAGAGCGGGGCTTAAACGGAGGAAGGAGAAGAGGAAGTTTAAGCCCTTCATCCCTGCAGTAATCACTGGAAACGTGAGGTCGCTGGCAAATAAAGTGGACGAACTGGAAGCGCTCATCAGGACACAGAGGGAGTACAGGGAGTCCAGTATTGTGTGTCTCACGGAAACGTGGTTGCACGAGCAGATACCGGACTCCAACGTCACCATTCCTGGCTTCCAGACGGTTCGAGCCGACAGAGACACCATCGCGACCGGCAAGAAGAAAGGAGGGGGACTCGCCGTGCTCGTGAACAACAGGTGGTGTCACCCCGGGCACGTCACCGTTAAACATCGTGTCTGCAGCCCGGACATCGAGCTCGTCGCCGTCGGACTTCGTCCATATTATTTGCCGAGGGAGTTTACCAGTGTTTTCGCCATCAATGTTTACATTCCTCCATCTGGGAACGCAGAAGCAGCGTGTGACGTCATCCACACTGTGACTGCAGGATTACAGACACAACACCCCGGGGCCTTCATCATCATCACAGGTGACTTTAAACATGCTTCCCTCTCATCCACACTCCCAACCTTCTTCCAGTTTGTAAAATGTGCCACCCAGGAAAATAAGACTTTGGACCTATATGCAAATGTTAAGGATGCATACAGCTCCACTGCCCTGCCACCACTGGGCAGGTCAGACCACAACCTAGTCCTGCTCTCACCATCTTACAAGCCTGTGATTCAGCAGCACCCAGTCACAGTGAGGACAGTGAGGAAATGGTCTCATGAGGCCATGGAAACACTGCGTGGGGCCCTGGAGGCCACAGACTGGGATGCTCTGTATGAGCCACATGGTGAGGACATTGATGGCCTGACTGACTGTGTCTCTGAGTACATTGGGTTCTGCATCGATAACACCATCCCCACTAAAGAGGTCCGCTGTTACCCAAATAACAAGCCGTGGGTTACAAGCGACCTGAAGGCCCTTCTCAATGAGAAGAAGAGGGCCTTTAGATCACGGGACAGAGCAGAACTCAAACGGGTTCAAAGGGAGCTCAAGCGCAGCATCAGGGAGAGCAAGGACAACTTCAGAAGAAAACTGGAGCACAAACTGGAGGAAAACAACACCAGGGACGTCTGGAGTGGTATGAAGGAGATCACTGGTTTCAAGAGGAGAGATGGGGGAGCAGCTGGGGATGAACGACGTGCGAATGAGCTGAACACGTTCTTCAATAGGTTCAACTCCAACCCCCCAGCCCCCAGCGGACCATCCACTGCCTCCACTGCCTCTACGACTGCCTCTACTGCGTCTCTGAGCAACAACCCCCCACCTCCCCCCATCACCCCCTGCCCCCCACCACCCCAGTCACCATCTCCCCCCACCCCCCCGCTGGCCTTTACCACAGACCTTCTCACACCTCCCACCCCCAGGACATCCTCACATCCCCCACAGCCCCCCACCACCTCCTGCAACACAAACATCTCTGCACCACCCTCAAACCCATCGCTGACATCCCCCACCCCCCAGTCTGGACTCCACATCACAGCCAGCCAGGTGAGGAGAGAGCTGGAGAGGCTCAAACCGAGGAAAGCTGCGGGGCCGGACCGCATCAGCCCTCGTTTGCTGAAGGCCTGTTCCAGCCAGCTCTGTGGAGTTCTCCAGCACCTCTTCAACCTGAGCCTACACCTTCAGAGAGTGCCAGTGCTCTGGAAAACATCCTGCCTGGTCCCAGTGCCCAAAAAAGGACGTCCTGCTGCACTGGAGGACTACAGGCCGGTGGCACTGACCTCTCACATCATGAAGGTCATGGAAAGACTGGTCCTGGCCCACCTCAGACCGCTGGTGTGCCCATCACAAGACCCCCTGCAGTTTGCATATCAGCCCCATGTTGGGGTTGATGATGCAATCATCTACCTGCTGCAGAAGGCTTACTCCTCCCTGGACAGACCCAACACCTCAGTCCGGATCATGTTTTTCGACTTCTCCAGCGCCTTCAATACCATCCAGCCCACTGCTGAAGGCCAAACTGGAGGGCACGCAGGTGAGTGCTCCCCTCATCGCTTGGGTCGATGACTATCTGACGGGCAGACCACAGTTTGTGAGATTACAGAACTGTGTGTCTGATCATCTGATCAGTAACATCGGGGCCCCCCAGGGAACTGTGCTGTCCCCCTTCCTCTTCACCACATACACTGCTGACTTTAAGCACTGCACAGAGACGTGTCATCTGCAGAAGTTCTCTGATGACACGGCCATTGTGGGGTGTGTTGAGGGCGGAGGGGAGGCTGAGTACAGGGACCTGGTTGACCGCTTTGTGAAGTGGTGTGGGGAGAACCGCATGCAGCTCAACGTGGCGAAGACGAGGGAGATGGTGGTGGATTTCAGGAGGACCAAGCCCCTGCCCTCTCCTGTCTGCATCGGTGGGACGGCTGTGGAGGTGGTCCCTGCTTACAAGTACCTGGGTGTCACACTAGACAATAAACTGGACTGGTCCACCAACACAGAGGCCGTCTACAAGAAGGGCCTGAGCCGGCTTTATTTCCTGAGGAGGCTCAGGTCCTTCAACGTCTGCAACAAGATGCTGCAGATGTTTTATAAGTCTGTTGTGGCGAGCACCATCTTCTTTGCTGTGGTGTCCTGGGGTGCGGGCATCAAGGCTAAGGACGCCAACAAACTGAAAAAACTGATTAGGAAGGCAGAGTCTGTGGTTGGCTCTAAGCTTGTCACCCTGGAGGAGGTGGTGGAGGACAGGATGCTGGCAAAACTGCTGGCAATCATGGACAATCCCTCTCACCCCCTCCACAAAACACTAGACAAGCTAAGGAGCAGCTTCAGCCACAGACTCATTCAACCCCGCTGCTCTAAGGAACGATACAGGAAATCGTTCCTCCCAACCGCAATAAGACTATACAACTCATCTACCTCTGTCAGAGCCACCATCACAGAACTGCACTAAATATACCTGTCTCAATTCATCATTTTATACAATAATATTGTCTTTTGCACACTCTGTCTACATATTCTTACACTCACAGTATATTATATTATCTATTGTATCGCCAAATACTTATATTTATACCCGTACTATATATCATATATTATATCATACTCTTTGTATATTCTTTGTATATATAAGTCTATATACACATATTTTATTTATACATGTGTACATGTTATTAATATTATATTTTACTATTATTATTATTATATATACTGTTGCTGCTATTATTACTATATACTGCTATTATATTGGTATAATTACTATCATATATAAATATATATTATATACTATATATACTGTACTATTTTTGATATACTGTCTAACAATAACATTACCATCATATCATCAGTACTATTACCATCATCTGCCACTGCACCTTATCTACCTATTTTATCTTGTGTTTCTGTTTTTATTCTTTCTACCGCAATATTTTATATTTTATATTTTATTCTATTGTATTGTATTTTATTGTATTCAAATGTACCGGCTGCTATGACGACTTAATTTCCCCTCGGGATGAATAAAGTAATCTATCTATCTATCTATCTATCTATCTAGATGCATCACTTACTGTTGAGAGGTGCTGGCACAGCTCGGCGAAGACTGCAGCAGAGTGTGGCTTCTGCACGGCCCTCTTGAAAACGAGCTCAACCATTTCCTGCAACTGCTCCGCTATGGAGCCAGAACAGTCTCAAAAGGATTAAATGCACACAGAAATGAATACATGCGCAAAAAAGATCCACAAATACATTTTCAACGCCGCTGGCTCAACACACTTGTCACACTAATCAGCGGCGTTGTCCGGCTGACTGTGGCTGGTTAGAGCACTTCATGTGTGTACGGTCACATACGGTTATAACGAACTTTGATAACGGGGATAGCGGGCTAGCCACCATGCTAACTGCGGTGGGAACAGCGCCAAAACCCGCTGACTTAATCCCAAGGCTCTCATGACACTGTTTCTCAAACACCGTCAGGTTAGAAGCATCACTTGGTAGTAGTTAGTATCGGGTGTCCGTGCTGACTGTGTGTGGAAGCTGGGGGGGAAGCTAGCTGCCTCCGTGTAGCTTCAAGCTGTTGCAGCTGTTGAATTAGCAACGCAGTTTGGAAACAAGACCGGGGAACCGCTGCGTTAAGACACGATAACATAAGCACTTTGACCCGCTGGGTGTCACTTTATTTCAGCAAAACTGTCGCGTCATCAACAGCCCTTTTCTGTTGTCATCGTTCACTGTGTGTGAGGAGCCGGGGATCAGCGTCTACTAATTCTATGTCTATTGGCTGGCGGGCTAAAAACCTCCAGGCTGCCTGCGGGCATTTTAATGACGTCGTGTAATGGCACTCACGTGATTGGCTGTACAGGAGTGAGACATCTGATTGGCTACAGACGATCCCCTCTTAGAAAAAATGCATTCGTGAAACAGAGTCGCGTCAGGGGAGTCTCAAAAGTCTCAAAAGTCTCACACACAAATGCAGCGAGGTTTACAAATTAAAAGCACTTTGTAAATGCAGGTCCAACAGTTTATATATGAATGTAACAAGCTCCAAAATGTATTTGATGAAGATTGCAAATACTTTTACATGCATATATTTGTGAATTTTTTTTCTATTTGTGTGTGCATCGGAAATATGTTTATGAATCTTATATTTTACATGTGAATTTTTTTTACTTATATATGGAATGAAACATTTGTGTGTGCATTGAAAATGTATTTGTGGATCTTTTTTGTGCATGTATTCATTTCTGTGTGCATTTAATCCTTTTGAGACTGTTCTGGCTCCATACTCCTCACCGTCCAACTCCTCGTGACTCAGATCCGTCATGAAAGCTTGAAAGTTTTCGGTGAAGCAGCTGACGGACTTCTTCCTCATCTCTCCCAGCAGAAGAGGAGCTGGCTTGCAAGTTAATTCCACGCTTTTATTTTGTTTTGGGATCATGTTGATTCCAATAAATCGAAGTTGTCTTCAAGGCAAATCCAAAGAAACAAGTTCCGGTGCAAGAAACAAGTTCAGGAGCAAGAAACAAGTTCAGGAGCAAGAAACAAGTTCAGGAGCAGGAAACAAGTTCCGGTGCAACCAGCCAATAGTGAGAAGACAACTGAGTGAAAAATGAAAACTGACGTTTAAGTAACGACAGACTTCAAAGGTATAAGGCTGTTGCCTTGGTGACCTGCAGTGACATACGTCAAAGGAACAAAGCCTGATAACGTAAAAAATAATAATACAGAAAATGCTTCTTTTTTTTTAAATGTAAAAGAAGTTTCATTAAATTCAAACTTAATAACGGTTTGAGTGAAAAATCCTAGAAGACGTTTCTGAAACTTAAAAAATAAATTATATTCAGAAGTGTTACAAAAAGGCTATCATACGCTAATAAGGAATGATAATGAGCTCTTTAAGGTATGAAAAAAACTGCGCGCGCACATCCTGCGGCGCACATAAATAAAAAATAAATACAATTAAATCAAATTAATAAAAAAACTGTGCGCGCACATCCTGCGGCGCACATAAATAAAAAATATATTTAAAAATAAAACATAAAAAATAAAAACAATTGTATCAAATTAATAAAAAAAAGTGTGCACATTCTAAATAAAAAAGCATGAAATGGCGTACGCCAAAGCTAATTCCGATTTACAAAACCATGCGCACGCAAAACCTCAACTCCAAATCCGCCCTCCACAGCCCCAATTTCTACTATAAATGGTCAATGCAAAGCACGTCACGAATATTAAATTATGAATCCGACCAATGGGTTTCCACCGTGAGTCCTGACCGAGGCACGGCATCAAGCTATGTGAAGAGGAAGTGAAACTTTCTGACACTGACATCGAGTTGTTTGTTAGTGAGGTGGAGGTGAAGAGCGACTTTATGGGACAGCAGTGATGTCACTAATAAAGAAAATACACTGATACTCTGCCGCTGCTGCTGTGTATAACACAATGTGGGAGATCAGAAATCGCTGAACCCTCGCTTCCTCCTCCTCATCCTTCCATTCGCATGCACAAATCGTGCAGAACCCCGCATCGGTGTCACGGCAGTATTTATCCATTTAGAGCATCTGACCGATTCCCTCACATCAGTGGATCCAGTCTCTCAGCACGTGTCACCAAGTACGACATGAAGTGTTGTGAACTCAGTCTGTTGATATCAATCCTCTTCCGCTCCTCTCCTCTGAAGCAGAAGGAGCAGACACCAACACGCGCGGCTAGACCCGCTACGTCTTCCTCTGTATCTGACGCGTTGATGATGAAATGAAACAACTAACCTAAAACGACTTCTATAACAAATGTTATAACTTAGTCACACTTTAAAAGTATGACTAAGATATACGTGAGGAAGTGTCTGCTTAACCTCTGATATTAAAATGTTGAAGCCACAGTTTATGTGATTGAAGCGTTTATTTGTTTAACACAAGTCTGAGTAGATTTTCTCCCATGTATTTTCAACCCTAACTTCATAAACACTTGTATAGACATCATATATCAGAGACTTTATTTCTTCTCAACCTCTAATCTCAGATTCCTGTGTTCTGCAGCTTCTTCTGAATCAAGAGGAACGAGAGCTGTTTGTGGGACTCGTCTCCAAGAGGACAGGAAGAGACATTCAGAAGAAATCTGTCTCAATCAACCTTGTAGACTTTGAGTGGAGTTTCATATAGGTCAGTGAGAGCTCTCTCCCTAGGTCATTTGTCAATTTGTCTCTTTAATTTTGTACATGTAATCATATTGTTCTTCTCCTGTCCACTAAATATTAATCAATTCATTTCCAAATATGGGTATGCTTCCTTTCCATGTACACAAAAGGGAACATGCTCCCTTGTCCAAGGGCACGTAATCCAATGTAGGATTTGATCTCTTTATTTCTCTCTGTTAGAAATTAGGATCAGTTATTGGATGTATTTACTTCATGAATGTCACTTGTTGATCTTCCATGTAATCAAGTTGCAGAGCTTGTGTTGTTGAATTAATAGTTTTAAAGAGATTCGTCTGATAGAGGCAGTCTTATTTGACCAGGACCATTCAAAATGAATAAAGAAAGGAATATGTCATGTTGTTTTTAATTATCACGTGTTATACATTCTCTTTGTGGGATTAATGTTTTGTCCTGATACTTGCATCATTTCTCCAAGTGTTTTACAAGGTTCATTTGTTTTATCAAATGTAATGAACAGACTGATAACTGTCATGTTCTGAAATCTACATCAGTAATGGACAACTTTGTTTCTAACAACAAAAAAACAGCAAGTATTTCAGTAGCTGCATTTCATACCGTAATCATTCAGTATACGTTGTTCAGAATATCACATCAACACATGGAACCAAGGTTTTGGTAAAGATGAGTTTAATTTATAGGAACTGACTGTCATCATGCTGCTATTACATTAAATTAATAAGACCGTGTCCTCGCCGCCGGTCTACGGGGAGTATAAAGTGAGCGGACGGACGGAAGTTGCATCCGCGCAGGAGTCAGGACATCAGCTTCATGCAGCTCGTCCAGGGCCTGATGTCGGCATGTGGCGGAATGTGCACCGCTGTTATAACGACCGATGTAAACTCCCTCGGGATGTAATAAGGTCGGCATCTGATCACGAGCTGCTCCAGGTCCAGAGAACAGCCCGAAGAAATAATCTCCACATCTGAGCACCACACATTGTTCTCCATGCAGCAGACACCTCCTCCCTTGCTCTTCCAAGAGTGTGTTGTCCGGTCCTGACGCTGAATGGAGACCCCCTCGGGAACCATGGCGGAGTCCGGGATCGAGGGGTCGAGCCAAGTCTCCGTGAAAACCATCACGTTACAAAAAGTCAGACTGCGGTTCAGAACTGTTCCTTGTAAAGTGTCTTAAGATCTTCTTGTTGATGTTCCAGCCCGATTTGGGGGGTGGGTATCAACTGAGTTGAACCCATGTTTTCTCCTGGATTACAGAAGAGGGCCAATTTTTTTCGTATGACTGAAGATTACAGCGCTCATTTATACGCTGGCTCGCAACAAACAATTTGCGTCCTCACCTGCTGCGGCCACGCTGCACTTACTCACACACACAGAAACGGCAGTGGAGAGAGAGAGAGAGGGCGAGAGGGAGCGCTACGGTGTCCCTAAATAGATGTCGCCAAAGCCCTGCAGCCTATAAGAATCACTGTCCTGTCAGGTAAATTAAAATATCAGCAGAACGGGAAACGCGCCCGCACATCCTACGGGCGCGTCCTGCGGCGCATATCCTGGGGCGCACATAAATAAAAAAAAATATATAACAATTTAATTAAATCAAATGAATAAAAAAACTGTGCGCGCACATCCTGCGGCTGCCGCAAATCCTAAATAAAAAATAAAAAAATTAAATTAAATCAAATTTATATAAAAACTGCGCGCGCACATCCTACGGACGCGTGCTGCGGCGCATGTCCTGGGGCGCACATAAAAAAAAAATATATATATAATAATTTAATTAAATCAAAGTAATAAAAAAAACTGTGCGCGCAAATCCTGCGGCGCACATAAATAAAGAATATATTTAAAAATAAAAACCATAAAAATGTAATTTATCAAATTAATAAACAAACTGTGCGCGCACATCCTGCGGGCGGTGCACATTCTAAATAAAAAAGCATGAAATTGAGTACGCCAAAGCTAATTCCGATTTATAAAACCATGCACACGCAAAACCTCAACTCCAAATCCGCCCTCCACCCCCCCAATTTCTACTATAAACGGTCAATGCAAAGCACGTCACGAATATTAAATTATGAATCCGACCAATGGGTTTCCACCGTGAGTCCTGACCGAGGCACGGCATCAAGCGATGTGAAGAGGAAGTGAAACTTTCTGACACTGACATCGAGTTGTTTGTTAGTGAGGTGGAGGTGAAGAGCGACTTTATAGGACAGCAGTGATGTCACTAATAAAGAAAATACACTGATACTCTGCCGCTGCTGCTGTGGATAACACAATGTGTGAGATCAGAAATCGCTGAACCCTCGCTTCCTCCTCATCCTTCCATTCGCATGCACAAATCGTGCAGAACCCCGCATCGGTGTCACGGCAGTATTTATCCATTTAGAGCATCGGACCGATTCCCTCACATCAGTGGATCCTTGCCTCCACTCTGGGATATTATTTGGAAAGTTTCTACATTTCTTGTTAGTGATCTCCTGTGCGCTCTATGCGCTCTGCGCTGGGTGGCTCTGCGCGCTGGGTCGCTATTACATGTGTAGCGGGTCAGTTCTTAATAAAGTTTTATACTTTTAGCAGTGTCATTTTCCCCGCTCTGGATGTGTTAATTAACCTGACAGGACGGCAACTCCTATAGGCTGCAAGGAGGCGGAGGAGTTTATTTAGGGACACCTTAGCACTCTCCCTTGTCCTCTCTCTCTCTCTCCCCACTGCCGGTCCTGTGGGTGTGTGCGGAAGTTTAGCGTGAGCGCAGCACGTGTGGTCGCAATTGTTTGTCGCAGTAAGTTGCTGGAAGTTATATAATGTTAACGGCGATCACAGAGAAAGTGTCCGCAAATTGTAACTGAAGTTTGTCCTTAGAGCCCAGCGTGAAGCTGTGTCTGTGTGCGACTGTGACGGCGTCACCGTGGATGCACGCTGTCCCTGCTTTATTTTAATGAATTAAAAGTATGAGATAAGGATGTGTTTTTATGTTTGTAAATGTTTTTAAATATTATAAATGTGTTTAAATTGTGTGACCTAACTATAACATGTTTGTTTTATAGGGCTGCCTCCAGCTAAATAGTTACGGTCACGGTTTTTTCCCACTTTAGATTTTATTTAGATTATTTGGTTTGATTATTTGTTTCTTTGTGTTTTGTTTTGTTCTATTGCAAGGTGCAATATATATGGTTGACTGGGACTGTGCAATTCAGCGGTAGTGACTTGAATGGTGGTGAATTATTGGCTCCATAAAGTAGAGGCCCTCTTTTGTCATTTTGTTGTTGTATATCGTTTGCAGTGATTTTCTTAAAGTGTGTTGTGTTTGGTTTTTAATGCATGATATTTCAGCATTGTACAATTGGGTCTGGAGCCTCTAATTTCTCTCTATTTTAAACTGTCATTTATATCAAGTCCAGGCCAGCCTTTCCAACCTTTGCACATGTCACTTTACTGTTTGAGCAGTCTGTTTTAAATCATTTGCATTTATTAAATAAATTGTATTTTGTATTGATATCTCAGCCTCCCGTCCCGTCTTATTCTGGATACTTGTTGAACCGAATTGACATTAACTGTCATCTCTGAACCATTTTTAATCACTACACATGCTTGCATTGTTACGATTCTTAAAGTGTGCTATGGTTGTTTAATGTATGATATATTAATGTAATGAACCGACTGATAACTGTCATGCTCTGAAATCTACATCAGTAATGGACAACAAAACCAGTATTAGTATTTCAGTAGCTGCATTTCATTTACCGTAATCATTCAGTATACGTTGTTCAGAATATCACATCAACACAGGGAACCAAGGTTTTGGTAAAGAGTGTATTGTTCCTGTATATTTGGTACTCCAGGACACAACGATCAGGATGTAACTCGACAACTTTATTGTGACTCCTCTTCACGTGTAACATCACATCATATAAACAGTGCGCCACACCTGGCACTAGCCGGCCACTACATCTCCCCCTTTTAGATAAACGTTTAACTTCTTTGTCAGAACCTCAAGATGACAAAGTGCATTCAACAATATAGCTACTTTAGTTTCCTAACGTATCTTATAATCTCAGGAATTTACTCAAATCCTTATTAAAACTTATAAGTCTGAACTGAGAAACTAACAGAAGATATTATACTTTACTGTGCTATTGTATGGGATTACTCACTAGATGCATCAACTCAGAACACAGCTTTTCAACTAGACATTTCACTCTTCCAACAGAACATTATGACTTTTCATTTGTTTTAACATCTTTTCATGTTATTCTTTTCTGTCCTTCGTAATGTGTGTAGGTGTGTGTGTGTAATGTTCAAAGGTCCAGTCTTTCCGGAGCCCTAGAAAGTCTCCCTGATCTAGTCATTGACATGTCACCTGATGTTGAGGGCACTGGTACTTCCCTGAGGTGTGCACGGTTGCGTCGCAGCCGTCCTCCGTCCGGTGTCTCTACCTCATATGAACGTGGTGTAGGTGCAGGGCCCACGACTCTCCCTCTGGTGCGTGTGGGTCCGACCCACACCTGCTGTCCAGACTGAAGAGGTGGCAGGGTTTGAGTGCGGTGTCTCCGGTTGAAGGTTTGTTGCTGTCGCAGTTTCAACGCAGTGTCCTTTTCTCTGAATTCTTTGAGATCAGGCCACTGTGGTTGTAGCTGCAGCGGTGACACCGGGACTGGTGTTCTGATTCTCCTCCCCATCAGTAGTTGTGCTGGGGAAGTCCCGTGTGCCAATGGAGTAGACCTGTAGGCCAGCAGAGCTTTGTGGAAATCTCCCTCTTTCTCTAAAAGAGATTTAACAGTTCTGACGGCCCGTTCAGCCTCCCCATTGCTGCGGGGATAACGGGGGCTGCTTGTCACATGTGTAAAGTCATAATCTCTTGCAAACTGAGAGAATTCATGACAGGAAAACTGGGGACCGTTGTCCGTGACGAGCACTTCTGGGCATCCATACCTAGCAAACACAGCTTTAAATCTTGCAATGGTCTGTTTAGCTGTTGTACCTCCAGGTAGGGTGCAAACCTCAATATAGCGAGAGAAGTAGTCTATCATGACTAAATAGTTCCCATTCTGCCATTGGAAAAGATCTGCTGCCACCCTCTGCCATGGTCTGTTCGGGAGGTCGGTTGTGAGCAGCGGCTCGACAGGTGATTGAGCTTCACGTGCACAAATCTCGCATCTCTCGACCATCTGCTTTACAACAGACGTGATGCCTGGCCACCAGACAGATTCTCTAGCCCTAGCTAGGCATTTGTTGATACCCTGATGTCCCTGGTGAAGTCTCTGTAGGATGTCAGGTCTCATGTGTTCAGGGATTAGGAGTCTCTCACCTTTCATGAGCAGTCCTCCTCCTTCATGCAGGACTGACCTTTCAGGCCAGTAGGGCAACAGCAACTCGTGTACATCTCGTCTGTGTTCCGGCCAGCCGTTCGCAATGTATCGACTGAGACGTCTGCAGATGTTGTCAGAGGTTTGTGCGCTCTTAATTTGTTCCAGCTTTGTCGGTGTGGCTGGCAGGCTTTCTACTACACTGTCCAAGTAAGCTTTGCATTCCTTTTCCAGGTCCTGCTCATCCTCTGTGGCTGTGGCTGGAAGAGGTGCTCTGGACAGAGCATCAGCTGTTATCAGGTTTTTACCTGGGACATGGATAATGTTGAAATTGAATCTGAGCAGCCTTAATCTGAATCTGATAATCCTCGGCGGAAGGTCATCCAGTGCTCTGGACTTCAGGAGTGTTATGAGTGGCTTGTGATCTGTTCTTATGGTAAAATCTAGGCCGCTCAAGTATCCGCGCAGGCGCTCACATGCCCAGGTCGTAGCTAAAGCCTCCTTTTCTATTTGAGCATATCTCGACTCGGCTTTGGTCAAACTTCTTGAAATGAAGACGACAGGTCTCCACTCACCACCTAGCTGTTTTTGTGTTAAGACACCTCCTAGTCCATACGAAGAGGCATCGGCTGACACCATGGTTTCATGGTTTGGGCTGTATTGGGCTAACACAGTCTCTGACGCTAATTCGTTCTTAGTGTCCAGGAACGCTTTCTGTTGTGGTGCTCCCCATGTCCAGCAGTTCTCTGTCTTCAACAGGTCGCGGATGGGCTTTGTCAAATCAGGCAGGCGTGGTGAAAATTTTCCTACAAAGTTCACCATGCCCATGAAACGGCGAACATCTGCCACATCCTTCGGCTCAGGCATGTCACGGATCGCCTTTATTTTATCCGGGTCTGCTCTGATGCCCTGGGAGTTTATGACATGGCCCAGGAAACGGACTTCTGTCAGTGCAAACTGGCATTTTTCATTCAGAGTGAGCCCAGACTCTCTGAATTTCTGTAGCACCCTGTGCAGCCTATCGTCGTGTTCTGCCCGGTCCTTTCCTGTGATGAGGACATCATCAGCATGACACAGCACCCCGTCAATGCCATCAATCAGCTGGGAAATCCTCTTTTGAAAGTGTTCAGGGGCCGATGATATACCAAAGGGTAACCTCTTGAAGTAGTATCGGCCCTCTGGTGTGATGAACGTGGTCAACAGCATTGAGTCTTGATGGAGTGGTACTTGCCAAAAGCCTGATGTCGCGTCAAGCTTTGTGAAGACTCTGGCACCTTCCAGCTTGGCCAGCGTCTCATCAACTGCCGGTAAGATGTGTCTCTCTCTGATGACGCTCTCATTCAAATGAGTTAAATCTACGCAGATGCGTAGTTTCCCAGACGTTTTCACAATAGGGACCATGCCTGCGCACCATTCAGTTGGTTCTTCAACACGGGCTATGACCTCCATTTTCTCCATCCGGTCTAGTTCCTCTTTAACTTTGGCCCGGAGTGGGATGGCTACACGTCGTGGGGCAGAGAGGGCATAGGGTGGTGCATTGTCTTTCAGCTTAATTTTATATTCACCTTTAAGTTTACCTAGCCCTGTAAAGACATCTGCGTAGGTTGAGCGGAAGTGTGTCTCTGCATTGTCTATGCTGTGGAGCTGAGGAATCATCTGCAGTCTGCGAATGGCTGGCAGGCCCAATAAGGGTGTGGTCAGGTCTTTCACGATGAACACCTCCTCCTCAATTTTTCTGTCGCCTCTCTGAATGACAGCATGCACTAGCCCTTTTACATCCAGAGGTTGACTGGCGGGGCCCAGCAGAGGTCTGTGTGTCACTGTGTAGCTGCCGTATTTCTCTTGTGTGTATTCTGTTTCTGGGATGGCAGTCACAGATGCCCCTGTGTCCACTTTAAAGCACATCGGGCCACCATTCATGGTAAGCATTTCAGTCCATGTAGTTGACTGTGGATGGTCAACAGCTCCCAAATAAGCCGCCACATAATCCTCCTCAATGGATTCCAGGTTTAGAGCTGATCTGCACACAGATGCAAAGTGTCCCCTCTTTCGACATTTTCTACATTCAGCATCTTTTGCTGGGCATTCAGTCCATACATGTGTAGGGGTTTTGCCACACTTCCCACACTGCTTTGGGTTGGTTGAAGCATGCTGAGGCTGAAAACGGCCAACACGTTGAGCAGAATTGTTCCTGTAAGCATGTCTCTTGCTATTGTAAGACATTGTATCTATTTGCTCCGGTGAGTCGGCTGACCGGAGAACAACTTGCTGCTTTTTCACCTCTTCTTGCTGCCTCACTTGAACAATGGCTGTAGCTAAATCCAATTTTGGGTTGAGCTGCATTTTTTCAGATAATTTCAGATCACTTATCCCGACAACAATCCTGTCTCGGATCAACTCTTCCCGCAAGGCTCCATATTTGCAATGTTCTGCTAACTTGTGCACTGCTGTGATAAAGTTCTCTGCAGATTCGCCAACTTCCTGATTTCTTTTATTAAACTTGGCTCGTTCAAATATTACGTTATGCACGCCTACAAAATGTCCATCAAAAGCATTTTTCACCTCGTCATAGTCATTTTGTTTATCCTCAGCCAACTGCAACGAGCTCAGGATATCGTCAGCTTTATCACCCATTGTGTAGATGAGAGAATTGACCTGGTAGGCTTTGTCTTTTTCTTTCAATCCAGAGGCAAGCCTGAAGCGTTCGAATCTTTTTATCCATGCGGGCCATGAGCTTGGCTCGAAGTCGAAGGGTCCCGGTGGTGGGATGGTAAGAAGGTAATCCATGCTGTGTGCGAGTAGTTTACCGCTAGCTTGTTGTTAGCTTTCACCGTCAAACTTTCCTCTAGCTCCGGACGTCACCGTCTTCACTCTCCACACCGTTAAACTACTCCAACTAGTTGTCTGTACCACTAGACTCTGTCTGTCGCGGGTTATTAGCTTCTGACACCATGTATTGTTCCTGTATATTTGGTACTCCAGGACACAACGATCAGGATGTAACTCGACAACTTTATTGTGACTCCTCTTCACGTGTAACATCACATCATATAAACAGTGCGCCACACCTGGCACTAGCCGGCCACTACAAAGAGGAGTTTAATTTATAGGAACTGACTGTCATCATGCTGCTATTACCTTAAATTACATTGTACAGTATTTGGGATTATGTTGAATTTTATTTAAAACAATAATAAACAGACAAGTTAATTTACATGACAATTGTTTACAGTGCGGAAGTTACACTGTAACAGACTGCGTCACACTCGCGCTGTGGGTTTTATGCGGTGTCCTCGCCGCCGGTCTACGGGGAGTATAAAGCGAGCGCACGGACGGAAGTTGCATCCGCGCAGGACATCAGCTCCTGTGGGAACACACGAGCAAAGCGGAAGCGCATTGCTCCGCGCCCGTCAGCCCGTGATTCTGCTTTCTCCGCTGGTTGTGTATGCTCCGTTCAATGAAGGGGTTCGGGGTAAATGATGATCTTCATAGCATTTAATCATGTTCGGGGAAACACTCGGGGATATTGAAACTCCAGGAGAACCGCAGGGAACTCTAAAGTACGGGACACATATTTTAACATTTAAATATAATATGTCATTAATATCGTTTAAAATCATTTCCCAGTGTGTTTCCCCGAACTATGCCCCGAAACCATCGGTGCCGAACGCGATCGCAGCCGAAGTGAACAGCGCCACTGAGTTACATGGGGGCGGGCGTGAATGTTACGGGGTCAATTCTGAATAAAGTTTTATAGTTTTGGCAGTATTATTTTCCCCGTTCTGCTGATGTTTTAATTTACCTGACAGGACGGTGATTCCTATAGGCTGCGGGAAGTCGGCGCAGTCTATTTAGGGACACCGTAGCTCTTCCCTTCTCCCCCTCTCTTATTGTGTCCGTGACATTAAGTTAAGTTGTCTTTTCCTGTTTTAGTAATTGTTCTCAAGACAATAAGGACGGGGTGGGTCCCTGCTTTATTTGAATGAATTAAAGGTATGACATAATGATGTGTTTAATGTTTGTAAATGTTTTTGAAACATTTTGATAAACTGGTTCAAATTGTATGACCTAAATACAACATGTTTGTTTCTGTTGAGTTGTGTTGCACTATTGCTGCAGCTACCGTTGCATTCGGAGGAAAGAATAAATGATGGCGTTATCTTTAGCCGTTGTTGGCGTATTTATTAACAGGCTGCTGACACATCAGTCTCACGGTCAGAGCTACTTTAACTGACACACTAACATGTAGCAGGTTGGCTCTTATAGCCTGTACCTTGGCGCCATCCTGTGGCGTAACCATATATACATATTACAATACAGCATTACATATACATCTGAGTACATAATGAATATATCTCAACACCCCCACTTGTACTCAGGTTGCTATACTTCAAGCAAAAGAAACACAGGAAAACAGAATGAATGTGAACCTCTGTCATACACATATCAATCTCCAAAAAGAGCATTTGCAAACTTCTTCAGTTTCAACTTATTTACAGGTTTGGTCATTACATCAGCAACCATGTCATCAGTAGAACAATACATCAAAATCACCCTTCCCTCAATCACAGTTGACCTGATAAAGTGGTACTTTATGTCAAAGTGTTTACACCTCTGTCTGTGTACAGGGTTTTTGGCAAGAGCTATTGTCCCCTGATTGTCCTCATGTACAATAGTTTGTGTGTAATTGTAGTTATCTATACCCCCTAGTAACTGCTCCAGGTATAGACACTCCTGTATGGTTGAAGCCAGTGCCATATATTCTGCCTCGCAGGTTGATAGCGCAACTGTGGGTTGTTTTCTAGTCTTCCACGAGACTAGAGAGCTGTTCTGACTAAGACTGACAGAGTATCCTGTGGTACTGCGTCTGTCACTTGTATCAGCCGCCCAGTCAGCATCACTGTAGGCTTGTATACCTAGCTCCTCACTGTCGTTTCTCTTAAAGCTTAACCCTTTCTCTGCAGTGCCTTTGAGATACCTTAAAACATGCTTCACAGTGACCCACTGCTCCTCTGTAGGCTCAGCAAAATACTGTGATAATCTGCTCACCACAAAACTTAAATCCGGTCTGGTACAAGTAGTCAAGTATATAAGACTACCAACAGCCTCCCTGTACATCCTGACATCTTCCATCTTTACTGCATCTTCAGTATACTCTAGCTTCTGCTCACAGGGTGTTTCTCTGGTCCTACAATCTTGCATATTAAAACGCTGTAGTATCTTGTTAGTGTATCTTTCCTGTGACATCTTTACACATCCATCTGATTGACTGAAATCAATACCCAGAAAATGTTTGAGTTTGCCTAAATCTTTCATCTTAAACTTTTCTGCGAGCATCTCTTTCACCTTTTTCAGTCTTTCTTCATTGCTTGCTGCAATGATCAAGTCATCGACCCATGTGATTATGATCACCTTCCCTTCATTTGACTCTTTGGCATAAACACAGTGGTCGGCTGGGTTTTGTAATATTATGTTTTTTTTAAACCATTTCATTTATATTGCTGCCTCAAGGTGATGCTGACACGGACACGTTAACTCGGGATGGGTTTTTGTAGGATTTTTATTTCAGCGAGACCTTCAGTAGATCACCACACTTCACTCACAAGCGCTTTGTGAAAATGACGAATCTGCCACCGGCTCTGCAAATGACCCTCAACATCTGGAAAAAGGTAAAGAAATCGCCAATGTCAGGCCATGTGTGTTCTGTTATTGTCCGGAGACTCCGCCCTCTGTTGCTTCCCGCTCTTTTTGTCCCTCACCTGTTCCCGGTCATCAACCTGATTGTTTGCCTGATTTGTTCACCTGTGTCTTGTCTTTGTTCCCCCTTTTATTTAAGCCCAGTCTTCCTGTTGTCCCCTGTCGGATTGTATCGTTTGTTTGTGAGAATCTATGTAAAGATTCTGCCGTGTTTGAACCTTGTTTTACCTGGTATGGTACTAGACTCAGATTTTTGATCCTCTCTGTTTTTCCCTTTTGGAATTCTGTTTTTGAATTGGACTCTCTGTTTTTTGCACTTGTGTTTTTTGCCTTTTTGGATCCTTGTTTTTTCTATTTTTGGTAATAAATAAGTATTTTTTTGCATCTTGGTCTGCGATTTAGTCCTTACTCTGAGAAAGGAGAGGCACTGTCTAACGCCGAGTTTACCCCGGGGCGTGGAAGCGCAGTGCAGCGCCAAGGAAATCAAGCTCCTCCTATCCACCCCCTGTTAAACCTTTGTGCGGTGCACACCGGATGCGCTGCGCCGCGCTGCTTCACTCGCGCCCTGAACCAATGGTTTCGGCGTAGAGTCTATTTTTTTCACTCGCCGCGAGCGTAATGCGCCAAGAAACAAACTGAAAATGATTTTAAACGATCTGTTGTCCTAGAGTTTTAATTTCCCCAATTTTCCCAATCACATAATTAAATTCCCCCCTGCCCATCCACTACAGCTACACAAGCAGTCATATGGATACAAATAGAGGGGGGGGGCTATGAGACCATCATCATATACCCCCAAACGAGTACATTGAACGGGTTACATTCAACAGCAAGCGGAGAAAGCAGAATCGCGGGCTGACCGTCGCTGAGAAATGCAAATCCGGTGTGAACAGCCGGCGCCGCACTTTCCACCTAAAAACGATGAAATGAACTGAACTATGAAGTAGTTCAGATTTTGAATGGTGAACTATGAACGTGAACTATTCATGTTTACTTGTATGAACTGAACTTTGAACTAGTTCATGAGAGGTGTGAACGTGCACAACACTGTTCAAATCGTAATTCACGTCGGCAGCAACGACTCCCGGCTTCGCATGTCGGAGGTCACTAAAGTTAATGTTGAGTCGGTGTGTGCTTTTGCAAAAACGATGTCGGACACAGTAATTTTCTCTGGCCCTCTACCTAACACAACAGGTGATGACATGTTGTCTTTTAACCTCTGGCTGTCGAGGTGTCCTGTAAACGGTGTGGGCTTTGTAGATGACTGGCAAACTTTTTGGAGGAAACCTGGACTTGTTAGGAGAGACGGCGTTCATCCCACTTGGGATGGAGCAGCTCTCTTATCTAGGAATATTACTCAGTCTATTACATGACAACCCAGAGTTGGGACCAGGAAGCAGAGCTGCAGTGCTAAAAACTTCTCTGCGCTCCCTCTGGGACAGTCACACAACCCCATAGAGATTGTGTCTGTCCACCGTCCGAATCCACACAATAATCTAATACAAATTAACACAACCTCTGAAACAACACAGGAAACCAAGACTTTGAAATGTGGTCTTTTAAACATTAGATCACTGTCATCAAAGGCTATTTTAGTTAATGAACTAGTCTCAGACTACAACATAGATGTATTATCCCTCACTGAGACGTGGCTGCATCCTGATGAATATGTCAGTCTAAATGAATCTACTCCCTCCAGTCATATAAATTCACAGGTTCCCAGAGAATTCGGACGAGGAGGTGGAGTTGCTGCTATTTTTAACCCCAGTCTATCAATTAATCCTAAACTAAACTATAACTCATTTGAATGTCTTGTTCTTCCACGCCAATCCAGGAAACACCAACAGCCAATCATATTTGCTGTAGTTTACCGTGCTCCGGGGGCTTAAACTGAATTATTTACGGAATTCCCCGAGTTTTTTTCAAACCTAGTCCAAAAGACCTATAACATAATTATTGTTGGTGACTTTAATATTCATGTTGACAATAATAAAGATAGCCTTAGTGTAGCATTAATTTCGATACTAGATTCAATTGGTTTCAGTCAGTGTGTACACCAACCTACTCATTGTTGTAACCACACACTTGACCTTGTATTATCATACGGTGTCGGAATTGAACATTTAACAGTACTCTGATCACCCAGGATCAGTTTACCAAAATAATCTCAGGTTCTAAACCAACAACCTGTATCTTAGACGACATTGCCCTTGCTTTCAATGAAACAGTCAGGAACTGGTGAGTGATCTTCGATCCTGATTTGTCCTTTAATTCTCACCTACAACTAATTTTTAGGACCGCCTTTTTCCACTTGCGTAATATCTAAAAAATCAGACATGTACTTCGCAAAAAGATGCAGAAAAACTAGTCCACGCCTTTGTTACATCCAGACTGGACTATTGTAATTCATAACTATCATGCTCCAGCAGTAAGTCGTTAAAAAATCTGCAGCTTGTCCAAAATGTTCTTCAATGATACTGAAACAACCCTTAAGATATAGGCTTGTGTTTATATACACGGTATATGCATATAGATCTATATATCTATATATATATCCCCTGATGCTGTCAGAACACATGAACCTGCTGAATGTTGCATCAGTAAAGATACAGACACTGATGCACATGTTTTTATCTCATTACACCAGGATCACTGGTCTTATTATAAAATCTGTACAACAGAGAACTTCTGTCTCACGTTTCTTCTTTATTCTATTCTACTTGTTTTCATGTTCATATACAGTTCTTCCGCCATCTGCAGGCAGACGTCACCACTGACTCTGATTCTTTCAGTTCATGAGGAGTTTGTTTTCAATGTGTTTCTCTATAATTTGTTTAAGTCTTGACATTTTAAGTAAAAAGCCTTGATATTATGTATATTAGGATTTGGCTCTATTTGTAACCGGTCTATCCTTTGTGGTCTACCTGCGTTGTGTGTCAGTTTGTGAAGTAGAAGACCGGGACAGGACTTGTATCACTACTGAATTTGTCTGTTATGTTGAAGCCACAGTTCATGTGATTGAACCGTTTTTTTATTTAACACAAGTACTGAGTACATTGTACAAAGACCTTTTCCTTATAAATCAAACACGACACTTTGGTGAATTAAGGTTTTCAGTCATCAAATGTTGTCTTAGACACATAATGAGATTATTGACTCATATCTTAACAATCAATGATTGATTGGATTCAAACCAAAATGTAAAAGCCCTGTGATTAATTTCAAATTACAACAAAACATTCATCAAAGTGTTCTTGTGTGATTACAATACTGTGCGTGTTGCTGCTGGGACTTTCTATATCATATCTGCCAGTCGTGCACATTACAACAGAATTTACTGATGCAACATTCAGCAGGTTCTTGTGTTCTGACAGCATCAGGGAATATATATACATATAGATATATAGATCTATATGCATATACTGTGTGTATATACACACAAGCCACTAAATATGATTTTATTAAATATTGAAATTGAAAATCGTTATTTGTATATCCCATATTCACAAATCACAATTTGTCTCATAGGGCTTCAACATGGTCTGACATCCTCTGTCCTTAACCATCAGCAAGAGTAAGGAAAAACTACTAAAACCCTTTTACAGGGTAAAAATATGTAGAAACCTCAGAGAGAGCCACATGTGAGGGATCCCTCTCCCAGGACTGACAGAAGGGCAATAGATGTCAAGTGTACGAAAACATCATCAAGATTAAAGTTTTTAGCAGCATTAGTGAGGGTAAACATTTTGAAGGATAACTTCAAAACTATATGTCAAGCAGTCCTGCTGCAACTAAATGCTTCCTAGTTTAGAACATAGGACAAGTAACGTTCTGCCGCACTAATTAGCTCTAACTATAAGCTTTATCAAATAGGAAGGTTTTAAGCCTACTTTTAAACATACAGATGGTGTCTGCTTCCCGAACTGAAAGTGGTAGATTATTCCACAGCAGAGGGGCTTGATGGCTGAAAGCTCTGGCTCCTACTCTACTCTTTAAAACATAGTCAAATGAAGCAGCAGTTTACAGGGTGAAGGAGTGGGGAATATTAAATTAAATAATATGAATATATGTGAAGTAAGTGTATTTGTATGAGTGGGGGAGCAGAATGTATATGGTGACTGTTCAGAGGGTCAGTGTTGATTGTTCAGAAGCCTAATGGCCTGGAGGAAGAAGCTGTTTGTGTGTCTGGTAGTCCGTGCTCGGATGCTCCGGTAACGTCTGCCAGACAGCAGCAGTGTGAGAAGTCCACAGCCTGTGTGGCTCTGGTCCTTGATGATCTTCAGTGCTCTTCTCAGGCATCTTGTGCTGTAGATGCCTTGCACGGAAGGGAGATGGCAGCCGATGATACCAGGTCAGGTCATCTGTGATGAACACACCGAGGAGCTCACCACCTGGGGTCTGCTCGTCAGGAAGTCCAAGATCCAGTTACACAGGGGGGTTTTAAGACCCAGGCTCCTGAGCTTGGGGACGAGCTTGGCAGGCACAATTGTGTTGAATGCGGAGCTGTAGTCCACGAACATGATCCTCACATATGTGTTGGCCTTCTTCAGGTGGGAGAGGGTGGTGTGTGTTGTCGGGGCGATGGCATCGTCCGTGGATCGGTTTGGGCGGTGAGCAGATGTGGCTTTTGACCAGCCGCTCGAAGCACTTCATGATGGTGGAGGTCAGTGCTACAGGGCGGTAGTCGTTTAAGCAGGTGATGGATGATTTCTTAGGTATGGGGATGATGGTGGCCTGCTTGAAGCAGGAGGGGACTGTCGAGAGATTTAGGGAGAGGTTGAATATGGAGGTGAAGACCTCCGTTAGCTGGTAATAGAGCAGTAATGCTGGTTATGATTTATGACTTTTAATCATAATACTTAATTAGGTGGATTTTATGCTCGCCACAATAGAGCCACCTCCTCGTGTCATAACTAAACTGCAAATTATATTATTTCTATGGTCAGAATCTTGGTCATGTCATTTATTTGTATCAATATATACATTTATTTAGTCAATAAAGTAACATTTTAGTTTTGAGAGCTCAAGATGATCTCTAAACCTATTTTGAGATTGACCAGTGATCCAAAACTCAAAGACGAATCATTTAGAAAATAAACAGACATTAAGAGGAGATCAGGAATTCTTCACTTTTCAATATTCTAACGAAATGCTTGATTGATAATTTAATCAACAAGCTTTTGCTTCTGGATTTTCTAAATGATTATTTTGTCTCCCAAGCCAGCAGTTCAGAGCAAGCTGGAAAGAAAACAAAAGATCACAGACAATTCATCTACACATGTAAAAGATAAGACTGGCAAATTAAAAAATATTAATATCTGACATGGGAAAAATTGTATTTCACATTAGTGAGTCATGAAATTGGATTTTATTCTGAAAGCATCATCAGTCAGAAACTTCAACAGTGGTCAAAATCAGTTTTGGATTTTCCTTCTTTTGGCCACTAGGGGGTAGGCATGTTCCATCATAATCTGGTAATTTTGTGAAAAGGAGTTTCCAACAGAACCCTCTATTCCTCTCTTTTCTTTTTCTGTTCAGTGCTTTTTGAACATGAGAAAACTTTCACAGGTGGGTGTTGGATTACAGAAACTGTATTTTAGAAATGTTTAACACTTTACTCTCTCCTTTTGGTCATTTGACCTATCTATCAGATTCTAAATCTTAGAATAAGATATATTAAAAAATAAAGTTTCCTTCACAGTGTTTTTCTTCTATACATTGTAATTATTCTGTCTAACTTCAGTACATTTGACCTCCAGTCGCTGCAGCAGTCACATGTATTGATCTGGACCTCAGATATATCTTATCTCCACAGAGCTGCAGCTGTGATCAGTCCCTTCAAACAAACACACTTTAAACAGCCTGATTGGCCTCTGCTCAATAAAACCCTGTGTGTGAAACCTGTGGAGCAAGTGGACTTTCCCTTTCAAACACGAGTCTGAATTTTGATGGGTTGACAGGGACAATTTATATAATTTACGAGACTTAGCCTGGAATAACTGAAATATCACCTGTTTAAATAAAGCAGAGACAAAATGCAGACATTAATGTAAATCATCTCTGAAATGCCAAAAGAGACAAGTGGTGATCCGACAGAGGGATAGAGAATTGAAAAATAAGATGACAACTGCAACAAGCATGTAAACTAGATTCAAACTGGCAAAATAAGATGAAAGCACAGCTTCTATGAGAGAGCCACTGCTTTCCCCCTCACTGTAGAGACTGAATCAAAGCAGCCTTAGACAAATCCTCCTTCTGTCTGTAGGCCCAAGTGCTTTGTGTTCTATTAAAGCCCATGGAAATCTACACTCTGTACGTTGTTTGATGTTGCCAACTTGTCATCTCTGTATCTCCGCAGACTTCACACATGGGCTGTTTTCTATATATAAAACTCTGTCCGAGTTGTTTCCTCTTTACCTGTGTACATACATGTATATGTAAGGGGGGGGGGGGGGGTGTACCACTCGAGGGCTGGTGATAAGATAACTGGAAAGTTTTCACATTACAACGTGATCATATTTCACGTTATGATGATCCGTAACACGTTAATTATGCTCAGAAGATTGCATGTGTGTTGTGTATGTTTTGTATGACCGCTGTATGTGTGTGTTCGTATTCTGTCTGTTGTAACAATGTGTTACTGCCTTCTTGGCCACATCTGTCTTGTGAGAGATTTAACTCAATGAGATCTTTACCTGGTTACAGAATGTCCATGGAGTTAACTATTCTAATGTTCAAAGTTTTTTTCATAAACCAAACTAATGATGCTCTGCCATGGCAGCACATTCAAGTTACTTTAGTTCATCGTAACACTTACAAGCCTTCTTTTGTAAAAGCTTCTCATTAATTAAGTCTAATTGGCTCCTGTATATCAAACATGTTTTTTTTTTTTTGTTTTTTTTTTTACTGAATTCTCATTTAGATTTGATGTTCAGTTCAGGAAGTACTTTTGTCAAATGTTGTCCCAGAAATTCTCCAGTCATCTGTGCTTATCATTGATTATTGGGAAAAGGGGAAATGTATAAGTTGTATTTCCCACATGTGTTTTAATTGAAATGTGAGGGCAGCTGCATGCAAGACATTAAAACACCCAAATAAAATTTAAAACATTTTATTCATTAGTCGACAACATATTATAAACCCCTAACAGAGTAAAGACTTGTTCAGGGCATGATGTCACCCAGTGTACATTATACAGAGTAGGAGCAGGGGTTGCAGTAGGGGGTTTCTGTCCATTTACAAATATCTCTGTATAAGTTTTATAAGTGTATGAGTTGTATTTCCCACATGAGTTTTCATTAAAAACTTAGTGGGGGTGGAGCCTGCCCTCTTCCGTGCATCCACTGTGTCCTTCAACAAAAGGGAGAGCCTTGGTGCCCTCTTCCCTTCCTCTGCGATGAACCTCAGCTGGTTATAGTAGGAGTCCAGAGACGTGACCACCTCCAGGTCCTGCTAGATGAGCTGGAGGAGCTCACAGAGGCTCTCCAGAGATGGCCCGTCTCCGTTCTGCAGCAGCCTCCTGATGCAGCAGTACATGGCTTTCTCCTCCAGAACCTTTGAGAGGAACAGCTCCCCAATAAACTTGATGCTATTGAGGAGGCGTCCGGAAGGTTTTGCGTTGAGTTGCTCTTCCCTCAGCCGGTCGATGACCCTCACGTCCCTGACTGGCTCCAGGCAGGACCCACTCTTCCGATAAATGCCCTCCCTTTCAAAGTTCTTCCTGAACTCTGCCTGGCAGTGTTTGACCAGCAGAGACCTGAAGGAGACGCTGGCTGACCAGTCGGACAAGGATTGGACCTCCACCTGAAGAGGAGAAAACCATAAGGAAATATTAACATTAATGCTACTCACATACATACATAGTGATCAGTGTGTTCTGATTTGAGGATTAAATCAGCACACAAATGAATGAAAATAAGTGAACTCATTATTTGAATAAGACAACATGGGTCAAAAGTGACCCCACTCAGTATTTATTATTTATATCTTTGCAGTAAATTATTTCCGTCATTTAGTATTTCAGGTATTTTTCAAATAACTGTTTTTTTCACTTCCCTTCTAATTCACAACATGGGTCAAAAATGTTGTATTGTAAAATACATTCTTATTAAGTCTTATTTACAATCTATTACTAGTGAGAAAGATAATTTATAATTTACCCAAGGGGTTTGCATAGCTTGTTTATCAAAAGGCTAAATTAAGGTTACAACCTGCATACAAAAGATAAGCTGTCCAACTAATTAAGAAACAGGATAAAGTAGCTTCCAACGCAACATGGCGCCGTACTAACGGGTGCCTGTCGTAGCAGCTCCTGGTACTACTGTCGGTTTTTTTGTGTTTTTATAACGTTTGCGATTTGTTTTTTATATTTATTTTTGCACTGCTCTGTGCATCTCCGTCCCGCACAATGACGAGATGCTTTTGAAATTTATTGGACACTTTTTATAACTTTTAACCGCACTTCGGTCTCTTCGGATCACTGGGAGAATGCCTGCAACACACGCCGGCATTGTTTACACCCGCGACCAGCTGATCGCCCTGAGGCACACTACCCTCTTGGCCGGAGAGAGACCCACCATCCCGGAGGAACTAAAGAGGAGACGGCGGGGCTGCAGAGCGGGGCTTAAACGGAGGAAGGAGAAGAGGAAGTTTAAGCCCTTCATCCCTGCAGTAATCACTGGAAACGTGAGGTCGCTGGCAAATAAAGTGGACGAACTGGAAGCGCTCATCAGGACACAGAGGGAGTACAGGGAGTCCAGTATTGTGTGTCTCACGGAAACGTGGTTGCACGAGCAGATACCGGACTCCAACGTCACCATTCCTGGCTTCCAGACGGTTCGAGCCGACAGAGACACCATCGCGACCGGCAAGAAGAAAGGAGGGGGACTCGCCGTGCTCGTGAACAACAGGTGGTGTCACCCCGGGCACGTCACCGTTAAACATCGTGTCTGCAGCCCGGACATCGAGCTCGTCGCCGTCGGACTTCGTCCATATTATTTGCCGAGGGAGTTTACCAGTGTTTTCGCCATCAATGTTTACATTCCTCCATCTGGGAACGCAGAAGCAGCGTGTGACGTCATCCACACTGTGACTGCAGGATTACAGACACAACACCCCGGGGCCTTCATCATCATCACAGGTGACTTTAAACATGCTTCCCTCTCATCCACACTCCCAACCTTCTTCCAGTTTGTAAAATGTGCCACCCGGGAAAATAAGACTTTGGACCTATATGCAAATGTTAAGGATGCATACAGCTCCACTGCCCTGCCACCACTGGGCAGGTCAGACCACAACCTAGTCCTGCTCTCACCATCTTACAAGCCTGTGATTCAGCAGCACCCAGTCACAGTGAGGACAGTGAGGAAATGGTCTCATGAGGCCATGGAAACACTGCGTGGGGCCCTGGAGGCCACAGACTGGGATGCTCTGTATGAGCCACATGGTGAGGACATTGATGGCCTGACTGACTGTGTCTCTGAGTACATTGGGTTCTGCATCGATAACACCATCCCCACTAAAGAGGTCCGCTGTTACCCAAATAACAAGCCGTGGGTTACAAGCGACCTGAAGGCCCTTCTCAATGAGAAGAAGAGGGCCTTTAGATCACGGGACAGAGCAGAACTCAAACGGGTTCAAAGGGAGCTCAAGCGCAGCATCAGGGAGAGCAAGGACAACTTCAGAAGAAAACTGGAGCACAAACTGGAGGAAAACAACACCAGGGACGTCTGGAGTGGTATGAAGGAGATCACTGGTTTCAAGAGGAGAGATGGGGGAGCAGCTGGGGATGAACGACGTGCGAATGAGCTGAACACGTTCTTCAATAGGTTCAACTCCAACCCCCCAGCCCCCAGCGGACCATCCACTGCCTCCACTGACTCTACGACTGCCTCTACTGCGTCTCTGAGCAACAACCCCCCACCTCCCCCCACCACCCCAGTCACCATCTCCCCCCACCCCCCCGCTGGCCTTTACCACAGACCTTCTCACACCTCCCACCCCCAGGACATCCTCACATCCCCCACAGCCCCCCACCACCTCCTGCAACACAAACATCTCTGCACCACCCTCAAACCCATCGCTGACATCCCCCACCCCCCAGTCTGGACTCCACATCACAGCCAGCCAGGTGAGGAGAGAGCTGGAGAGGCTCAAACCGAGGAAAGCTGCGGGGCCGGACCGCATCAGCCCTCGTTTGCTGAAGGCCTGTTCCAGCCAGCTCTGTGGAGTTCTCCAGCACCTCTTCAACCTGAGCCTACACCTTCAGAGAGTGCCAGTGCTCTGGAAAACATCCTGCCTGGTCCCAGTGCCCAAAAAAGGACGTCCTGCTGCACTGGAGGACTACAGGCCGGTGGCACTGACCTCTCACATCATGAAGGTCATGGAAAGACTGGTCCTGGCCCACCTCAGACCGCTGGTGTGCCCATCACAAGACCCCCTGCAGTTTGCATATCAGCCCCATGTTGGGGTTGATGATGCAATCATACCTGCTGCAGAAGGCTTACTCCTCCCTGGACAGACCCAACACCTCAGTCCGGATCATGTTTTTCGACTTCTCCAGCGCCTTCAATACCATCCAGCCCACTTATCTACCTATTTTATCTTGTGTTTCTGTTTTTATTCTTTCTACCGCAATATTTTATATTTTATTGTATTGTATTGTATTTTATTGTATTCAAATGTACCGGCTGCTATGACGACTTAATTTCCCCTCGGGATGAATAAAGTAATCTATCTATCTATCTATCTATCTATCTAGATGCATCACTTACTGTTGAGAGGTGCTGGCACAGCTCGGCGAAGACTGCAGCAGAGTGTGGCTTCTGCACGGCCCTCTTGAAAACGAGCTCAACCATTTCCTGCAACTGCTCCGCTATGGAGCCAGAACAGTCTCAAAAGGATTAAATGCACACAGAAATGAATACATGCGCAAAAAAGATCCACAAATACATTTTCAACGCCGCTGGCTCAACACACTTGTCACACTAATCAGCGGCGTTGTCCGGCTGACTGTGGCTGGTTAGAGCACTTCATGTGTGTACGGTCACATACGGTTATAACGAACTTTGATAACGGGGATAGCGGGCTAGCCACCATGCTAACTGCGGTGGGAACAGCGCCGAAACCCGCTGACTTAATCCCAAGGCTCTCATGACACTGTTTCTCAAACACCGTCAGGTTAGAAGCAAACACTTGGTAGTAGTTAGTATCGGGTGTCCGTGCTGACTGTGTGTGGAAGCTGGGGGGGAAGCTAGCTGCCTCCGTGTAGCTTCAAGCTGTTGCAGCTGTTGAATTAGCAACGCAGTTTGGAAACAAGACCGGGGAACCGCTGCGTTAAGACACGATAACATAAGCACTTTGACCCGCTGGGTGTCACTTTATTTCAGCAAAACTGTCGCGTCATCAACAGCCCTTTTCTGTTGTCATCGTTCACTGTGTGTGAGGAGCCGGGGATCAGCGTCTACTAATTCTATGTCTATTGGCTGGCGGGCTAAAAACCTCCAGGCTGCCTGCGGGCGTTTTAATGACGTCGTGTAATGGCACTCACGTGATTGGCTGTACAGGAGTGAGACATCTGATTGGCTACAGACGATCCCCTCTTAGAAAAAATGCATTCGTGAAACAGAGTCGCGTCAGGGGAGTCTCAAAAGTCTCAAAAGTCTCACACACAAATGCAGCGAGGTTTACAAATTAAAAGCACTTTGTAAATGCAGGTCCAACAGTTTATATATGAATGTAACAAGCTCCAAATATGTATTTGATGAAGATTGCAAATACTTTTACATGCATATATTTGTGAATTTTTTTTCTATTTGTGTGTGCATCGGAAATGTTTATGAATCTTATATTTTACATGTGAATTTTTTTTACTTATATATGGAATGAAACATTTGTGTGTGCATTGAAAATGTATTTGTGGATCTTTTTTGTGCATGTATTAATTTCTGTGTGCATTTAATCCTTTTGAGACTGTTCTGGCTCCATACTCCTCACCGTCAAACTCCTCGTGACTCAGATCCGTCATGAAAGCTTGAAAGTTTTCGGTGAAGCAGCTGACGGACTTCTTCCTCATCTCTCCCAGCAGAAGAGGAGCTGGCTTGCAAGTTAATTCCACGCTTTTATTTTGTTTTGGGATCATGTTGATTCCAATAAATCGAAGTTGTCTTCAAGGCAAATCCAAAGAAACAAGTTCCGGTGCAAGAAACAAGTTCAGGAGCAAGAAACAAGTTCAGGAGCAAGAAACAAGTTCAGGAGCAGGAAACAAGTTCAGGAGCAGGAAACAAGTTCCGGTGCAACCAGCCAATAGTGAGAAGACAACTGAGTGAAAAATGAAAACTGACATTTAAGTAACGACAGACTTCAAAGGTATAAGGCTGTTGCCTTGGTGACCTGCAGTGACATACGTCAAAGGAACAAAGCCTGATAACGTAAAAAATAATAATACAGAAAATGCTTCTTTTTTTTTAAATGTAAAAGAAGTTTCATTAAATTCAAACTTAATAACGGTTTGAGTGAAAAATCCTAGAAGACGTTTCTGAAACTTAAAAAATAAATTATATTCAGAAGTGTTACAAAAAGGCTATCATACGCTAATAAGGAATGATAATGAGCTCTTTAAGGTATGAAAAAAACTGCGCGCGCACATCCTGCGGCGCACATAAATAAAAAATAAATACAATTAAATCAAATTAATAAAAAAACTGTGCGCGCACATCCTGCGGCGCACATAAATAAAAAATATATTTAAAAATAAAACATAAAAAATAAAAACAATTGTATCAAATTAATAAAAAAAGTGTGCACATTCTAAATAAAAAAGCATGAAATGGCGTACGCCAAAGCTAATTCCGATTTACAAAACCATGCGCACGCAAAACCTCAACTCCAAATCCGCCCTCCACAGCCCCAATTTCTACTATAAATGGTCAATGCAAAGCACGTCACGAATATTAAATTATGAATCCGACCAATGGGTTTCCACCGTGAGTCCTGACCGAGGCACGGCATCAAGCTATGTGAAGAGGAAGTGAAACTTTCTGACACTGACATCGAGTTGTTTGTTAGTGAGGTGGAGGTGAAGAGCGACTTTATGGGACAGCAGTGATGTCACTAATAAAGAAAATACACTGATACTCTGCCGCTGCTGCTGTGTATAACACAATGTGGGAGATCAGAAATCGCTGAACCCTCGCTTCCTCCTCCTCATCCTTCCATTCGCATGCACAAATCGTGCAGAACCCCGCATCGGTGTCACGGCAGTATTTATCCATTTAGAGCATCTGACCGATTCCCTCACATCAGTGGATCCAGTCTCTCAGCACGTGTCAACAAGTACGACATGAAGTGTTGTGAACTCAGTCTGTTGATATCAATCCTCTTCCGCTCCTCTCCTTTGAAGCAGAAGGAGCAGACACCAACACGCGCGGCTAGACCCGCTACGTCTTCCTCTGTATCTGACGCGTTGATGATGAAATGAAACAACTAACCTAAAACGACTTCTATAACAAATGTTATAACTTAGTCACACTTTAAAAGTATGACTAAGATATACGTGAGGAATCTGCTTAACCTCTGATATTAATATGTTGAAGCCACAGTTTATGTGATTGAAGCGTTTATTTGTTTAACACAAGTCTGAGTAGATTTTCTCCCATGTATTTTCAACCCTAACTTCATAAACACTTGTATAGACATCATATATCAGAGACTTTATTTCTTCTCAACCTCTAATCTCAGATTCCTGTGTTCTGCAGCTTCTTCTGAATCAAGAGGAACGAGAGCTGTTTGTGGGACTCGTCTCCAAGAGGACAGGAAGAGACATTCAGAAGAAATCTGTCTCAATCAACCTTGTAGACTTTGAGTGGAGTTTCATATAGGTCAGTGAGAGCTCTCTCCCTAGGTCATTTGTCAATTTGTCTCTTTAATTTTGTACATGTAATCATATTGTTCTTCTCCTGTCCACTAAATATTAATCAATTCATTTCCAAATATGGGTATGCTTCCTTTCCATGTACACAAAAGGGAACATGCTCCCTTGTCCAAGGGCACGTAATCCAATGTAGGATTTGATCTCTTTATTTCTCTCTGTTAGAAATTAGGATCAGTTATTGGATGTATTTACTTCATGAATGTCACTTGTTGATCTTCCATGTAATCAAGTTGCAGAGCTTGTGTTGTTGAATTAATAGTTTTAAAGAGATTCGTCTGATAGAGGCAGTCTTATTTGACCAGGACCATTCAAAATGAATAAAGAAAGGAATATTTCATGTTGTTTTTAATTATCACGTGTTATACATTCTCTTTGTGGGATTAATGTTTTGTCCTGATACTTGCATCATTTCTCCAAGTGTTTTACAAGGTTCATTTGTTTTATCAAATGTAATGAACAGACTGATAACTGTCATGTTCTGAAATCTACATCAGTAATGGACAACTTTGTTTCTAACAACAAAAAAACAGCAAGTATTTCAGTAGCTGCATTTCATACCGTAATCATTCAGTATACGTTGTTCAGAATATCACATCAACACATGGAACCAAGGTTTTGGTAAAGATGAGTTTAATTTATAGGAACTGACTGTCATCATGCTGCTATTACATTAAATTAATAAGACCGTGTCCTCGCCGCCGGTCTACGGGGAGTATAAAGTGAGCGGACGGACGGAAGTTGCATCCGCGCAGGAGTCAGGACATCAGCTTCATGCAGCTCGTCCAGGGCCTGATGTCGGCATGTGGCGGAATGTGCACCGCTGTTATAACGACCGATGTAAACTCCCTCGGGATGTAATAAGGTCGGCATCTGATCACGAGCTGCTCCAGGTCCAGAGAACAGCCCGAAGAAATAATCTCCACATCTGAGCACCACACATTGTTCTCCATGCAGCAGACACCTCCTCCCTTGCTCTTCCAAGAGTGTGTTGTCCGGTCCTGACGCTGAATGGAGACCCCCTCGGGAACCATGGCGGAGTCCGGGATCGAGGGGTCGAGCCAAGTCTCCGTGAAAACCATCACGTTACAAAAAGTCAGACTGCGGTTCAGAACTGTTCCTTGTAAAGTGTCTTAAGATCTTCTTGTTGATGTTCCAGCCCGATTTGGGGGGTGGGTATCAACTGAGTTGAACCCATGTTTTCTCCTGGATTACAGAAGAGGGCCAATTTTTTTCGTATGACTGAAGATTACAGCGCTCATTTATACGCTGGCTCGCAACAAACAATTTGCGTCCTCACCTGCTGCGGCCACGCTGCACTTACTCACACACACAGAAACGGCAGTGGAGAGAGAGAGAGAGGGCGAGAGGGAGCGCTACGGTGTCCCTAAATAGATGTCGCCAAAGCCCTGCAGCCTATAAGAATCACTGTCCTGTCAGGTAAATTAAAATATCAGCAGAACGGGAAACGCGCCCGCACATCCTACGGGCGCGTCCTGCGGCGCATATCCTGGGGCGCACATAAATAAAAAAATATATATAACAATTTAATTAAATCAAATGAATAAAAAAACTGTGGGCGCACATCCTGCGGCTGCCGCAAATCCTAAATAAAAAATAAAAAAATTAAATTAAATCAAATTTATATAAAAACTGCGCGCGCACATCCTACGGACGCGTGCTGCGGCGCATGTCCTGGGGCGCACATAAAAAAAAAATATATATATAATAATTTAATTAAATCAAAGTAATAAAAAAAACTGTGCGCGCAAATCCTGCGGCGCACATAAATAAAGAATATATTTAAAAATAAAAACCATAAAAATGTAATTTATCAAATTAATAAACAAACTGTGCGCGCACATCCTGCGGGCGGTGCACATTCTAAATAAAAAAGCATGAAATTGAGTACGCCAAAGCTAATTCCGATTTATAAAACCATGCACACGCAAAACCTCAACTCCAAATCCGCCCTCCACCCCCCCAATTTCTACTATAAACGGTCAATGCAAAGCACGTCACGAATATTAAATTATGAATCCGACCAATGGGTTTCCACCGTGAGTCCTGACCGAGGCACGGCATCAAGCGATGTGAAGAGGAAGTGAAACTTTCTGACACTGACATCGAGTTGTTTGTTAGTGAGGTGGAGGTGAAGAGCGACTTTATAGGACAGCAGTGATGTCACTAATAAAGAAAATACACTGATACTCTGCCGCTGCTGCTGTGGATAACACAATGTGTGAGATCAGAAATCGCTGAACCCTCGCTTCCTCCTCATCCTTCCATTCGCATGCACAAATCGTGCAGAACCCCGCATCGGTGTCACGGCAGTATTTATCCATTTAGAGCATCGGACCGATTCCCTCACATCAGTGGATCCTTGCCTCCACTCTGGGATATTATTTGGAAAGTTTCTACATTTCTTGTTAGTGATCTCCTGTGCGCTCTATGCGCTCTGCGCTGGGTGGCTCTGCGCGCTGGGTCGCTATTACATGTGTAGCGGGTCAGTTCTTAATAAAGTTTTATACTTTTAGCAGTGTCATTTTCCCCGCTCTGGATGTGTTAATTAACCTGACAGGACGGCAACTCCTATAGGCTGCAAGGAGGCGGAGGAGTTTATTTAGGGACACCTTAGCACTCTCCCTTGTCCTCTCTCTCTCTCTCCCCACTGCCGGTCCTGTGGGTGTGTGCGGAAGTTTAGCGTGAGCGCAGCACGTGTGGTCGCAATTGTTTGTCGCAGTAAGTTGCTGGAAGTTATATAATGTTAACGGCGATCACAGAGAAAGTGTCCGCAAATTGTAACTGAAGTTTGTCCTTAGAGCCCAGCGTGAAGCTGTGTCTGTGTGCGACTGTGACGGCGTCACCGTGGATGCACGCTGTCCCTGCTTTATTTTAATGAATTAAAAGTATGAGATAAGGATGTGTTTTTATGTTTGTAAATGTTTTTAAATATTATAAATGTGTTTAAATTGTGTGACCTAACTATAACATGTTTGTTTTATAGGGCTGCCTCCAGCTAAATAGTTACGGTCACGGTTTTTTCCCACTTTAGATTTTATTTAGATTATTTGGTTTGATTATTTGTTTCTTTGTGTTTTGTTTTGTTCTATTGCAAGGTGCAATATATATGGTTGACTGGGACTGTGCAATTCAGCGGTAGTGACTTGAATGGTGGTGAATTATTGGCTCCATAAAGTAGAGGCCCTCTTTTGTCATTTTGTTGTTGTATATCGTTTGCAGTGATTTTCTTAAAGTGTGTTGTGTTTGGTTTTTAATGCATGATATTTCAGCATTGTACAATTGGGTCTGGAGCCTCTAATTTCTCTCTATTTTAAACTGTCATTTATATCAAGTCCAGGCCAGCCTTTCCAACCTTTGCACATGTCACTTTACTGTTTGAGCAGTCTGTTTTAAATCATTTGCATTTATTAAATAAATTGTATTTTGTATTGATATCTCAGCCTCCCGTCCCGTCTTATTCTGGATACTTGTTGAACCGAATTGACATTAACTGTCATCTCTGAACCATTTTTAATCACTACACATGCTTGCATTGTTACGATTCTTAAAGTGTGCTATGGTTGTTTAATGTATGATATATTAATGTAATGAACCGACTGATAACTGTCATGCTCTGAAATCTACATCAGTAATGGACAACAAAACCAGTATTAGTATTTCAGTAGCTGCATTTCATTTACCGTAATCATTCAGTATACGTTGTTCAGAATATCACATCAACACAGGGAACCAAGGTTTTGGTAAAGAGGAGTTTAATTTATAGGAACTGACTGTCATCATGCTGCTATTACCTTAAATTACATTGTACAGTATTTGGGATTATGTTGAATTTTATTTAAAACAATAATAAACAGACAAGTTAATTTACATGACAATTGTTTACAGTGCGGAAGTTACACTGTAACAGACTGCGTCACACTCGCGCTGTGGGTTTTATGCGGTGTCCTCGCCGCCGGTCTACGGGGAGTATAAAGCGAGCGCACGGACGGAAGTTGCATCCGCGCAGGACATCAGCTCCTGTGGGAACACACGAGCAAAGCGGAAGCGCATTGCTCCGCGCCCGTCAGCCCGTGATTCTGCTTTCTCCGCTGGTTGTGTATGCTCCGTTCAATGAAGGGGTTCGGGGTAAATGATGATCTTCATAGCATTTAATCATGTTCGGGGAAACACTCGGGGATATTGAAACTCCAGGAGAACCGCAGGGAACTCTAAAGTACGGGACACATATTTTAACATTTAAATATAATATGTCATTAATATCGTTTAAAATCATTTCCCAGTGTGTTTCCCCGAACTATGCCCCGAAACCATCGGTGCCGAACGCGATCGCAGCCGAAGTGAACAGCGCCACTGAGTTACATGGGGGCGGGCGTGAATGTTACGGGGTCAATTCTGAATAAAGTTTTATAGTTTTGGCAGTATTATTTTCCCCGTTCTGCTGATGTTTTAATTTACCTGACAGGACGGTGATTCCTATAGGCTGCGGGAAGTCGGCGCAGTCTATTTAGGGACACCGTAGCTCTTCCCTTCTCCCCCTCTCTTATTGTGTCCGTGACATTAAGTTAAGTTGTCTTTTCCTGTTTTAGTAATTGTTCTCAAGACAATAAGGACGGGGTGGGTCCCTGCTTTATTTGAATGAATTAAAGGTATGACATAATGATGTGTTTAATGTTTGTAAATGTTTTTGAAACATTTTGATAAACTGGTTCAAATTGTATGACCTAAATACAACATGTTTGTTTCTGTTGAGTTGTGTTGCACTATTGCTGCAGCTACCGTTGCATTCGGAGGAAAGAATAAATGATGGCGTTATCTTTAGCCGTTGTTGGCGTATTTATTAACAGGCTGCTGACACATCAGTCTCACGGTCAGAGCTACTTTAACTGACACACTAACATGTAGCAGGTTGGCTCTTATAGCCTGTACCTTGGCGCCATCCTGTGGCGTAACCATATATACATATTACAATACAGCATTACATATACATCTGAGTACATAATGAATATATCTCAACACCCCCACTTGTACTCAGGTTGCTATACTTCAAGCAAAAGAAACACAGGAAAACAGAATGAATGTGAACCTCTGTCATACACATATCAATCTCCAAAAAGAGCATTTGCAAACTTCTTCAGTTTCAACTTATTTACAGGTTTGGTCATTACATCAGCAACCATGTCATCAGTAGAACAATACATCAAAATCACCCTTCCCTCAATCACAGTTGACCTGATAAAGTGGTACTTTATGTCAAAGTGTTTACACCTCTGTCTGTGTACAGGGTTTTTGGCAAGAGCTATTGTCCCCTGATTGTCCTCATGTACAATAGTTTGTGTGTAATTGTAGTTATCTATACCCCCTAGTAACTGCTCCAGGTATAGACACTCCTGTATGGTTGAAGCCAGTGCCATATATTCTGCCTCGCAGGTTGATAGCGCAACTGTGGGTTGTTTTCTAGTCTTCCACGAGACTAGAGAGCTGTTCTGACTAAGACTGACAGAGTATCCTGTGGTACTGCGTCTGTCACTTGTATCAGCCGCCCAGTCAGCATCACTGTAGGCTTGTATACCTAGCTCCTCACTGTCGTTTCTCTTAAAGCTTAACCCTTTCTCTGCAGTGCCTTTGAGATACCTTAAAACATGCTTCACAGTGACCCACTGCTCCTCTGTAGGCTCAGCAAAATACTGTGATAATCTGCTCACCACAAAACTTAAATCCGGTCTGGTACAAGTAGTCAAGTATATAAGACTACCAACAGCCTCCCTGTACATCCTGACATCTTCCATCTTTACTGCATCTTCAGTATACTCTAGCTTCTGCTCACAGGGTGTTTCTCTGGTCCTACAATCTTGCATATTAAAACGCTGTAGTATCTTGTTAGTGTATCTTTCCTGTGACATCTTTACACATCCATCTGATTGACTGAAATCAATACCCAGAAAATGTTTGAGTTTGCCTAAATCTTTCATCTTAAACTTTTCTGCGAGCATCTCTTTCACCTTTTTCAGTCTTTCTTCATTGCTTGCTGCAATGATCAAGTCATCGACCCATGTGATTATGATCACCTTCCCTTCATTTGACTCTTTGGCATAAACACAGTGGTCGGCTGGGTTTTGTAATATTATGTTTTTTTTAAACCATTTCATTTATATTGCTGCCTCAACGTGATGCTGACACGGACACGTTAACTCGGGATGGGTTTTTGTAGGATTTTTATTTCAGCGAGACCTTCAGTAGATCACCACACTTCACTCACAAGCGCTTTGTGAAAATGACGAATCTGCCACCGGCTCTGCAAATGACCCTCAACATCTGGAAAAAGGTAAAGAAATCGCCAATGTCAGGCCATGTGTGTTCTGTTATTGTCCGGAGACTCCGCCCTCTGTTGCTTCCCGCTCTTTTTGTCCCTCACCTGTTCCCGGTCATCAACCTGATTGTTTGCCTGATTTGTTCACCTGTGTCTTGTCTTTGTTCCCCCTTCTATTTAAGCCCAGTCTTCCTGTTGTCCCCTGTCGGATTGTATCGTTTGTTTGTGAGAATCTATGTAAAGATTCTGCCGTGTTTGAACCTTGTTTTACCTGGTCTGGTACTAGACTCAGATTTTTGATCCTCTCTGTTTTTCCCTTTTGGAATTCTGTTTTTGAATTGGACTCTCTGTTTTTTGCACTTGTGTTTTTTGCCTTTTTGGATCCTTGTTTTTTCTATTTTTGGTAATAAATAAGTATTTTTTTGCATCTTGGTCTGCGATTTAGTCCTTACTCTGAGAAAGGAGAGGCACTGTTTAACGCCGAGTTTACCCCGGGGCGTGGAAGCGCAGTGCAGCGCCAAGGAAATCAAGCGCCTCCTATCCACCCCCTGTTAAACCTTTGTGCGGTGCACATCGGATGCGCTGCGCCGCGCTGCTTCACTCGCGCCCTGAACCAATGGTTTCGGCGTAGAGTATTTTTTTCACTCGCCGCGAGCGTAATGCGCCAAGAAACAAACTGAAAATGATTTTAAACGATCTGTTGTCCTAGAGTTTTAATTTCCCCAATTTTCCCAATCACATAATTAAATTCCCCCCTGCCCATCCACTACAGCTACACAAGCAGTCATATGGATACAAATAGAGGGGGGGGGGCTATGAGACCATCATCATATACCCCCAAACGAGTACATTGAACGGGTTACATTCAACAGCAAGCGGAGAAAGCAGAATCGCGGGCTGACCGTCGCTGAGAAATGCAAATCCGGTGTGAACAGCCGGCGCCGCACTTTCCACCTAAAAACGATGAAATGAACTGAACTATGAAGTAGTTCAGATTTTGAATGGTGAACTATGAACGTGAACTATTCATGTTTACTTGTATGAACTGAACTTTGAACTAGTTCATGAGAGGTGTGAACGTGCACAACACTGTTCAAATCGTAATTCACGTCGGCAGCAACGACTCCCGGCTTCGCATGTCGGAGATCACTAAAGTTAATGTTGAGTCGGTGTGTGCTTTTGCAAAAACGATGTCGGACACAGTAATTTTCTCTGGCCCTCTACCTAACACAACAGGTGATGACATGTTGTCTTTTAACCTCTGGCTGTCGAGGTGTCCTGTAAACGGTGTGGGCTTTGTAGATGACTGGCAAACTTTTTGGAGGAAACCTGGACTTGTTAGGAGAGACGGCGTTCATCCCACTTGGGATGGAGCAGCTCTCTTATCTAGGAATATTACTCAGTCTATTACATGACAACCCAGAGTTGGGACCAGGAAGCAGAGCTGCAGTGCTAAAAACTTCTCTGCGCTCCCTCTGGGACAGTCACACAACCCCATAGAGATTGTGTCTGTCCACCGTCCGAATCCACACAATAATCTAATACAAATTAACACAACCTCTGAAACAACACAGGAAACCAAGACTTTGAAATGTGGTCTTTTAAACATTAGATCACTGTCATCAAAGGCTATTTTAGTTAATGAACTAGTCTCAGACTACAACATAGATGTATTATCCCTCACTGAGACGTGGCTGCATCCTGATGAATATGTCAGTCTAAATGAATCTACTCCCTCCAGTCATATAAATTCACAGGTTCCCAGAGAATTCGGACGAGGAGGTGGAGTTGCTGCTATTTTTAACCCCAGTCTATCAATTAATCCTAAACTAAACTATAACTCATTTGAATGTCTTGTTCTTCCACGCCAATCCAGGAAACACCAACAGCCAATCATATTTGCTGTAGTTTACCGTGCTCCGGGGGCTTAAACTGAATTATTTACGGAATTCCCCGAGTTTTTTTCAAACCTAGTCCGAAAGACCTATAACATAATTATTGTTGGTGACTTTAATATTCATGTTGACAATAATAAAGATAGCCTTAGTGTAGCATTAATTTCGATACTAGATTCAATTGGTTTCAGTCAGTGTGTACACCAACCTACTCATTGTTGTAACCACACACTTGACCTTGTATTATCATACGGTGTCGGAATTGAACATTTAACAGTACTCTGATCACCCAGGATCAGTTTACCAAAATAATCTCAGGTTCTAAACCAACAACCTGTATCTTAGACGACATTGCCCTTGCTTTCAATGAAACAGTCAGGAACTGGTGAGTGATCTTCGATCCTGATTTGTCCTTTAATTCTCACCTACAACTAATTTTTAGGACCGCCTTTTTCCACTTGCGTAATATCTAAAAAATCAGACATGTACTTCGCAAAAAGATGCAGAAAAACTAGTCCACGCCTTTGTTACATCCAGACTGGACTATTGTAATTCATAACTATCATGCTCCAGCAGTAAGTCGTTAAAAAATCTGCAGCTTGTCCAAAATGTTCTTCAATGATACTGAAACAACCCTTAAGATATAGGCTTGTGTTTATATACACGGTATATGCATATAGATCTATATATCTATATATATATCCCCTGATGCTGTCAGAACACATGAACCTGCTGAATGTTGCATCAGTAAAGATACAGACACTGATGCACATGTTTTTATCTCATTACACCAGGATCACTGGTCTTATTATAAAATCTGTACAACAGAGAACTTCTGTCTCACGTTTCTTCTTTATTCTATTCTACTTGTTTTCATGTTCATATACAGTTCTTCCGCCATCTGCAGGCAGACGTCACCACTGACTCTGATTCTTTCAGTTCATGAGGAGTTTGTTTTCAATGTGTTTCTCTATAATTTGTTTAAGTCTTGACATTTTAAGTAAAAAGCCTTGATATTATGTATATTAGGATTTGGCTCTATTTGTAACCGGTCTATCCTTTGTGGTCTACCTGCGTTGTGTGTCAGTTTGTGAAGTAGAAGACCGGGACAGGACTTGTATCACTACTGAATTTGTCTGTTATGTTGAAGCCACAGTTCATGTGATTGAACCGTTTTTTTATTTAACACAAGTACTGAGTACATTGTACAAAGACCTTTTCCTTATAAATCAAACACGACACTTTGGTGAATTAAGGTTTTCAGTCATCAAATGTTGTCTTAGACACATAATGAGATTATTGACTCATATCTTAACAATCAATGATTGATTGGATTCAAACCAAAATGTAAAAGCCCTGTGATTAATTTCAAATTACAACAAAACATTCATCAAAGTGTTCTTGTGTGATTACAATACTGTGCGTGTTGCTGCTGGGACTTTCTATATCATATCTGCCAGTCGTGCACATTACAACAGAATTTACTGATGCAACATTCAGCAGGTTCTTGTGTTCTGACAGCATCAGGGAATATATATACATATAGATATATAGATCTATATGCATATACTGTGTGTATATACACACAAGCCACTAAATATGATTTTATTAAATATTGAAATTGAAAATCGTTATTTGTATATCCCATATTCACAAATCACAATTTGTCTCATAGGGCTTCAACATGGTCTGACATCCTCTGTCCTTAACCATCAGCAAGAGTAAGGAAAAACTACTAAAACCCTTTTACAGGGTAAAAATACGTAGAAACCTCAGAGAGAGCCACATGTGAGGGATCCCTCTCCCAGGACTGACAGAAGGGCAATAGATGTCAAGTGTACGAAAACATCATCAAGATTAAAGTTTTTAGCAGCATTAGTGAGGGTAAACATTTTGAAGGATAACTTCAAAACTATATGTCAAGCAGTCCTGCTGCAACTAAATGCTTCCTAGTTTAGAACATAGGACAAGTAACGTTCTGCCGCACTAATTAGCTCTAACTATAAGCTTTATCAAATAGGAAGGTTTTAAGCCTACTTTTAAACATACAGATGGTGTCTGCTTCCCGAACTGAAAGTGGTAGATTATTCCACAGCAGAGGGGCTTGATGGCTGAAAGCTCTGGCTCCTACTCTACTCTTTAAAACATAGTCAAATGAAGCAGCAGTTTACAGGGTGAAGGAGTGGGGAATATTAAATTAAATAATATGAATATATGTGAAGTAAGTGTATTTGTATGAGTGGGGGAGCAGAATGTATATGGTGACTGTTCAGAGGGTCAGTGTTGATTGTTCAGAAGCCTAATGGCCTGGAGGAAGAAGCTGTTTGTGTGTCTGGTAGTCCGTGCTCGGATGCTCCGGTAACGTCTGCCAGACAGCAGCAGTGTGAGAAGTCCACAGCCTGTGTGGCTCTGGTCCTTGATGATCTTCAGTGCTCTTCTCAGGCATCTTGTGCTGTAGATGCCTTGCACGGAAGGGAGATGGCAGCCGATGATACCAGGTCAGGTCATCTGTGATGAACACACCGAGGAGCTCACCACCTGGGGTCTGCTCGTCAGGAAGTCCAAGATCCAGTTACACAGGGGGGTTTTAAGACCCAGGCTCCTGAGCTTGGGGACGAGCTTGGCAGGCACAATTGTGTTGAATGCGGAGCTGTAGTCCACGAACATGATCCTCACATATGTGTTGGCCTTCTTCAGGTGGGAGAGGGTGGTGTGTGTTGTCGGGGCGATGGCATCGTCCGTGGATCGGTTTGGGCGGTGAGCAGATGTGGCTTTTGACCAGCCGCTCGAAGCACTTCATGATGGTGGAGGTCAGTGCTACAGGGCGGTAGTCGTTTAAGCAGGTGATGGATGATTTCTTAGGTATGGGGATGATGGTGGCCTGCTTGAAGCAGGAGGGGACTGTCGAGAGATTTAGGGAGAGGTTGAATATGGAGGTGAAGACCTCCGTTAGCTGGTAATAGAGCAGTAATGCTGGTTATGATTTATGACTTTTAATCATAATACTTAATTAGGTGGATTTTATGCTCGCCACAATAGAGCCACCTCCTCGTGTCATAACTAAACTGCAAATTATATTATTTCTATGGTCAGAATCTTGGTCATGTCATTTATTTGTATCAATATATACATTTATTTAGTCAATAAAGTAACATTTTAGTTTTGAGAGCTCAAGATGATCTCTAAACTTATTTTGAGACTGACCAGTGATCCAAAACTCAAAGACGAATCATTTAGAAAATAAACAGACATTAAGAGGAGATCAGGAATTCTTCACTTTTCAATATTCTAACGAAATGCTTGATTGATAATTTAATCAACAAGCTTTTGCTTCTGGATTTTCTAAATGATTATTTTGTCTCCCAAGCCAGCAGTTCAGAGCAAGCTGGAAAGAAAACAAAAGATCACAGACAATTCATCTACACATGTAAAAGATAAGACTGGCAAATTAAAAAATATTAATATCTGACATGGGAAAAATTGTATTTCACATTAGTGAGTCATGAAATTGGATTTTATTCTGAAAGCATCATCAGTCAGAAACTTCAACAGTGGTCAAAATCAGTTTTGGATTTTCCTTCTTTTGGCCACTAGAGGGTAGGCATGTTCCATCATAATCTGGTAATTTTGTGAAAAGGAGTTTCCAACAGAACCCTCTATTCCTCTCTTTTCTTTTTCTGTTCAGTGCTTTTTGAACATGAGAAAACTTTCACAGGTGGGTGTTGGATTACAGAAACTGTATTTTAGAAATGTTTAACACTTTACTCTCTCCTTTTGGTCATTTGACCTATCTATCAGATTCTAAATCTTAGAATAAGATATATTAAAAAATAAAGTTTCCTTCACAGTGTTTTTCTTCTATACATTGTAATTATTCTGTCTAACTTCAGTACATTTGACCTCCAGTCGCTGCAGCAGTCACATGTATTGATCTGGACCTCAGATATATCTTATCTCCACAGAGCTGCAGCTGTGATCAGTCCCTTCAAACAAACACACTTTAAACAGCCTGATTGGCCTCTGCTCAATAAAACCCTGTGTGTGAAACCTGTGGAGCAAGTGGACTTTCCCTTTCAAACACGAGTCTGAATTTTGATGGGTTGACAGGGACAATTTATATAATTTACGAGACTTAGCCTGGAATAACTGAAATATCACCTGTTTAAATAAAGCAGAGACAAAATGCAGACATTAATGTAAATCATCTCTGAAATACCAAAAGAGACAAGTGGTGATCCGACAGAGGGATAGAGAATTGAAAAATAAGATGACAACTGCAACAAGCATGTAAACTAGATTCAAACTGGCAAAATAAGATGAAAGCACAGCTTCTATGAGAGAGCCACTGCTTTCCCCCTCACTGTAGAGACTGAATCAAAGCAGCCTTAGACAAATCCTCCTTCTGTCTGTAGGCCCAAGTGCTTTGTGTTCTATTAAAGCCCATGGAAATCTACACTCTGTACGTTGTTTGATGTTGCCAACTTGTCATCTCTGTATCTCCGCAGACTTCACACATGGGCTGTTTTCTATATATAAAACTCTGTCCGAGTTGTTTCCTCTTTACCTGTGTACATACATGTATATGTAAGGGGGGGGGGGGGGGGTGTACCACCACTCGAGGGCTGGTGATAAGATAACTGGAAAGTTTTCACATTACAACGTGATCATATTTCACGTTATGATGATCCGTAACACGTTAATTATGCTCAGAAGATTGCATGTGTGTTGTGTATGTTTTGTATGACCGCTGTATGTGTGTGTTCGTATTCTGTCTGTTGTAACAATGTGTTACTGCCTTCTTGGCCACATCTGTCTTGTGAGAGATTTAACTCAATGAGATCTTTACCTGGTTACAGAATGTCCATGGAGTTAACTATTCTAATGTTCAAAGTTTTTTTCATAAACCAAACTAATGATGCTCTGCCATGGCAGCACATTCAAGTTACTTTAGTTCATCGTAACACTTACAAGCCTTCTTTTGTAAAAGCTTCTCATTAATTAAGTCTAATTGGCTCCTGTATATCAAACATGTTTTTTTTTTTTTGTTTTTTTTTTTACTGAATTCTCATTTAGATTTGATGTTCAGTTCAGGAAGTACTTTTGTCAAATGTTGTCCCAGAAATTCTCCAGTCATCTGTGCTTATCATTGATTATTGGGAAAAGGGGAAATGTATAAGTTGTATTTCCCACATGTGTTTTAATTGAAATGTGAGGGCAGCTGCATGCAAGACATTAAAACACCCAAATAAAATTTAAAACATTTTATTCATTAGTCGACAACATATTATAAACCCCTAACAGAGTAAAGACTTGTTCAGGGCATGATGTCACCCAGTGTACATTATACAGAGTAGGAGCAGGGGTTGCAGTAGGGGGTTTCTGTCCATTTACAAATATCTCTGTATAAGTTTTATAAGTGTATGAGTTGTATTTCCCACATGAGTTTTCATTAAAAACTTAGTGGGGGTGGAGCCTGCCCTCTTCCGTGCATCCACTGTGTCCTTCAACAAAAGGGAGAGCCTTGGTGCCCTCTTCCCTTCCTCTGCGATGAACCTCAGATGGTTATAGTAGGAGTCCAGAGACGTGACCACCTCCAGGTCCTGCTAGATGAGCTGGAGGAGCTCACAGAGGCTCTCCAGAGATGGCCCGTCTCCGTTCTGCAGCAGCCTCCTGATGCAGCAGTACATGGCTTTCTCCTCCAGAACCTTTGAGAGGAACAGCTCCCCAATAAACTTGATGCTATTGAGGAGGCGTCCGGAAGGTTTTGCGTTGAGTTGCTCTTCCCTCAGCCGGTCGATGACCCTCACGTCCCTGACTGGCTCCAGGCAGGACCCACTCTTCCGATAAATGCCCTCCCTTTCAAAGTTCTTCCTGAACTCTGCCTGGCAGTGTTTGACCAGCAGAGACCTGAAGGAGACGCTGGCTGACCAGTCGGACAAGGATTGGACCTCCACCTGAAGAGGAGAAAACCATAAGGAAATATTAACATTAATGCTACTCACATACATACATAGTGATCAGTGTGTTCTGATTTGAGGATTAAATCAGCACACAAATGAATGAAAATAAGTGAACTCATTATTTGAATAAGACAACATGGGTCAAAAGTGACCCCACTCAGTATTTATTATTTATATCTTTGCAGTAAATTATTTCCGTCATTTAGTATTTCAGGTATTTTTCAAATAACTGTTTTTTTCACTTCCCTTCTAATTCACAACATGGGTCAAAAATGTTGTATTGTAAAATACATTCTTATTAAGTCTTATTTACAATCTATTACTAGTGAGAAAGATAATTTATAATTTACCCAAGGGGTTTGCATAGCTTGTTTATCAAAAGGCTAAATTAAGGTTACAACCTGCATACAAAAGATAAGCTGTCCAACTAATTAAGAAACAGGATAAAGTAGCTTCCAGCGCAACATGGCGCCGTACTAACGGGTGCCTGTCGTAGCAGCTCCTGGTACTACTGTCGGTTTTTTTGTGTTTTTATAACGTTTGCGATTTGTTTTTTATATTTATTTTTGCACTGCTCTGTGCATCTCCGTCCCGCACAATGACGAGATGCTTTTGAAATTTATTGGACACTTTTTATAACTTTTAACCGCACTTCGGTCTCTTCGGATCACTGGGAGAATGCCTGCAACACACGCCGGCATTGTTTACACCCGCGACCAGCTGATCGCCCTGAGGCACACTACCCTCTTGGCCGGAGAGAGACCCACCATCCCGGAGGAACTAAAGAGGAGACGGCGGGGCTGCAGAGCGGGGCTTAAACGGAGGAAGGAGAAGAGGAAGTTTAAGCCCTTCATCCCTGCAGTAATCACTGGAAACGTGAGGTCGCTGGCAAATAAAGTGGACGAACTGGAAGCGCTCATCAGGACACAGAGGGAGTACAGGGAGTCCAGTATTGTGTGTCTCACGGAAACGTGGTTGCACGAGCAGATACCGGACTCCAACGTCACCATTCCTGGCTTCCAGACGGTTCGAGCCGACAGAGACACCATCGCGACCGGCAAGAAGAAAGGAGGGGGACTCGCCGTGCTCGTGAACAACAGGTGGTGTCACCCCGGGCACGTCACCGTTAAACATCGTGTCTGCAGCCCGGACATCGAGCTCGTCGCCGTCGGACTTCGTCCATATTATTTGCCGAGGGAGTTTACCAGTGTTTTCGCCATCAATGTTTACATTCCTCCATCTGGGAACGCAGAAGCAGCGTGTGACGTCATCCACACTGTGACTGCAGGATTACAGACACAACACCCCGGGGCCTTCATCATCATCACAGGTGACTTTAAACATGCTTCCCTCTCATCCACACTCCCAACCTTCTTCCAGTTTGTAAAATGTGCCACCCAGGAAAATAAGACTTTGGACCTATATGCAAATGTTAAGGATGCATACAGCTCCACTGCCCTGCCACCACTGGGCAGGTCAGACCACAACCTAGTCCTGCTCTCACCATCTTACAAGCCTGTGATTCAGCAGCACCCAGTCACAGTGAGGACAGTGAGGAAATGGTCTCATGAGGCCATGGAAACACTGCGTGGGGCCCTGGAGGCCACAGACTGGGATGCTCTGTATGAGCCACATGGTGAGGACATTGATGGCCTGACTGACTGTGTCTCTGAGTACATTGGGTTCTGCATCGATAACACCATCCCCACTAAAGAGGTCCGCTGTTACCCAAATAACAAGCCGTGGGTTACAAGCGACCTGAAGGCCCTTCTCAATGAGAAGAAGAGGGCCTTTAGATCACGGGACAGAGCAGAACTCAAACGGGTTCAAAGGGAGCTCAAGCGCAGCATCAGGGAGAGCAAGGACAACTTCAGAAGAAAACTGGAGCACAAACTGGAGGAAAACAACACCAGGGACGTCTGGAGTGGTATGAAGGAGATCACTGGTTTCAAGAGGAGAGATGGGGGAGCAGCTGGGGATGAACGACGTGCGAATGAGCTGAACACGTTCTTCAATAGGTTCAACTCCAACCCCCCAGCCCCCAGCGGACCATCCACTGCCTCCACTGACTCTACGACTGCCTCTACTGCGTCTCTGAGCAACAACCCCCCACCTCCCCCCATCACCCCCTGCCCCCCACCACCCCAGTCACCATCTCCCCCCACCCCCCCGCTGGCCTTTACCACAGACCTTCTCACACCTCCCACCCCCAGGACATCCTCACATCCCCCACAGCCCCCCACCACCTCCTGCAACACAAACATCTCTGCACCACCCTCAAACCCATCGCTGACATCCCCCACCCCCCAGTCTGGACTCCACATCACAGCCAGCCAGGTGAGGAGAGAGCTGGAGAGGCTCAAACCGAGGAAAGCTGCGGGGCCGGACCGCATCAGCCCTCGTTTGCTGAAGGCCTGTTCCAGCCAGCTCTGTGGAGTTCTCCAGCACCTCTTCAACCTGAGCCTACACCTTCAGAGAGTGCCAGTGCTCTGGAAAACATCCTGCCTGGTCCCAGTGCCCAAAAAAGGACGTCCTGCTGCACTGGAGGACTACAGGCCGGTGGCACTGACCTCTCACATCATGAAGGTCATGGAAAGACTGGTCCTGGCCCACCTCAGACCGCTGGTGTGCCCATCACAAGACCCCCTGCAGTTTGCATATCAGCCCCATGTTGGGGTTGATGATGCAATCATCTACCTGCTGCAGAAGGCTTACTCCTCCCTGGACAGACCCAACACCTCAGTCCGGATCATGTTTTTCGACTTCTCCAGCGCCTTCAATACCATCCAGCCCACTGCTGAAGGCCAAACTGGAGGGCACGCAGGTGAGTGCTCCCCTCATCGCTTGGGTCGATGACTATCTGACGGGCAGACCACAGTTTGTGAGATTACAGAACTGTGTGTCTGATCATCTGATCAGTAACATCGGGGCCCCCCAGGGAACTGTGCTGTCCCCCTTCCTCTTCACCACATACACTGCTGACTTTAAGCACTGCACAGAGACGTGTCATCTGCAGAAGTTCTCTGATGACACGGCCATTGTGGGGTGTGTTGAGGGCGGAGGGGAGGCTGAGTACAGGGACCTGGTTGACCGCTTTGTGAAGTGGTGTGGGGAGAACCGCATGCAGCTCAACGTGGCGAAGACGAGGGAGATGGTGGTGGATTTCAGGAGGACCAAGCCCCTGCCCTCTCCTGTCTGCATCGGTGGGACGGCTGTGGAGGTGGTCCCTGCTTACAAGTACCTGGGTGTCACACTAGACAATAAACTGGACTGGTCCACCAACACAGAGGCCGTCTACAAGAAGGGCCTGAGCCGGCTTTATTTCCTGAGGAGGCTCAGGTCCTTCAACGTCTGCAACAAGATGCTGCAGATGTTTTATAAGTCTGTTGTGGCGAGCACCATCTTCTTTGCTGTGGTGTCCTGGGGTGCGGGCATCAAGGCTAAGGACGCCAACAAACTGAAAAAACTGATTAGGAAGGCAGAGTCTGTGGTTGGCTCTAAGCTTGTCACCCTGGAGGAGGTGGTGGAGGACAGGATGCTGGCAAAACTGCTGGCAATCATGGACAATCTCTCTCACCCCCTCCACAAAACACTAGACAAGCTAAGGAGCAGCTTCAGCCACAGACTCATTCAACCCCGCTGCTCTAAGGAACGATACAGGAAATCGTTCCTCCCAACCGCAATAAGACTATACAACTCATCTACCTCTGTCAGAGCCACCATCACAGAACTGCACTAAATATACCTGTCTCAATTCATCATTTTATACAATAATATTGTCTTTTGCACACTCTGTCTACATATTCTTACACTCACAGTATATTATATTATCTATTGTATCGCCAAATACTTATATTTATACCCGTACTATATATCATATATTATATCATACTCTTTGTATATTCTTTGTATATATAAGTCTATATACACATATTTTATTTATACATGTGTACATGTTATTAATATTATATTTTACTATTATTATTATTATATATACTGTTGCTGCTATTATTACTATATACTGCTATTATATTGGTATAATTACTATCATATATAAATATATATTATATACTATATATACTGTACTATTTTTGATATACTGTCTAACAATAACATTACCATCATATCATCAGTACTATTACCATCATCTGCCACTGCACCTTATCTACCTATTTTATCTTGTGTTTCTGTTTTTATTCTTTCTACCGCAATATTTTATATTTTATATTTTATTCTATTGTATTGTATTTTATTGTATTCAAATGTACCGGCTGCTATGACGACTTAATTTCCCCTCGGGATGAATAAAGTAATCTATCTATCTATCTATCTATCTATCTAGATGCATCACTTACTGTTGAGAGGTGCTGGCACAGCTCGGCGAAGACTGCAGCAGAGTGTGGCTTCTGCACGGCCCTCTTGAAAACGAGCTCAACCATTTCCTGCAACTGCTCCGCTATGGAGCCAGAACAGTCTCAAAAGGATTAAATGCACACAGAAATGAATACATGCGCAAAAAAGATCCACAAATACATTTTCAACGCCGCTGGCTCAACACACTTGTCACACTAATCAGCGGCGTTGTCCGGCTGACTGTGGCTGGTTAGAGCACTTCATGTGTGTACGGTCACATACGGTTATAACGAACTTTGATAACGGGGATAGCGGGCTAGCCACCATGCTAACTGCGGTGGGAACAGCGCCAAAACCCGCTGACTTAATCCCAAGGCTCTCATGACACTGTTTCTCAAACACCGTCAGGTTAGAAGCATCACTTGGTAGTAGTTAGTATCGGGTGTCCGTGCTGACTGTGTGTGGAAGCTGGGGGGGAAGCTAGCTGCCTCCGTGTAGCTTCAAGCTGTTGCAGCTGTTGAATTAGCAACGCAGTTTGGAAACAAGACCGGGGAACCGCTGCGTTAAGACACGATAACATAAGCACTTTGACCCGCTGGGTGTCACTTTATTTCAGCAAAACTGTCGCGTCATCAACAGCCCTTTTCTGTTGTCATCGTTCACTGTGTGTGAGGAGCCGGGGATCAGCGTCTACTAATTCTATGTCTATTGGCTGGCGGGCTAAAGACCTCCAGGCTGCCTGCGGGCGTTTTAATGACGTCGTGTAATGGCACTCACGGGATTGGCTGTACAGGAGTGAGACATCTGATTGGCTACAGACGATCCCCTCTTAGAAAAAATGCATTCGTGAAACAGAGTCGCGTCAGGGGAGTCTCAAAAGTCTCACACACAAATGCAGCGAGGTTTACAAATTAAAAGCACTTTGTAAATGCAGGTCCAACAGTTTATATATGAATGTAACAAGCTCCAAAATGTATTTGATGAAGATTGCAAATACTTTTACATGCATATATTTGTGAATTTTTTTTCTATTTGTGTGTGCATCGGAAATATGTTTATGAATCTTATATTTTACATGTGAATTTTTTTTACTTATATATGGAATGAAACATTTGTGTGTGCATTGAAAATGTATTTGAGGATCTTTTTTGTGCATGTATTCATTTCTGTGTGCATTTAATCCTTTTGAGACTGTTCTGGCTCCATACTCCTCACCGTCCAACTCCTCGTGACTCAGATCCGTCATGAAAGCTTGAAAGTTTTCGGTGAAGCAGCTGACGGACTTCTTCCTCATCTCTCCCAGCAGAAGAGGAGCTGGCTTGCAAGTTAATTCCACGCTTTTATTTTGTTTTGGGATCATGTTGATTCCAATAAATCGAAGTTGTCTTCAAGGCAAATCCAAAGAAACAAGTTCCGGTGCAAGAAACAAGTTCAGGAGCAAGAAACAAGTTCAGGAGCAAGAAACAAGTTCAGGAGCAGGAAACAAGTTCCGGTGCAACCAGCCAATAGTGAGAAGACAACTGAGTGAAAAATGAAAACTGACGTTTAAGTAACGACAGACTTCAAAGGTATAAGGCTGTTGCCTTGGTGACCTGCAGTGACATACGTCAAAGGAACAAAGCCTGATAACGTAAAAAATAATAATACAGAAAATGCTTCTTTTTTTTTAAATGTAAAAGAAGTTTCATTAAATTCAAACTTAATAACGGTTTGAGTGAAAAATCCTAGAAGACGTTTCTGAAACTTAAAAAATAAATTATATTCAGAAGTGTTACAAAAAGGCTATCATACGCTAATAAGGAATGATAATGAGCTCTTTAAGGTATGAAAAAAACTGCGCGCGCACATCCTGCGGCGCACATAAATAAAAAATAAATACAATTAAATCAAATTAATAAAAAAACTGTGCGCGCACATCCTGCGGCGCACATAAATAAAAAATATATTTAAAAATAAAACATAAAAAATAAAAACAATTGTATCAAATTAATAAAAAAAGTGTGCACATTCTAAATAAAAAAGCATGAAATGGCGTACGCCAAAGCTAATTCCGATTTACAAAACCATGCGCACGCAAAACCTCAACTCCAAATCCGCCCTCCACAGCCCCAATTTCTACTATAAATGGTCAATGCAAAGCACGTCACGAATATTAAATTATGAATCCGACCAATGGGTTTCCACCGTGAGTCCTGACCGAGGCACGGCATCAAGCTATGTGAAGAGGAAGTGAAACTTTCTGACACTGACATCGAGTTGTTTGTTAGTGAGGTGGAGGTGAAGAGCGACTTTATGGGACAGCAGTGATGTCACTAATAAAGAAAATACACTGATACTCTGCCGCTGCTGCTGTGTATAACACAATGTGGGAGATCAGAAATCGCTGAACCCTCGCTTCCTCCTCCTCATCCTTCCATTCGCATGCACAAATCGTGCAGAACCCCGCATCGGTGTCACGGCAGTATTTATCCATTTAGAGCATCTGACCGATTCCCTCACATCAGTGGATCCAGTCTCTCAGCACGTGTCACCAAGTACGACATGAAGTGTTGTGAACTCAGTCTGTTGATATCAATCCTCTTCCGCTCCTCTCCTCTGAAGCAGAAGGAGCAGACACCAACACGCGCGGCTAGACCCGCTACGTCTTCCTCTGTATCTGACGCGTTGATGATGAAATGAAACAACTAACCTAAAACGACTTCTATAACAAATGTTATAACTTAGTCACACTTTAAAAGTATGACTAAGATATACGTGAGGAAGTGTCTGCTTAACCTCTGATATTAAAATGTTGAAGCCACAGTTTATGTGATTGAAGCGTTTATTTGTTTAACACAAGTCTGAGTAGATTTTCTCCCATGTATTTTCAACCCTAACTTCATAAACACTTGTATAGACATCATATATCAGAGACTTTATTTCTTCTCAACCTCTAATCTCAGATTCCTGTGTTCTGCAGCTTCTTCTGAATCAAGAGGAACGAGAGCTGTTTGTGGGACTCGTCTCCAAGAGGACAGGAAGAGACATTCAGAAGAAATCTGTCTCAATCAACCTTGTAGACTTTGAGTGGAGTTTCATATAGGTCAGTGAGAGCTCTCTCCCTAGGTCATTTGTCAATTTGTCTCTTTAATTTTGTACATGTAATCATATTGTTCTTCTCCTGTCCACTAAATATTAATCAATTCATTTCCAAATATGGGTATGCTTCCTTTCCATGTACACAAAAGGGAACATGCTCCCTTGTCCAAGGGCACGTAATCCAATGTAGGATTTGATCTCTTTATTTCTCTCTGTTAGAAATTAGGATCAGTTATTGGATGTATTTACTTCATGAATGTCACTTGTTGATCTTCCATGTAATCAAGTTGCAGAGCTTGTGTTGTTGAATTAATAGTTTTAAAGAGATTCGTCTGATAGAGGCAGTCTTATTTGACCAGGACCATTCAAAATGAATAAAGAAAGGAATATGTCATGTTGTTTTTAATTATCACGTGTTATACATTCTCTTTGTGGGATTAATGTTTTGTCCTGATACTTGCATCATTTCTCCAAGTGTTTTACAAGGTTCATTTGTTTTATCAAATGTAATGAACAGACTGATAACTGTCATGTTCTGAAATCTACATCAGTAATGGACAACTTTGTTTCTAACAACAAAAAAACAGCAAGTATTTCAGTAGCTGCATTTCATACCGTAATCATTCAGTATACGTTGTTCAGAATATCACATCAACACATGGAACCAAGGTTTTGGTAAAGATGAGTTTAATTTATAGGAACTGACTGTCATCATGCTGCTATTACATTAAATTAATAAGACCGTGTCCTCGCCGCCGGTCTACGGGGAGTATAAAGTGAGCGGACGGACGGAAGTTGCATCCGCGCAGGAGTCAGGACATCAGCTTCATGCAGCTCGTCCAGGGCCTGATGTCGGCATGTGGCGGAATGTGCACCGCTGTTATAACGACCGATGTAAACTCCCTCGGGATGTAATAAGGTCGGCATCTGATCACGAGCTGCTCCAGGTCCAGAGAACAGCCCGAAGAAATAATCTCCACATCTGAGCACCACACATTGTTCTCCATGCAGCAGACACCTCCTCCCTTGCTCTTCCAAGAGTGTGTTGTCCGGTCCTGACGCTGAATGGAGACCCCCTCGGGAACCATGGCGGAGTCCGGGATCGAGGGGTCGAGCCAAGTCTCCGTGAAAACCATCACGTTACAAAAAGTCAGACTGCGGTTCAGAACTGTTCCTTGTAAAGTGTCTTAAGATCTTCTTGTTGATGTTCCAGCCCGATTTGGGGGGTGGGTATCAACTGAGTTGAACCCATGTTTTCTCCTGGATTACAGAAGAGGGCCAATTTTTTTCGTATGACTGAAGATTACAGCGCTCATTTATACGCTGGCTCGCAACAAACAATTTGCGTCCTCACCTGCTGCGGCCACGCTGCACTTACTCACACACACAGAAACGGCAGTGGAGAGAGAGAGAGAGGGCGAGAGGGAGCGCTACGGTGTCCCTAAATAGATGTCGCCAAAGCCCTGCAGCCTATAAGAATCACTGTCCTGTCAGGTAAATTAAAATATCAGCAGAACGGGAAACGCGCCCGCACATCCTACGGGCGCGTCCTGCGGCGCATATCCTGGGGCGCACATAAATAAAAAAAAATATATAACAATTTAATTAAATCAAATGAATAAAAAAACTGTGCGCGCACATCCTGCGGCTGCCGCAAATCCTAAATAAAAAATAAAAAAATTAAATTAAATCAAATTTATATAAAAACTGCGCGCGCACATCCTACGGACGCGTGCTGCGGCGCATGTCCTGGGGCGCACATAAAAAAAAAATATATATATAATAATTTAATTAAATCAAAGTAATAAAAAAAACTGTGCGCGCAAATCCTGCGGCGCACATAAATAAAGAATATATTTAAAAATAAAAACCATAAAAATGTAATTTATCAAATTAATAAACAAACTGTGCGCGCACATCCTGCGGGCGGTGCACATTCTAAATAAAAAAGCATGAAATTGAGTACGCCAAAGCTAATTCCGATTTATAAAACCATGCACACGCAAAACCTCAACTCCAAATCCGCCCTCCACCCCCCCAATTTCTACTATAAACGGTCAATGCAAAGCACGTCACGAATATTAAATTATGAATCCGACCAATGGGTTTCCACCGTGAGTCCTGACCGAGGCACGGCATCAAGCGATGTGAAGAGGAAGTGAAACTTTCTGACACTGACATCGAGTTGTTTGTTAGTGAGGTGGAGGTGAAGAGCGACTTTATAGGACAGCAGTGATGTCACTAATAAAGAAAATACACTGATACTCTGCCGCTGCTGCTGTGGATAACACAATGTGTGAGATCAGAAATCGCTGAACCCTCGCTTCCTCCTCATCCTTCCATTCGCATGCACAAATCGTGCAGAACCCCGCATCGGTGTCACGGCAGTATTTATCCATTTAGAGCATCGGACCGATTCCCTCACATCAGTGGATCCTTGCCTCCACTCTGGGATATTATTTGGAAAGTTTCTACATTTCTTGTTAGTGATCTCCTGTGCGCTCTATGCGCTCTGCGCTGGGTGGCTCTGCGCGCTGGGTCGCTATTACATGTGTAGCGGGTCAGTTCTTAATAAAGTTTTATACTTTTAGCAGTGTCATTTTCCCCGCTCTGGATGTGTTAATTAACCTGACAGGACGGCAACTCCTATAGGCTGCAAGGAGGCGGAGGAGTTTATTTAGGGACACCTTAGCACTCTCCCTTGTCCTCTCTCTCTCTCTCCCCACTGCCGGTCCTGTGGGTGTGTGCGGAAGTTTAGCGTGAGCGCAGCACGTGTGGTCGCAATTGTTTGTCGCAGTAAGTTGCTGGAAGTTATATAATGTTAACGGCGATCACAGAGAAAGTGTCCGCAAATTGTAACTGAAGTTTGTCCTTAGAGCCCAGCGTGAAGCTGTGTCTGTGTGCGACTGTGACGGCGTCACCGTGGATGCACGCTGTCCCTGCTTTATTTTAATGAATTAAAAGTATGAGATAAGGATGTGTTTTTATGTTTGTAAATGTTTTTAAATATTATAAATGTGTTTAAATTGTGTGACCTAACTATAACATGTTTGTTTTATAGGGCTGCCTCCAGCTAAATAGTTACGGTCACGGTTTTTTCCCACTTTAGATTTTATTTAGATTATTTGGTTTGATTATTTGTTTCTTTGTGTTTTGTTTTGTTCTATTGCAAGGTGCAATATATATGGTTGACTGGGACTGTGCAATTCAGCGGTAGTGACTTGAATGGTGGTGAATTATTGGCTCCATAAAGTAGAGGCCCTCTTTTGTCATTTTGTTGTTGTATATCGTTTGCAGTGATTTTCTTAAAGTGTGTTGTGTTTGGTTTTTAATGCATGATATTTCAGCATTGTACAATTGGGTCTGGAGCCTCTAATTTCTCTCTATTTTAAACTGTCATTTATATCAAGTCCAGGCCAGCCTTTCCAACCTTTGCACATGTCACTTTACTGTTTGAGCAGTCTGTTTTAAATCATTTGCATTTATTAAATAAATTGTATTTTGTATTGATATCTCAGCCTCCCGTCCCGTCTTATTCTGGATACTTGTTGAACCGAATTGACATTAACTGTCATCTCTGAACCATTTTTAATCACTACACATGCTTGCATTGTTACGATTCTTAAAGTGTGCTATGGTTGTTTAATGTATGATATATTAATGTAATGAACCGACTGATAACTGTCATGCTCTGAAATCTACATCAGTAATGGACAACAAAACCAGTATTAGTATTTCAGTAGCTGCATTTCATTTACCGTAATCATTCAGTATACGTTGTTCAGAATATCACATCAACACAGGGAACCAAGGTTTTGGTAAAGAGGAGTTTAATTTATAGGAACTGACTGTCATCATGCTGCTATTACCTTAAATTACATTGTACAGTATTTGGGATTATGTTGAATTTTATTTAAAACAATAATAAACAGACAAGTTAATTTACATGACAATTGTTTACAGTGCGGAAGTTACACTGTAACAGACTGCGTCACACTCGCGCTGTGGGTTTTATGCGGTGTCCTCGCCGCCGGTCTACGGGGAGTATAAAGCGAGCGCACGGACGGAAGTTGCATCCGCGCAGGACATCAGCTCCTGTGGGAACACACGAGCAAAGCGGAAGCGCATTGCTCCGCGCCCGTCAGCCCGTGATTCTGCTTTCTCCGCTGGTTGTGTATGCTCCGTTCAATGAAGGGGTTCGGGGTAAATGATGATCTTCATAGCATTTAATCATGTTCGGGGAAACACTCGGGGATATTGAAACTCCAGGAGAACCGCAGGGAACTCTAAAGTACGGGACACATATTTTAACATTTAAATATAATATGTCATTAATATCGTTTAAAATCATTTCCCAGTGTGTTTCCCCGAACTATGCCCCGAAACCATCGGTGCCGAACGCGATCGCAGCCGAAGTGAACAGCGCCACTGAGTTACATGGGGGCGGGCGTGAATGTTACGGGGTCAATTCTGAATAAAGTTTTATAGTTTTGGCAGTATTATTTTCCCCGTTCTGCTGATGTTTTAATTTACCTGACAGGACGGTGATTCCTATAGGCTGCGGGAAGTCGGCGCAGTCTATTTAGGGACACCGTAGCTCTTCCCTTCTCCCCCTCTCTTATTGTGTCCGTGACATTAAGTTAAGTTGTCTTTTCCTGTTTTAGTAATTGTTCTCAAGACAATAAGGACGGGGTGGGTCCCTGCTTTATTTGAATGAATTAAAGGTATGACATAATGATGTGTTTAATGTTTGTAAATGTTTTTGAAACATTTTGATAAACTGGTTCAAATTGTATGACCTAAATACAACATGTTTGTTTCTGTTGAGTTGTGTTGCACTATTGCTGCAGCTACCGTTGCATTCGGAGGAAAGAATAAATGATGGCGTTATCTTTAGCCGTTGTTGGCGTATTTATTAACAGGCTGCTGACACATCAGTCTCACGGTCAGAGCTACTTTAACTGACACACTAACATGTAGCAGGTTGGCTCTTATAGCCTGTACCTTGGCGCCATCCTGTGGCGTAACCATATATACATATTACAATACAGCATTACATATACATCTGAGTACATAATGAATATATCTCAACACCCCCACTTGTACTCAGGTTGCTATACTTCAAGCAAAAGAAACACAGGAAAACAGAATGAATGTGAACCTCTGTCATACACATATCAATCTCCAAAAAGAGCATTTGCAAACTTCTTCAGTTTCAACTTATTTACAGGTTTGGTCATTACATCAGCAACCATGTCATCAGTAGAACAATACATCAAAATCACCCTTCCCTCAATCACAGTTGACCTGATAAAGTGGTACTTTATGTCAAAGTGTTTACACCTCTGTCTGTGTACAGGGTTTTTGGCAAGAGCTATTGTCCCCTGATTGTCCTCATGTACAATAGTTTGTGTGTAATTGTAGTTATCTATACCCCCTAGTAACTGCTCCAGGTATAGACACTCCTGTATGGTTGAAGCCAGTGCCATATATTCTGCCTCGCAGGTTGATAGCGCAACTGTGGGTTGTTTTCTAGTCTTCCACGAGACTAGAGAGCTGTTCTGACTAAGACTGACAGAGTATCCTGTGGTACTGCGTCTGTCACTTGTATCAGCCGCCCAGTCAGCATCACTGTAGGCTTGTATACCTAGCTCCTCACTGTCGTTTCTCTTAAAGCTTAACCCTTTCTCTGCAGTGCCTTTGAGATACCTTAAAACATGCTTCACAGTGACCCACTGCTCCTCTGTAGGCTCAGCAAAATACTGTGATAATCTGCTCACCACAAAACTTAAATCCGGTCTGGTACAAGTAGTCAAGTATATAAGACTACCAACAGCCTCCCTGTACATCCTGACATCTTCCATCTTTACTGCATCTTCAGTATACTCTAGCTTCTGCTCACAGGGTGTTTCTCTGGTCCTACAATCTTGCATATTAAAACGCTGTAGTATCTTGTTAGTGTATCTTTCCTGTGACATCTTTACACATCCATCTGATTGACTGAAATCAATACCCAGAAAATGTTTGAGTTTGCCTAAATCTTTCATCTTAAACTTTTCTGCGAGCATCTCTTTCACCTTTTTCAGTCTTTCTTCATTGCTTGCTGCAATGATCAAGTCATCGACCCATGTGATTATGATCACCTTCCCTTCATTTGACTCTTTGGCATAAACACAGTGGTCGGCTGGGTTTTGTAATATTATGTTTTTTTTAAACCATTTCATTTATATTGCTGCCTCAAGGTGATGCTGACACGGACACGTTAACTCGGGATGGGTTTTTGTAGGATTTTTATTTCAGCGAGACCTTCAGTAGATCACCACACTTCACTCACAAGCGCTTTGTGAAAATGACGAATCTGCCACCGGCTCTGCAAATGACCCTCAACATCTGGAAAAAGGTAAAGAAATCGCCAATGTCAGGCCATGTGTGTTCTGTTATTGTCCGGAGACTCCGCCCTCTGTTGCTTCCCGCTCTTTTTGTCCCTCACCTGTTCCCGGTCATCAACCTGATTGTTTGCCTGATTTGTTCACCTGTGTCTTGTCTTTGTTCCCCCTTTTATTTAAGCCCAGTCTTCCTGTTGTCCCCTGTCGGATTGTATCGTTTGTTTGTGAGAATCTATGTAAAGATTCTGCCGTGTTTGAACCTTGTTTTACCTGGTATGGTACTAGACTCAGATTTTTGATCCTCTCTGTTTTTCCCTTTTGGAATTCTGTTTTTGAATTGGACTCTCTGTTTTTTGCACTTGTGTTTTTTGCCTTTTTGGATCCTTGTTTTTTCTATTTTTGGTAATAAATAAGTATTTTTTTGCATCTTGGTCTGCGATTTAGTCCTTACTCTGAGAAAGGAGAGGCACTGTCTAACGCCGAGTTTACCCCGGGGCGTGGAAGCGCAGTGCAGCGCCAAGGAAATCAAGCTCCTCCTATCCACCCCCTGTTAAACCTTTGTGCGGTGCACACCGGATGCGCTGCGCCGCGCTGCTTCACTCGCGCCCTGAACCAATGGTTTCGGCGTAGAGTCTATTTTTTTCACTCGCCGCGAGCGTAATGCGCCAAGAAACAAACTGAAAATGATTTTAAACGATCTGTTGTCCTAGAGTTTTAATTTCCCCAATTTTCCCAATCACATAATTAAATTCCCCCCTGCCCATCCACTACAGCTACACAAGCAGTCATATGGATACAAATAGAGGGGGGGGGCTATGAGACCATCATCATATACCCCCAAACGAGTACATTGAACGGGTTACATTCAACAGCAAGCGGAGAAAGCAGAATCGCGGGCTGACCGTCGCTGAGAAATGCAAATCCGGTGTGAACAGCCGGCGCCGCACTTTCCACCTAAAAACGATGAAATGAACTGAACTATGAAGTAGTTCAGATTTTGAATGGTGAACTATGAACGTGAACTATTCATGTTTACTTGTATGAACTGAACTTTGAACTAGTTCATGAGAGGTGTGAACGTGCACAACACTGTTCAAATCGTAATTCACGTCGGCAGCAACGACTCCCGGCTTCGCATGTCGGAGGTCACTAAAGTTAATGTTGAGTCGGTGTGTGCTTTTGCAAAAACGATGTCGGACACAGTAATTTTCTCTGGCCCTCTACCTAACACAACAGGTGATGACATGTTGTCTTTTAACCTCTGGCTGTCGAGGTGTCCTGTAAACGGTGTGGGCTTTGTAGATGACTGGCAAACTTTTTGGAGGAAACCTGGACTTGTTAGGAGAGACGGCGTTCATCCCACTTGGGATGGAGCAGCTCTCTTATCTAGGAATATTACTCAGTCTATTACATGACAACCCAGAGTTGGGACCAGGAAGCAGAGCTGCAGTGCTAAAAACTTCTCTGCGCTCCCTCTGGGACAGTCACACAACCCCATAGAGATTGTGTCTGTCCACCGTCCGAATCCACACAATAATCTAATACAAATTAACACAACCTCTGAAACAACACAGGAAACCAAGACTTTGAAATGTGGTCTTTTAAACATTAGATCACTGTCATCAAAGGCTATTTTAGTTAATGAACTAGTCTCAGACTACAACATAGATGTATTATCCCTCACTGAGACGTGGCTGCATCCTGATGAATATGTCAGTCTAAATGAATCTACTCCCTCCAGTCATATAAATTCACAGGTTCCCAGAGAATTCGGACGAGGAGGTGGAGTTGCTGCTATTTTTAACCCCAGTCTATCAATTAATCCTAAACTAAACTATAACTCATTTGAATGTCTTGTTCTTCCACGCCAATCCAGGAAACACCAACAGCCAATCATATTTGCTGTAGTTTACCGTGCTCCGGGGGCTTAAACTGAATTATTTACGGAATTCCCCGAGTTTTTTTCAAACCTAGTCCAAAAGACCTATAACATAATTATTGTTGGTGACTTTAATATTCATGTTGACAATAATAAAGATAGCCTTAGTGTAGCATTAATTTCGATACTAGATTCAATTGGTTTCAGTCAGTGTGTACACCAACCTACTCATTGTTGTAACCACACACTTGACCTTGTATTATCATACGGTGTCGGAATTGAACATTTAACAGTACTCTGATCACCCAGGATCAGTTTACCAAAATAATCTCAGGTTCTAAACCAACAACCTGTATCTTAGACGACATTGCCCTTGCTTTCAATGAAACAGTCAGGAACTGGTGAGTGATCTTCGATCCTGATTTGTCCTTTAATTCTCACCTACAACTAATTTTTAGGACCGCCTTTTTCCACTTGCGTAATATCTAAAAAATCAGACATGTACTTCGCAAAAAGATGCAGAAAAACTAGTCCACGCCTTTGTTACATCCAGACTGGACTATTGTAATTCATAACTATCATGCTCCAGCAGTAAGTCGTTAAAAAATCTGCAGCTTGTCCAAAATGTTCTTCAATGATACTGAAACAACCCTTAAGATATAGGCTTGTGTTTATATACACGGTATATGCATATAGATCTATATATCTATATATATATCCCCTGATGCTGTCAGAACACATGAACCTGCTGAATGTTGCATCAGTAAAGATACAGACACTGATGCACATGTTTTTATCTCATTACACCAGGATCACTGGTCTTATTATAAAATCTGTACAACAGAGAACTTCTGTCTCACGTTTCTTCTTTATTCTATTCTACTTGTTTTCATGTTCATATACAGTTCTTCCGCCATCTGCAGGCAGACGTCACCACTGACTCTGATTCTTTCAGTTCATGAGGAGTTTGTTTTCAATGTGTTTCTCTATAATTTGTTTAAGTCTTGACATTTTAAGTAAAAAGCCTTGATATTATGTATATTAGGATTTGGCTCTATTTGTAACCGGTCTATCCTTTGTGGTCTACCTGCGTTGTGTGTCAGTTTGTGAAGTAGAAGACCGGGACAGGACTTGTATCACTACTGAATTTGTCTGTTATGTTGAAGCCACAGTTCATGTGATTGAACCGTTTTTTTATTTAACACAAGTACTGAGTACATTGTACAAAGACCTTTTCCTTATAAATCAAACACGACACTTTGGTGAATTAAGGTTTTCAGTCATCAAATGTTGTCTTAGACACATAATGAGATTATTGACTCATATCTTAACAATCAATGATTGATTGGATTCAAACCAAAATGTAAAAGCCCTGTGATTAATTTCAAATTACAACAAAACATTCATCAAAGTGTTCTTGTGTGATTACAATACTGTGCGTGTTGCTGCTGGGACTTTCTATATCATATCTGCCAGTCGTGCACATTACAACAGAATTTACTGATGCAACATTCAGCAGGTTCTTGTGTTCTGACAGCATCAGGGAATATATATACATATAGATATATAGATCTATATGCATATACTGTGTGTATATACACACAAGCCACTAAATATGATTTTATTAAATATTGAAATTGAAAATCGTTATTTGTATATCCCATATTCACAAATCACAATTTGTCTCATAGGGCTTCAACATGGTCTGACATCCTCTGTCCTTAACCATCAGCAAGAGTAAGGAAAAACTACTAAAACCCTTTTACAGGGTAAAAATACGTAGAAACCTCAGAGAGAGCCACATGTGAGGGATCCCTCTCCCAGGACTGACAGAAGGGCAATAGATGTCAAGTGTACGAAAACATCATCAAGATTAAAGTTTTTAGCAGCATTAGTGAGGGTAAACATTTTGAAGGATAACTTCAAAACTATATGTCAAGCAGTCCTGCTGCAACTAAATGCTTCCTAGTTTAGAACATAGGACAAGTAACGTTCTGCCGCACTAATTAGCTCTAACTATAAGCTTTATCAAATAGGAAGGTTTTAAGCCTACTTTTAAACATACAGATGGTGTCTGCTTCCCGAACTGAAAGTGGTAGATTATTCCACAGCAGAGGGGCTTGATGGCTGAAAGCTCTGGCTCCTACTCTACTCTTTAAAACATAGTCAAATGAAGCAGCAGTTTACAGGGTGAAGGAGTGGGGAATATTAAATTAAATAATATGAATATATGTGAAGTAAGTGTATTTGTATGAGTGGGGGAGCAGAATGTATATGGTGACTGTTCAGAGGGTCAGTGTTGATTGTTCAGAAGCCTAATGGCCTGGAGGAAGAAGCTGTTTGTGTGTCTGGTAGTCCGTGCTCGGATGCTCCGGTAACGTCTGCCAGACAGCAGCAGTGTGAGAAGTCCACAGCCTGTGTGGCTCTGGTCCTTGATGATCTTCAGTGCTCTTCTCAGGCATCTTGTGCTGTAGATGCCTTGCACGGAAGGGAGATGGCAGCCGATGATACCAGGTCAGGTCATCTGTGATGAACACACCGAGGAGCTCACCACCTGGGGTCTGCTCGTCAGGAAGTCCAAGATCCAGTTACACAGGGGGGTTTTAAGACCCAGGCTCCTGAGCTTGGGGACGAGCTTGGCAGGCACAATTGTGTTGAATGCGGAGCTGTAGTCCACGAACATGATCCTCACATATGTGTTGGCCTTCTTCAGGTGGGAGAGGGTGGTGTGTGTTGTCGGGGCGATGGCATCGTCCGTGGATCGGTTTGGGCGGTGAGCAGATGTGGCTTTTGACCAGCCGCTCGAAGCACTTCATGATGGTGGAGGTCAGTGCTACAGGGCGGTAGTCGTTTAAGCAGGTGATGGATGATTTCTTAGGTATGGGGATGATGGTGGCCTGCTTGAAGCAGGAGGGGACTGTCGAGAGATTTAGGGAGAGGTTGAATATGGAGGTGAAGACCTCCGTTAGCTGGTAATAGAGCAGTAATGCTGGTTATGATTTATGACTTTTAATCATAATACTTAATTAGGTGGATTTTATGCTCGCCACAATAGAGCCACCTCCTCGTGTCATAACTAAACTGCAAATTATATTATTTCTATGGTCAGAATCTTGGTCATGTCATTTATTTGTATCAATATATACATTTATTTAGTCAATAAAGTAACATTTTAGTTTTGAGAGCTCAAGATGATCTCTAAACCTATTTTGAGATTGACCAGTGATCCAAAACTCAAAGACGAATCATTTAGAAAATAAACAGACATTAAGAGGAGATCAGGAATTCTTCACTTTTCAATATTCTAACGAAATGCTTGATTGATAATTTAATCAACAAGCTTTTGCTTCTGGATTTTCTAAATGATTATTTTGTCTCCCAAGCCAGCAGTTCAGAGCAAGCTGGAAAGAAAACAAAAGATCACAGACAATTCATCTACACATGTAAAAGATAAGACTGGCAAATTAAAAAATATTAATATCTGACATGGGAAAAATTGTATTTCACATTAGTGAGTCATGAAATTGGATTTTATTCTGAAAGCATCATCAGTCAGAAACTTCAACAGTGGTCAAAATCAGTTTTGGATTTTCCTTCTTTTGGCCACTAGGGGGTAGGCATGTTCCATCATAATCTGGTAATTTTGTGAAAAGGAGTTTCCAACAGAACCCTCTATTCCTCTCTTTTCTTTTTCTGTTCAGTGCTTTTTGAACATGAGAAAACTTTCACAGGTGGGTGTTGGATTACAGAAACTGTATTTTAGAAATGTTTAACACTTTACTCTCTCCTTTTGGTCATTTGACCTATCTATCAGATTCTAAATCTTAGAATAAGATATATTAAAAAATAAAGTTTCCTTCACAGTGTTTTTCTTCTATACATTGTAATTATTCTGTCTAACTTCAGTACATTTGACCTCCAGTCGCTGCAGCAGTCACATGTATTGATCTGGACCTCAGATATATCTTATCTCCACAGAGCTGCAGCTGTGATCAGTCCCTTCAAACAAACACACTTTAAACAGCCTGATTGGCCTCTGCTCAATAAAACCCTGTGTGTGAAACCTGTGGAACAAGTGGACTTTCCCTTTCAAACACGAGTCTGAATTTTGATGGGTTGACAGGGACAATTTATATAATTTACGAGACTTAGCCTGGAATAACTGAAATATCACCTGTTTAAATAAAGCAGAGACAAAATGCAGACATTAATGTAAATCATCTCTGAAATGCCAAAAGAGACAAGTGGTGATCCGACAGAGGGATAGAGAATTGAAAAATAAGATGACAACTGCAACAAGCATGTAAACTAGATTCAAACTGGCAAAATAAGATGAAAGCACAGCTTCTATGAGAGAGCCACTGCTTTCCCCCTCACTGTAGAGACTGAATCAAAGCAGCCTTAGACAAATCCTCCTTCTGTCTGTAGGCCCAAGGGCTTTGTGTTCTATTAAAGCCCATGGAAATCTACACTCTGTACGTTGTTTGATGTTGCCAACTTGTCATCTCTGTATCTCCGCAGACTTCACACATGGGCTGTTTTCTATATATAAAACTCTGTCCGAGTTGTTTCCTCTTTACCTGTGTACATACATGTATATGTAAGGGGGGGGGGGGGGGTGTACCACTCGAGGGCTGGTGATAAGATAACTGGAAAGTTTTCACATTACAACGTGATCATATTTCACGTTATGATGATCCGTAACACGTTAATTATGCTCAGAAGATTGCATGTGTGTTGTGTATGTTTTGTATGACCGCTGTATGTGTGTGTTCGTATTCTGTCTGTTGTAACAATGTGTTACTGCCTTCTTGGCCACATCTGTCTTGTGAGAGATTTAACTCAATGAGATCTTTACCTGGTTACAGAATGTCCATGGAGTTAACTATTCTAATGTTCAAAGTTTTTTTCATAAACCAAACTAATGATGCTCTGCCATGGCAGCACATTCAAGTTACTTTAGTTCATCGTAACACTTACAAGCCTTCTTTTGTAAAAGCTTCTCATTAATTAAGTCTAATTGGCTCCTGTATATCAAACATGCTTTTTTTTTTTTGTTTTTTTTTTTACTGAATTCTCATTTAGATTTGATGTTCAGTTCAGGAAGTACTTTTGTCAAATGTTGTCCCAGAAATTCTCCAGTCATCTGTGCTTATCATTGATTATTGGGAAAAGGGGAAATGTATAAGTTGTATTTCCCACATGTGTTTTAATTGAAATGTGAGGGCAGCTGCATGCAAGACATTAAAACACCCAAATAAAATTTAAAACATTTTATTCATTAGTCGACAACATATTATAAACCCCTAACAGAGTAAAGACTTGTTCAGGGCATGATGTCACCCAGTGTACATTATACAGAGTAGGAGCAGGGGTTGCAGTAGGGGGTTTCTGTCCATTTACAAATATCTCTGTATAAGTTTTATAAGTGTATGAGTTGTATTTCCCACATGAGTTTTCATTAAAAACTTAGTGGGGGTGGAGCCTGCCCTCTTCCGTGCATCCACTGTGTCCTTCAACAAAAGGGAGAGCCTTGGTGCCCTCTTCCCTTCCTCTGCGATGAACCTCAGCTGGTTATAGTAGGAGTCCAGAGACGTGACCACCTCCAGGTCCTGCTAGATGAGCTGGAGGAGCTCACAGAGGCTCTCCAGAGATGGCCCGTCTCCGTTCTGCAGCAGCCTCCTGATGCAGCAGTACATGGCTTTCTCCTCCAGAACCTTTGAGAGGAACAGCTCCCCAATAAACTTGATGCTATTGAGGAGGCGTCCGGAAGGTTTTGCGTTGAGTTGCTCTTCCCTCAGCCGGTCGATGACCCTCACGTCCCTGACTGGCTCCAGGCAGGACCCACTCTTCCGATAAATGCCCTCCCTTTCAAAGTTCTTCCTGAACTCTGCCTGGCAGTGTTTGACCAGCAGAGACCTGAAGGAGACGCTGGCTGACCAGTCGGACAAGGATTGGACCTCCACCTGAAGAGGAGAAAACCATAAGGAAATATTAACATTAATGCTACTCACATACATACATAGTGATCAGTGTGTTCTGATTTGAGGATTAAATCAGCACACAAATGAATGAAAATAAGTGAACTCATTATTTGAATAAGACAACATGGGTCAAAAGTGACCCCACTCAGTATTTATTATTTATATCTTTGCAGTAAATTATTTCCGTCATTTAGTATTTCAGGTATTTTTCAAATAACTGTTTTTTTCACTTCCCTTCTAATTCACAACATGGGTCAAAAATGTTGTATTGTAAAATACATTCTTATTAAGTCTTATTTACAATCTATTACTAGTGAGAAAGATAATTTATAATTTACCCAAGGGGTTTGCATAGCTTGTTTATCAAAAGGCTAAATTAAGGTTACAACCTGCATACAAAAGATAAGCTGTCCAACTAATTAAGAAACAGGATAAAGTAGCTTCCAACGCAACATGGCGCCGTACTAACGGGTGCCTGTCGTAGCAGCTCCTGGTACTACTGTCGGTTTTTTTGTGTTTTTATAACGTTTGCGATTTGTTTTTTATATTTATTTTTGCACTGCTCTGTGCATCTCCGTCCCGCACAATGACGAGATGCTTTTGAAATTTATTGGACACTTTTTATAACTTTTAACCGCACTTCGGTCTCTTCGGATCACTGGGAGAATGCCTGCAACACACGCCGGCATTGTTTACACCCGCGACCAGCTGATCGCCCTGAGGCACACTACCCTCTTGGCCGGAGAGAGACCCACCATCCCGGAGGAACTAAATAGGAGACGGCGGGGCTGCAGAGCGGGGCTTAAACGGAGGAAGGAGAAGAGGAAGTTTAAGCCCTTCATCCCTGCAGTAATCACTGGAAACGTGAGGTCGCTGGCAAATAAAGTGGACGAACTGGAAGCGCTCATCAGGACACAGAGGGAGTACAGGGAGTCCAGTATTGTGTGTCTCACGGAAACGTGGTTGCACGAGCAGATACCGGACTCCAACGTCACCATTCCTGGCTTCCAGACGGTTCGAGCCGACAGAGACACCATCGCGACCGGCAAGAAGAAAGGAGGGGGACTCGCCGTGCTCGTGAACAACAGGTGGTGTCACCCCGGGCACGTCACCGTTAAACATCGTGTCTGCAGCCCGGACATCGAGCTCGTCGCCGTCGGACTTCGTCCATATTATTTGCCGAGGGAGTTTACCAGTGTTTTCGCCATCAATGTTTACATTCCTCCATCTGGGAACGCAGAAGCAGCGTGTGACGTCATCCACACTGTGACTGCAGGATTACAGACACAACACCCCGGGGCCTTCATCATCATCACAGGTGACTTTAAACATGCTTCCCTCTCATCCACACTCCCAACCTTCTTCCAGTTTGTAAAATGTGCCACCCGGGAAAATAAGACTTTGGACCTATATGCAAATGTTAAGGATGCATACAGCTCCACTGCCCTGCCACCACTGGGCAGGTCAGACCACAACCTAGTCCTGCTCTCACCATCTTACAAGCCTGTGATTCAGCAGCACCCAGTCACAGTGAGGACAGTGAGGAAATGGTCTCATGAGGCCATGGAAACACTGCGTGGGGCCCTGGAGGCCACAGACTGGGATGCTCTGTATGAGCCACATGGTGAGGACATTGATGGCCTGACTGACTGTGTCTCTGAGTACATTGGGTTCTGCATCGATAACACCATCCCCACTAAAGAGGTCCGCTGTTACCCAAATAACAAGCCGTGGGTTACAAGCGACCTGAAGGCCCTTCTCAATGAGAAGAAGAGGGCCTTTAGATCACGGGACAGAGCAGAACTCAAACGGGTTCAAAGGGAGCTCAAGCGCAGCATCAGGGAGAGCAAGGACAACTTCAGAAGAAAACTGGAGCACAAACTGGAGGAAAACAACACCAGGGACGTCTGGAGTGGTATGAAGGAGATCACTGGTTTCAAGAGGAGAGATGGGGGAGCAGCTGGGGATGAACGACGTGCGAATGAGCTGAACACGTTCTTCAATAGGTTCAACTCCAACCCCCCAGCCCCCAGCGGACCATCCACTGCCTCCACTGACTCTACGACTGCCTCTACTGCGTCTCTGAGCAACAACCCCCCACCTCCCCCCACCACCCCAGTCACCATCTCCCCCCACCCCCCCGCTGGCCTTTACCACAGACCTTCTCACACCTCCCACCCCCAGGACATCCTCACATCCCCCACAGCCCCCCACCACCTCCTGCAACACAAACATCTCTGCACCACCCTCAAACCCATCGCTGACATCCCCCACCCCCCAGTCTGGACTCCACATCACAGCCAGCCAGGTGAGGAGAGAGCTGGAGAGGCTCAAACCGAGGAAAGCTGCGGGGCCGGACCGCATCAGCCCTCGTTTGCTGAAGGCCTGTTCCAGCCAGCTCTGTGGAGTTCTCCAGCACCTCTTCAACCTGAGCCTACACCTTCAGAGAGTGCCAGTGCTCTGGAAAACATCCTGCCTGGTCCCAGTGCCCAAAAAAGGACGTCCTGCTGCACTGGAGGACTACAGGCCGGTGGCACTGACCTCTCACATCATGAAGGTCATGGAAAGACTGGTCCTGGCCCACCTCAGACCGCTGGTGTGCCCATCACAAGACCCCCTGCAGTTTGCATATCAGCCCCATGTTGGGGTTGATGATGCAATCATACCTGCTGCAGAAGGCTTACTCCTCCCTGGACAGACCCAACACCTCAGTCCGGATCATGTTTTTCGACTTCTCCAGCGCCTTCAATACCATCCAGCCCACTGCTGAAGGCCAAACTGGAGGGCACGCAGGTGAGTGCTCCCCTCATCGCTTGGGTCGATGACTATCTGACGGGCAGACCACAGTTTGTGAGATTACAGAACTGTGTGTCTGATCATCTGATCAGTAACATCGGGGCCCCCCAGGGAACTGTGCTGTCCCCCTTCCTCTTCACCACATACACTGCTGACTTTAAGCACTGCACAGAGACGTGTCATCTGCAGAAGTTCTCTGATGACACGGCCATTGTGGGGTGTGTTGAGGGCGGAGGGGAGGCTGAGTACAGGGACCTGGTTGACCGCTTTGTGAAGTGGTGTGGGGAGAACCGCATGCAGCTCAACGTGGCGAAGACGAGGGAGATGGTGGTGGATTTCAGGAGGACCAAGCCCCTGCCCTCTCCTGTCTGCATCGGTGGGACGGCTGTGGAGGTGGTCCCTGCTTACAAGTACCTGGGTGTCACACTAGACAATAAACTGGACTGGTCCACCAACACAGAGGCCGTCTACAAGAAGGGCCTGAGCCGGCTTTATTTCCTGAGGAGGCTCAGGTCCTTCAACGTCTGCAACAAGATGCTGCAGATGTTTTATAAGTCTGTTGTGGCGAGCACCATCTTCTTTGCTGTGGTGTCCTGGGGTGCGGGCATCAAGGCTAAGGACGCCAACAAACTGAAAAAACTGATTAGGAAGGCAGAGTCTGTGGTTGGCTCTAAGCTTGTCACCCTGGAGGAGGTGGTGGAGGACAGGATGCTGGCAAAACTGCTGGCAATCATGGACAATCCCTCTCACCCCCTCCACAAAACACTAGACAAGCTAAGGAGCAGCTTCAGCCACAGACTCATTCAACCCCGCTGCTCTAAGGAACGATACAGGAAATCGTTCCTCCCAACCGCAATAAGACTATACAACTCATCTACCTCTGTCAGAGCCACCATCACAGAACTGCACTAAATATACCTGTCTCAATTCATCATTTTATACAATAATATTGTCTTTTGCACACTCTGTCTACATATTCTTACACTCACAGTATATTATATTATCTATTGTATCGCCAAATACTTATATTTATACCCGTACTATATATCATATATTATATCATACTCTTTGTATATTCTTTGTATATATAAGTCTATATACACATATTTTATTTATACATGTGTACATGTTATTAATATTATATTTTACTATTATTATTATTATATATACTGTTGCTGCTATTATTACTATATACTGCTATTATATTGGTATAATTACTATCATATATAAATATATATTATATACTATATATACTGTACTATTTTTGATATACTGTCTAACAATAACATTACCATCATATCATCAGTACTATTACCATCATCTGCCACTGCACCTTATCTACCTATTTTATCTTGTGTTTCTGTTTTTATTCTTTCTACCGCAATATTTTATATTTTATTGTATTGTATTGTATTTTATTGTATTCAAATGTACCGGCTGCTATGACGACTTAATTTCCCCTCGGGATGAATAAAGTAATCTATCTATCTATCTATCTATCTATCTAGATGCATCACTTACTGTTGAGAGGTGCTGGCACAGCTCGGCGAAGACTGCAGCAGAGTGTGGCTTCTGCACGGCCCTCTTGAAAACGAGCTCAACCATTTCCTGCAACTGCTCCGCTATGGAGCCAGAACAGTCTCAAAAGGATTAAATGCACACAGAAATGAATACATGCGCAAAAAAGATCCACAAATACATTTTCAACGCCGCTGGCTCAACACACTTGTCACACTAATCAGCGGCGTTGTCCGGCTGACTGTGGCTGGTTAGAGCACTTCATGTGTGTACGGTCACATACGGTTATAACGAACTTTGATAACGGGGATAGCGGGCTAGCCACCATGCTAACTGCGGTGGGAACAGCGCCGAAACCCGCTGACTTAATCCCAAGGCTCTCATGACACTGTTTCTCAAACACCGTCAGGTTAGAAGCAAACACTTGGTAGTAGTTAGTATCGGGTGTCCGTGCTGACTGTGTGTGGAAGCTGGGGGGGAAGCTAGCTGCCTCCGTGTAGCTTCAAGCTGTTGCAGCTGTTGAATTAGCAACGCAGTTTGGAAACAAGACCGGGGAACCGCTGCGTTAAGACACGATAACATAAGCACTTTGACCCACTGGGTGTCACTTTATTTCAGCAAAACTGTCGCGTCATCAACAGCCCTTTTCTGTTGTCATCGTTCACTGTGTGTGAGGAGCCGGGGATCAGCGTCTACTAATTCTATGTCTATTGGCTGGCGGGCTAAAAACCTCCAGGCTGCCTGCGGGCGTTTTAATGACGTCGTGTAATGGCACTCACGTGATTGGCTGTACAGGAGTGAGACATCTGATTGGCTACAGACGATCCCCTCTTAGAAAAAATGCATTCGTGAAACAGAGTCGCGTCAGGGGAGTCTCAAAAGTCTCAAAAGTCTCACACACAAATGCAGCGAGGTTTACAAATTAAAAGCACTTTGTAAATGCAGGTCCAACAGTTTATATATGAATGTAACAAGCTCCAAATATGTATTTGATGAAGATTGCAAATACTTTTACATGCATATATTTGTGAATTTTTTTTCTATTTGTGTGTGCATCGGAAATGTTTATGAATCTTATATTTTACATGTGAATTTTTTTTACTTATATATGGAATGAAACATTTGTGTGTGCATTGAAAATGTATTTGTGGATCTTTTTTGTGCATGTATTCATTTCTGTGTGCATTTAATCCTTTTGAGACTGTTCTGGCTCCATACTCCTCACCGTCCAACTCCTCGTGACTCAGATCCGTCATGAAAGCTTGAAAGTTTTCGGTGAAGCAGCTGACGGACTTCTTCCTCATCTCTCCCAGCAGAAGAGGAGCTGGCTTGCAAGTTAATTCCACGCTTTTATTTTGTTTTGGGATCATGTTGATTCCAATAAATCGAAGTTGTCTTCAAGGCAAATCCAAAGAAACAAGTTCCGGTGCAAGAAACAAGTTCAGGAGCAAGAAACAAGTTCAGGAGCAAGAAACAAGTTCAGGAGCAGGAAACAAGTTCCGGTGCAACCAGCCAATAGTGAGAAGACAACTGAGTGAAAAATGAAAACTGACGTTTAAGTAACGACAGACTTCAAAGGTATAAGGCTGTTGCCTTGGTGACCTGCAGTGACATACGTCAAAGGAACAAAGCCTGATAACGTAAAAAATAATAATACAGAAAATGCTTCTTTTTTTTTAAATGTAAAAGAAGTTTCATTAAATTCAAACTTAATAACGGTTTGAGTGAAAAATCCTAGAAGACGTTTCTGAAACTTAAAAAATAAATTATATTCAGAAGTGTTACAAAAAGGCTATCATACGCTAATAAGGAATGATAATGAGCTCTTTAAGGTATGAAAAAAACTGCGCGCGCACATCCTGCGGCGCACATAAATAAAAAATAAATACAATTAAATCAAATTAATAAAAAAACTGTGCGCGCACATCCTGCGGCGCACATAAATAAAAAATATATTTAAAAATAAAACATAAAAAATAAAAACAATTGTATCAAATTAATAAAAAAAGTGTGCACATTCTAAATAAAAAAGCATGAAATGGCGTACGCCAAAGCTAATTCCGATTTACAAAACCATGCGCACGCAAAACCTCAACTCCAAATCCGCCCTCCACAGCCCCAATTTCTACTATAAATGGTCAATGCAAAGCACGTCACGAATATTAAATTATGAATCCGACCAATGGGTTTCCACCGTGAGTCCTGACCGAGGCACGGCATCAAGCTATGTGAAGAGGAAGTGAAACTTTCTGACACTGACATCGAGTTGTTTGTTAGTGAGGTGGAGGTGAAGAGCGACTTTATGGGACAGCAGTGATGTCACTAATAAAGAAAATACACTGATACTCTGCCGCTGCTGCTGTGTATAACACAATGTGGGAGATCAGAAATCGCTGAACCCTCGCTTCCTCCTCCTCATCCTTCCATTCGCATGCACCAATCGTGCAGAACCCCGCATCGGTGTCACGGCAGTATTTATCCATTTAGAGCATCTGACCGATTCCCTCACATCAGTGGATCCAGTCTCTCAGCACGTGTCACCAAGTACGACATCAAGTGTTGTGAACTCAGTCTGTTGATATCAATCCTCTTCCGCTCCTCTCCTTTGAAGCAGAAGGAGCAGACACCAACACGCGCGGCTAGACCCGCTACGTCTTCCTCTGTATCTGACGCGTTGATGATGAAATGAAACAACTAACCTAAAACGACTTCTATAACAAATGTTATAACTTAGTCACACTTTAAAAGTATGACTACGATATACGTGAGGAAGTGTCTGCTTAACCTCTGATATTAAAATGTTGAAGCCACAGTTTATGTGATTGAAGCGTTTATTTGTTTAACACAAGTCTGAGTAGATTTTCTCCCATGTATTTTCAACCCTAACTTCATAAACACTTGTATAGACATCATATATCAGAGACTTTATTTCTTCTCAACCTCTAATCTCAGATTCCTGTGTTCTGCAGCTTCTTCTGAATCAAGAGGAACGAGAGCTGTTTGTGGGACTCGTCTCCAAGAGGACAGGAAGAGACATTCAGAAGAAATCTGTCTCAATCAACCTTGTAGACTTTGAGTGGAGTTTCATATAGGTCAGTGAGAGCTCTCTCCCTAGGTCATTTGTCAATTTGTCTCTTTAATTTTGTACATGTAATCATATTGTTCTTCTCCTGTCCACTAAATATTAATCAATTCATTTCCAAATATGGGTATGCTTCCTTTCCATGTACACAAAAGGGAACATGCTCCCTTGTCCAAGGGCACGTAATCCAATGTAGGATTTGATCTCTTTATTTCTCTCTGTTAGAAATTAGGATCAGTTATTGGATGTATTTACTTCATGAATGTCACTTGTTGATCTTCCATGTAATCAAGTTGCAGAGCTTGTGTTGTTGAATTAATAGTTTTAAAGAGATTCGTCTGATAGAGGCAGTCTTATTTGACCAGGACCATTCAAAATGAATAAAGAAAGGAATATTTCATGTTGTTTTTAATTATCACGTGTTATACATTCTCTTTGTGGGATTAATGTTTTGTCCTGATACTTGCATCATTTCTCCAAGTGTTTTACAAGGTTCATTTGTTTTATCAAATGTAATGAACAGACTGATAACTGTCATGTTCTGAAATCTACATCAGTAATGGACAACTTTGTTTCTAACAACAAAAAAACAGCAAGTATTTCAGTAGCTGCATTTCATACCGTAATCATTCAGTATACGTTGTTCAGAATATCACATCAACACATGGAACCAAGGTTTTGGTAAAGATGAGTTTAATTTATAGGAACTGACTGTCATCATGCTGCTATTACATTAAATTAATAAGACCGTGTCCTCGCCGCCGGTCTACGGGGAGTATAAAGTGAGCGGACGGACGGAAGTTGCATCCGCGCAGGAGTCAGGACATCAGCTTCATGCAGCTCGTCCAGGGCCTGATGTCGGCATGTGGCGGAATGTGCACCGCTGTTATAACGACCGATGTAAACTCCCTCGGGATGTAATAAGGTCGGCATCTGATCACGAGCTGCTCCAGGTCCAGAGAACAGCCCGAAGAAATAATCTCCACATCTGAGCACCACACATTGTTCTCCATGCAGCAGACACCTCCTCCCTTGCTCTTCCAAGAGTGTGTTGTCCGGTCCTGACGCTGAATGGAGACCCCCTCGGGAACCATGGCGGAGTCCGGGATCGAGGGGTCGAGCCAAGTCTCCGTGAAAACCATCACGTTACAAAAAGTCAGACTGCGGTTCAGAACTGTTCCTTGTAAAGTGTCTTAAGATCTTCTTGTTGATGTTCCAGCCCGATTTGGGGGGTGGGTATCAACTGAGTTGAACCCATGTTTTCTCCTGGATTACAGAAGAGGGCCAATTTTTTTCGTATGACTGAAGATTACAGCGCTCATTTATACGCTGGCTCGCAACAAACAATTTGCGTCCTCACCTGCTGCGGCCACGCTGCACTTACTCACACACACAGAAACGGCAGTGGAGAGAGAGAGAGAGGGCGAGAGGGAGCGCTACGGTGTCCCTAAATAGATGTCGCCAAAGCCCTGCAGCCTATAAGAATCACTATCCTGTCAGGTAAATTAAAATATCAGCAGAACGGGAAACGCGCCCGCACATCCTACGGGCGCGTCCTGCGGCGCATATCCTGGGGCGCACATAAATAAAAAAATATATATAACAATTTAATTAAATCAAATGAATAAAAAAACTGTGGGCGCACATCCTGCGGCTGCCGCAAATCCTAAATAAAAAATAAAAAAATTAAATTAAATCAAATTTATATAAAAACTGCGCGCGCACATCCTACGGACGCGTGCTGCGGCGCATGTCCTGGGGCGCACATAAAAAAAAAATATATATATAATAATTTAATTAAATCAAAGTAATAAAAAAAACTGTGCGCGCAAATCCTGCGGCGCACATAAATAAAGAATATATTTAAAAATAAAAACCATAAAAATGTAATTTATCAAATTAATAAACAAACTGTGCGCGCACATCCTGCGGGCGGTGCACATTCTAAATAAAAAAGCATGAAATTGAGTACGCCAAAGCTAATTCCGATTTATAAAACCATGCACACGCAAAACCTCAACTCCAAATCCGCCCTCCACCCCCCCAATTTCTACTATAAACGGTCAATGCAAAGCACGTCACGAATATTAAATTATGAATCCGACCAATGGGTTTCCACCGTGAGTCCTGACCGAGGCACGGCATCAAGCGATGTGAAGAGGAAGTGAAACTTTCTGACACTGACATCGAGTTGTTTGTTAGTGAGGTGGAGGTGAAGAGCGACTTTATAGGACAGCAGTGATGTCACTAATAAAGAAAATACACTGATACTCTGCCGCTGCTGCTGTGGATAACACAATGTGTGAGATCAGAAATCGCTGAACCCTCGCTTCCTCCTCATCCTTCCATTCGCATGCACAAATCGTGCAGAACCCCGCATCGGTGTCACGGCAGTATTTATCCATTTAGAGCATCGGACCGATTCCCTCACATCAGTGGATCCTTGCCTCCACTCTGGGATATTATTTGGAAAGTTTCTACATTTCTTGTTAGTGATCTCCTGTGCGCTCTATGCGCTCTGCGCTGGGTGGCTCTGCGCGCTGGGTCGCTATTACATGTGTAGCGGGTCAGTTCTTAATAAAGTTTTATACTTTTAGCAGTGTCATTTTCCCCGCTCTGGATGTGTTAATTAACCTGACAGGACGGCAACTCCTATAGGCTGCAAGGAGGCGGAGGAGTTTATTTAGGGACACCTTAGCACTCTCCCTTGTCCTCTCTCTCTCTCTCCCCACTGCCGGTCCTGTGGGTGTGTGCGGAAGTTTAGCGTGAGCGCAGCACGTGTGGTCGCAATTGTTTGTCGCAGTAAGTTGCTGGAAGTTATATAATGTTAACGGCGATCACAGAGAAAGTGTCCGCAAATTGTAACTGAAGTTTGTCCTTAGAGCCCAGCGTGAAGCTGTGTCTGTGTGCGACTGTGACGGCGTCACCGTGGATGCACGCTGTCCCTGCTTTATTTTAATGAATTAAAAGTATGAGATAAGGATGTGTTTTTATGTTTGTAAATGTTTTTAAATATTATAAATGTGTTTAAATTGTGTGACCTAACTATAACATGTTTGTTTTATAGGGCTGCCTCCAGCTAAATAGTTACGGTCACGGTTTTTTCCCACTTTAGATTTTATTTAGATTATTTGGTTTGATTATTTGTTTCTTTGTGTTTTGTTTTGTTCTATTGCAAGGTGCAATATATATGGTTGACTGGGACTGTGCAATTCAGCGGTAGTGACTTTAATGGTGGTGAATTATTGGCTCCATAAAGTAGAGGCCCTCTTTTGTCATTTTGTTGTTGTATATCGTTTGCAGTGATTTTCTTAAAGTGTGTTGTGTTTGGTTTTTAATGCATGATATTTCAGCATTGTACAATTGGGTCTGGAGCCTCTAATTTCTCTCTATTTTAAACTGTCATTTATATCAAGTCCAGGCCAGCCTTTCCAACCTTTGCACATGTCACTTTACTGTTTGAGCAGTCTGTTTTAAATCATTTGCATTTATTAAATAAATTGTATTTTGTATTGATATCTCAGCCTCCCGTCCCGTCTTATTCTGGATACTTGTTGAACCGAATTGACATTAACTGTCATCTCTGAACCATTTTTAATCACTACACATGCTTGCATTGTTACGATTCTTAAAGTGTGCTATGGTTGTTTAATGTATGATATATTAATGTAATGAACCGACTGATAACTGTCATGCTCTGAAATCTACATCAGTAATGGACAACAAAACCAGTATTAGTATTTCAGTAGCTGCATTTCATTTACCGTAATCATTCAGTATACGTTGTTCAGAATATCACATCAACACAGGGAACCAAGGTTTTGGTAAAGAGGAGTTTAATTTATAGGAACTGACTGTCATCATGCTGCTATTACCTTAAATTACATTGTACAGTATTTGGGATTATGTTGAATTTTATTTAAAACAATAATAAACAGACAAGTTAATTTACATGACAATTGTTTACAGTGCGGAAGTTACACTGTAACAGACTGCGTCACACTCGCGCTGTGGGTTTTATGCGGTGTCCTCGCCGCCGGTCTACGGGGAGTATAAAGCGAGCGCACGGACGGAAGTTGCATCCGCGCAGGACATCAGCTCCTGTGGGAACACACGAGCAAAGCGGAAGCGCATTGCTCCGCGCCCGTCAGCCCGTGATTCTGCTTTCTCCGCTGGTTGTGTATGCTCCGTTCAATGAAGGGGTTCGGGGTAAATGATGATCTTCATAGCATTTAATCATGTTCGGGGAAACACTCGGGGATATTGAAACTCCAGGAGAACCGCAGGGAACTCTAAAGTACGGGACACATATTTTAACATTTAAATATAATATGTCATTAATATCGTTTAAAATCATTTCCCAGTGTGTTTCCCCGAACTATGCCCCGAAACCATCGGTGCCGAACGCGATCGCAGCCGAAGTGAACAGCGCCACTGAGTTACATGGGGGCGGGCGTGAATGTTACGGGGTCAATTCTGAATAAAGTTTTATAGTTTTGGCAGTATTATTTTCCCCGTTCTGCTGATGTTTTAATTTACCTGACAGGACGGTGATTCCTATAGGCTGCGGGAAGTCGGCGCAGTCTATTTAGGGACACCGTAGCTCTTCCCTTCTCCCCCTCTCTTATTGTGTCCGTGACATTAAGTTAAGTTGTCTTTTCCTGTTTTAGTAATTGTTCTCAAGACAATAAGGACGGGGTGGGTCCCTGCTTTATTTGAATGAATTAAAGGTATGACATAATGATGTGTTTAATGTTTGTAAATGTTTTTGAAACATTTTGATAAACTGGTTCAAATTGTATGACCTAAATACAACATGTTTGTTTCTGTTGAGTTGTGTTGCACTATTGCTGCAGCTACCGTTGCATTCGGAGGAAAGAATAAATGATGGCGTTATCTTTAGCCGTTGTTGGCGTATTTATTAACAGGCTGCTGACACATCAGTCTCACGGTCAGAGCTACTTTAACTGACACACTAACATGTAGCAGGTTGGCTCTTATAGCCTGTACCTTGGCGCCATCCTGTGGCGTAACCATATATACATATTACAATACAGCATTACATATACATCTGAGTACATAATGAATATATCTCAACACCCCCACTTGTACTCAGGTTGCTATACTTCAAGCAAAAGAAACACAGGAAAACAGAATGAATGTGAACCTCTGTCATACACATATCAATCTCCAAAAAGAGCATTTGCAAACTTCTTCAGTTTCAACTTATTTACAGGTTTGGTCATTACATCAGCAACCATGTCATCAGTAGAACAATACATCAAAATCACCCTTCCCTCAATCACAGTTGACCTGATAAAGTGGTACTTTATGTCAAAGTGTTTACACCTCTGTCTGTGTACAGGGTTTTTGGCAAGAGCTATTGTCCCCTGATTGTCCTCATGTACAATAGTTTGTGTGTAATTGTAGTTATCTATACCCCCTAGTAACTGCTCCGGGTATAGACACTCCTGTATGGTTGAAGCCAGTGCCATATATTCTGCCTCGCAGGTTGATAGCGCAACTGTGGGTTGTTTTCTAGTCTTCCACGAGACTAGAGAGCTGTTCTGACTAAGACTGACAGAGTATCCTGTGGTACTGCGTCTGTCACTTGTATCAGCCGCCCAGTCAGCATCACTGTAGGCTTGTATACCTAGCTCCTCACTGTCGTTTCTCTTAAAGCTTAACCCTTTCTCTGCAGTGCCTTTGAGATACCTTAAAACATGCTTCACAGTGACCCACTGCTCCTCTGTAGGCTCAGCAAAATACTGTGATAATCTGCTCACCACAAAACTTAAATCCGGTCTGGTACAAGTAGTCAAGTATATAAGACTACCAACAGCCTCCCTGTACATCCTGACATCTTCCATCTTTACTGCATCTTCAGTATACTCTAGCTTCTGCTCACAGGGTGTTTCTCTGGTCCTACAATCTTGCATATTAAAACGCTGTAGTATCTTGTTAGTGTATCTTTCCTGTGACATCTTTACACATCCATCTGATTGACTGAAATCAATACCCAGAAAATGTTTGAGTTTGCCTAAATCTTTCATCTTAAACTTTTCTGCGAGCATCTCTTTCACCTTTTTCAGTCTTTCTTCATTGCTTGCTGCAATGATCAAGTCATCGACCCATGTGATTATGATCACCTTCCCTTCATTTGACTCTTTGGCATAAACACAGTGGTCGGCTGGGTTTTGTAATATTATGTTTTTTTTAAACCATTTCATTTATATTGCTGCCTCAACGTGATGCTGACACGGACACGTTAACTCGGGATGGGTTTTTGTAGGATTTTTATTTCAGCGAGACCTTCAGTAGATCACCACACTTCACTCACAAGCGCTTTGTGAAAATGACGAATCTGCCACCGGCTCTGCAAATGACCCTCAACATCTGGAAAAAGGTAAAGAAATCGCCAATGTCAGGCCATGTGTGTTCTGTTATTGTCCGGAGACTCCGCCCTCTGTTGCTTCCCGCTCTTTTTGTCCCTCACCTGTTCCCGGTCATCAACCTGATTGTTTGCCTGATTTGTTCACCTGTGTCTTGTCTTTGTTCCCCCTTCTATTTAAGCCCAGTCTTCCTGTTGTCCCCTGTCGGATTGTATCGTTTGTTTGTGAGAATCTATGTAAAGATTCTGCCGTGTTTGAACCTTGTTTTACCTGGTATGGTACTAGACTCAGATTTTTGATCCTCTCTGTTTTTCCCTTTTGGAATTCTGTTTTTGAATTGGACTCTCTGTTTTTTGCACTTGTGTTTTTTGCCTTTTTGGATCCTTGTTTTTTCTATTTTTGGTAATAAATAAGTATTTTTTTGCATCTTGGTCTGCGATTTAGTCCTTACTCTGAGAAAGGAGAGGCACTGTCTAACGCCGAGTTTACCCCGGGGCGTGGAAGCGCAGTGCAGCGCCAAGGAAATCAAGCGCCTCCTATCCACCCCCTGTTAAACCTTTGTGCGGTGCACATCGGATGCGCTGCGCCGCGCTGCTTCACTCGCGCCCTGAACCAATGGTTTCGGCGTAGAGTCTATTTTTTTCACTCGCCGCGAGCGTAATGCGCCAAGAAACAAACTGAAAATGATTTTAAACGATCTGTTGTCCTAGAGTTTTAATTTCCCCAATTTTCCCAATCACATAATTAAATTCCCCCCTGCCCATCCACTACAGCTACACAAGCAGTCATATGGATACAAATAGAGGGGGGGGGGGCTATGAGACCATCATCATATACCCCCAAACGAGTACATTGAACGGGTTACATTCAACAGCAAGCGGAGAAAGCAGAATCGCGGGCTGACCGTCGCTGAGAAATGCAAATCCGGTGTGAACAGCCGGCGCCGCACTTTCCACCTAAAAACGATGAAATGAACTGAACTATGAAGTAGTTCAGATTTTGAATGGTGAACTATGAACGTGAACTATTCATGTTTACTTGTATGAACTGAACTTTGAACTAGTTCATGAGAGGTGTGAACGTGCACAACACTGTTCAAATCGTAATTCACGTCGGCAGCAACGACTCCCGGCTTCGCATGTCGGAGGTCACTAAAGTTAATGTTGAGTCGGTGTGTGCTTTTGCAAAAACGATGTCGGACACAGTAATTTTCTCTGGCCCTCTACCTAACACAACAGGTGATGACATGTTGTCTTTTAACCTCTGGCTGTCGAGGTGTCCTGTAAACGGTGTGGGCTTTGTAGATGACTGGCAAACTTTTTGGAGGAAACCTGGACTTGTTAGGAGAGACGGCGTTCATCCCACTTGGGATGGAGCAGCTCTCTTATCTAGGAATATTACTCAGTCTATTACATGACAACCCAGAGTTGGGACCAGGAAGCAGAGCTGCAGTGCTAAAAACTTCTCTGCGCTCCCTCTGGGACAGTCACACAACCCCATAGAGATTGTGTCTGTCCACCGTCCGAATCCACACAATAATCTAATACAAATTAACACAACCTCTGAAACAACACAGGAAACCAAGACTTTGAAATGTGGTCTTTTAAACATTAGATCACTGTCATCAAAGGCTATTTTAGTTAATGAACTAGTCTCAGACTACAACATAGATGTATTATCCCTCACTGAGACGTGGCTGCATCCTGATGAATATGTCAGTCTAAATGAATCTACTCCCTCCAGTCATATAAATTCACAGGTTCCCAGAGAATTCGGACGAGGAGGTGGAGTTGCTGCTATTTTTAACCCCAGTCTATCAATTAATCCTAAACTAAACTATAACTCATTTGAATGTCTTGTTCTTCCACGCCAATCCAGGAAACACCAACAGCCAATCATATTTGCTGTAGTTTACCGTGCTCCGGGGGCTTAAACTGAATTATTTACGGAATTCCCCGAGTTTTTTTCAAACCTAGTCCGAAAGACCTATAACATAATTATTGTTGGTGACTTTAATATTCATGTTGACAATAATAAAGATAGCCTTAGTGTAGCATTAATTTCGATACTAGATTCAATTGGTTTCAGTCAGTGTGTACACCAACCTACTCATTGTTGTAACCACACACTTGACCTTGTATTATCATACGGTGTCGGAATTGAACATTTAACAGTACTCTGATCACCCAGGATCAGTTTACCAAAATAATCTCAGGTTCTAAACCAACAACCTGTATCTTAGACGACATTGCCCTTGCTTTCAATGAAACAGTCAGGAACTGGTGAGTGATCTTCGATCCTGATTTGTCCTTTAATTCTCACCTACAACTAATTTTTAGGACCGCCTTTTTCCACTTGCGTAATATCTAAAAAATCAGACATGTACTTCGCAAAAAGATGCAGAAAAACTAGTCCACGCCTTTGTTACATCCAGACTGGACTATTGTAATTCATAACTATCATGCTCCAGCAGTAAGTCGTTAAAAAATCTGCAGCTTGTCCAAAATGTTCTTCAATGATACTGAAACAACCCTTAAGATATAGGCTTGTGTTTATATACACGGTATATGCATATAGATCTATATATCTATATATATATCCCCTGATGCTGTCAGAACACATGAACCTGCTGAATGTTGCATCAGTAAAGATACAGACACTGATGCACATGTTTTTATCTCATTACACCAGGATCACTGGTCTTATTATAAAATCTGTACAACAGAGAACTTCTGTCTCACGTTTCTTCTTTATTCTATTCTACTTGTTTTCATGTTCATATACAGTTCTTCCGCCATCTGCAGGCAGACGTCACCACTGACTCTGATTCTTTCAGTTCATGAGGAGTTTGTTTTCAATGTGTTTCTCTATAATTTGTTTAAGTCTTGACATTTTAAGTAAAAAGCCTTGATATTATGTATATTAGGATTTGGCTCTATTTGTAACCGGTCTATCCTTTGTGGTCTACCTGCGTTGTGTGTCAGTTTGTGAAGTAGAAGACCGGGACAGGACTTGTATCACTACTGAATTTGTCTGTTATGTTGAAGCCACAGTTCATGTGATTGAACCGTTTTTTTATTTAACACAAGTACTGAGTACATTGTACAAAGACCTTTTCCTTATAAATCAAACACGACACTTTGGTGAATTAAGGTTTTCAGTCATCAAATGTTGTCTTAGACACATAATGAGATTATTGACTCATATCTTAACAATCAATGATTGATTGGATTCAAACCAAAATGTAAAAGCCCTGTGATTAATTTCAAATTACAACAAAACATTCATCAAAGTGTTCTTGTGTGATTACAATACTGTGCGTGTTGCTGCTGGGACTTTCTATATCATATCTGCCAGTCGTGCACATTACAACAGAATTTACTGATGCAACATTCAGCAGGTTCTTGTGTTCTGACAGCATCAGGGAATATATATACATATAGATATATAGATCTATATGCATATACTGTGTGTATATACACACAAGCCACTAAATATGATTTTATTAAATATTGAAATTGAAAATCGTTATTTGTATATCCCATATTCACAAATCACAATTTGTCTCATAGGGCTTCAACATGGTCTGACATCCTCTGTCCTTAACCATCAGCAAGAGTAAGGAAAAACTACTAAAACCCTTTTACAGGGTAAAAATACGTAGAAACCTCAGAGAGAGCCACATGTGAGGGATCCCTCTCCCAGGACTGACAGAAGGGCAATAGATGTCAAGTGTACGAAAACATCATCAAGATTAAAGTTTTTAGCAGCATTAGTGAGGGTAAACATTTTGAAGGATAACTTCAAAACTATATGTCAAGCAGTCCTGCTGCAACTAAATGCTTCCTAGTTTAGAACATAGGACAAGTAACGTTCTGCCGCACTAATTAGCTCTAACTATAAGCTTTATCAAATAGGAAGGTTTTAAGCCTACTTTTAAACATACAGATGGTGTCTGCTTCCCGAACTGAAAGTGGTAGATTATTCCACAGCAGAGGGGCTTGATGGCTGAAAGCTCTGGCTCCTACTCTACTCTTTAAAACATAGTCAAATGAAGCAGCAGTTTACAGGGTGAAGGAGTGGGGAATATTAAATTAAATAATATGAATATATGTGAAGTAAGTGTATTTGTATGAGTGGGGGAGCAGAATGTATATGGTGACTGTTCAGAGGGTCAGTGTTGATTGTTCAGAAGCCTAATGGCCTGGAGGAAGAAGCTGTTTGTGTGTCTGGTAGTCCGTGCTCGGATGCTCCGGTAACGTCTGCCAGACAGCAGCAGTGTGAGAAGTCCACAGCCTGTGTGGCTCTGGTCCTTGATGATCTTCAGTGCTCTTCTCAGGCATCTTGTGCTGTAGATGCCTTGCACGGAAGGGAGATGGCAGCCGATGATACCAGGTCAGGTCATCTGTGATGAACACACCGAGGAGCTCACCACCTGGGGTCTGCTCGTCAGGAAGTCCAAGATCCAGTTACACAGGGGGGTTTTAAGACCCAGGCTCCTGAGCTTGGGGACGAGCTTGGCAGGCACAATTGTGTTGAATGCGGAGCTGTAGTCCACGAACATGATCCTCACATATGTGTTGGCCTTCTTCAGGTGGGAGAGGGTGGTGTGTGTTGTCGGGGCGATGGCATCGTCCGTGGATCGGTTTGGGCGGTGAGCAGATGTGGCTTTTGACCAGCCGCTCGAAGCACTTCATGATGGTGGAGGTCAGTGCTACAGGGCGGTAGTCGTTTAAGCAGGTGATGGATGATTTCTTAGGTATGGGGATGATGGTGGCCTGCTTGAAGCAGGAGGGGACTGTCGAGAGATTTAGGGAGAGGTTGAATATGGAGGTGAAGACCTCCGTTAGCTGGTAATAGAGCAGTAATGCTGGTTATGATTTATGACTTTTAATCATAATACTTAATTAGGTGGATTTTATGCTCGCCACAATAGAGCCACCTCCTCGTGTCATAACTAAACTGCAAATTATATTATTTCTATGGTCAGAATCTTGGTCATGTCATTTATTTGTATCAATATATACATTTATTTAGTCAATAAAGTAACATTTTAGTTTTGAGAGCTCAAGATGATCTCTAAACCTATTTTGAGATTGACCAGTGATCCAAAACTCAAAGACGAATCATTTAGAAAATAAACAGACATTAAGAGGAGATCAGGAATTCTTCACTTTTCAATATTCTAACGAAATGCTTGATTGATAATTTAATCAACAAGCTTTTGCTTCTGGATTTTCTAAATGATTATTTTGTCTCCCAAGCCAGCAGTTCAGAGCAAGCTGGAAAGAAAACAAAAGATCACAGACAATTCATCTACACATGTAAAAGATAAGACTGGCAAATTAAAAAATATTAATATCTGACATGGGAAAAATTGTATTTCACATTAGTGAGTCATGAAATTGGATTTTATTCTGAAAGCATCATCAGTCAGAAACTTCAACAGTGGTCAAAATCAGTTTTGGATTTTCCTTCTTTTGGCCACTAGGGGGTAGGCATGTTCCATCATAATCTGGTAATTTTGTGAAAAGGAGTTTCCAACAGAACCCTCTATTCCTCTCTTTTCTTTTTCTGTTCAGTGCTTTTTGAACATGAGAAAACTTTCACAGGTGGGTGTTGGATTACAGAAACTGTATTTTAGAAATGTTTAACACTTTACTCTCTCCTTTTGGTCATTTGACCTATCTATCAGATTCTAAATCTTAGAATAAGATATATTAAAAAATAAAGTTTCCTTCACAGTGTTTTTCTTCTATACATTGTAATTATTCTGTCTAACTTCAGTACATTTGACCTCCAGTCGCTGCAGCAGTCACATGTATTGATCTGGACCTCAGATATATCTTATCTCCACAGAGCTGCAGCTGTGATCAGTCCCTTCAAACAAACACACTTTAAACAGCCTGATTGGCCTCTGCTCAATAAAACCCTGTGTGTGAAACCTGTGGAACAAGTGGACTTTCCCTTTCAAACACGAGTCTGAATTTTGATGGGTTGACAGGGACAATTTATATAATTTACGAGACTTAGCCTGGAATAACTGAAATATCACCTGTTTAAATAAAGCAGAGACAAAATGCAGACATTAATGTAAATCATCTCTGAAATGCCAAAAGAGACAAGTGGTGATCCGACAGAGGGATAGAGAATTGAAAAATAAGATGACAACTGCAACAAGCATGTAAACTAGATTCAAACTGGCAAAATAAGATGAAAGCACAGCTTCTATGAGAGAGCCACTGCTTTCCCCCTCACTGTAGAGACTGAATCAAAGCAGCCTTAGACAAATCCTCCTTCTGTCTGTAGGCCCAAGTGCTTTGTGTTCTATTAAAGCCCATGGAAATCTACACTCTGTACGTTGTTTGATGTTGCCAACTTGTCATCTCTGTATCTCCGCAGACTTCACACATGGGCTGTTTTCTATATATAAAACTCTGTCCGAGTTGTTTCCTCTTTACCTGTGTACATACATGTATATGTAAGGGGGGGGGGGGTGTACCACTCGAGGGCTGGTGATAAGATAACTGGAAAGTTTTCACATTACAACGTGATCATATTTCACGTTATGATGATCCGTAACACGTTAATTATGCTCAGAAGATTGCATGTGTGTTGTGTATGTTTTGTATGACCGCTGTATGTGTGTGTTCGTATTCTGTCTGTTGTAACAATGTGTTACTGCCTTCTTGGCCACATCTGTCTTGTGAGAGATTTAACTCAATGAGATCTTTACCTGGTTACAGAATGTCCATGGAGTTAACTATTCTAATGTTCAAAGTTTTTTTCATAAACCAAACTAATGATGCTCTGCCATGGCAGCACATTCAAGTTACTTTAGTTCATCGTAACACTTACAAGCCTTCTTTTGTAAAAGCTTCTCATTAATTAAGTCTAATTGGCTCCTGTATATCAAACATGTTTTTTTTTTTTTGTTTTTTTTTTACTGAATTCTCATTTAGATTTGATGTTCAGTTCAGGAAGTACTTTTGTCAAATGTTGTCCCAGAAATTCTCCAGTCATCTGTGCTTATCATTGATTATTGAGAAAAGGGGAAATGTATAAGTTGTATTTCCCACATGTGTTTTAATTGAAATGTGAGGGCAGCTGCATGCAAGACATTAAAACACCCAAATAAAATTTAAAACATTTTATTCATTAGTCGACAACATATTATAAACCCCTAACAGAGTAAAGACTTGTTCAGGGCATGATGTCACCCAGTGTACATTATACAGAGTAGGAGCAGGGGTTGCAGTAGGGGGTTTCTGTCCATTTACAAATATCTCTGTATAAGTTTTATAAGTGTATGAGTTGTATTTCCCACATGAGTTTTCATTAAAAACTTAGTGGGGGTGGAGCCTGCCCTCTTCCGTGCATCCACTGTGTCCTTCAACAAAAGGGAGAGCCTTGGTGCCCTCTTCCCTTCCTCTGCGATGAACCTCAGCTGGTTATAGTAGGAGTCCAGAGACGTGACCACCTCCAGGTCCTGCTAGATGAGCTGGAGGAGCTCACAGAGGCTCTCCAGAGATGGCCCGTCTCCGTTCTGCAGCAGCCTCCTGATGCAGCAGTACATGGCTTTCTCCTCCAGAACCTTTGAGAGGAACAGCTCCCCAATAAACTTGATGCTATTGAGGAGGCGTCCGGAAGGTTTTGCGTTGAGTTGCTCTTCCCTCAGCCGGTCGATGACCCTCACGTCCCTGACTGGCTCCAGGCAGGACCCACTCTTCCGATAAATGCCCTCCCTTTCAAAGTTCTTCCTGAACTCTGCCTGGCAGTGTTTGACCAGCAGAGACCTGAAGAAGACGCTGGCTGACCAGTCGGACAAGGATTGGACCTCCACCTGAAGAGGAGAAAACCATAAGGAAATATTAACATTAATGCTACTCACATACATACATAGTGATCAGTGTGTTCTGATTTGAGGATTAAATCAGCACACAAATGAATGAAAATAAGTGAACTCATTATTTGAATAAGACAACATGGGTCAAAAGTGACCCCACTCAGTATTTATTATTTATATCTTTGCAGTAAATTATTTCCGTCATTTAGTATTTCAGGTATTTTTCAAATAACTGTTTTTTTCACTTCCCTTCTAATTCACAACATGGGTCAAAAATGTTGTATTGTAAAATACATTCTTATCAAGTCTTATTTACAATCTATTACTAGTGATAAAGATAATTTATAATTTACCCAAGGGGTTTGCATAGCTTGTTTATCAAAAGGCTAAATTAAGGTTACAACCTGCATACAAAAGATAAGCTGTCCAACTAATTAAGAAACAGGATAAAGTAGCTTCCAACGCAACATGGCGCCGTACTAACGGGTGCCTGTCGTAGCAGCTCCTGGTACTACTGTCGGTTTTTTTGTGTTTTTATAACGTTTGCGATTTGTTTTTTATATTTATTTTTGCACTGCTCTGTGCATCTCCGTCCCGCACAATGACGAGATGCTTTTGAAATTTATTGGACACTTTTTATAACTTTTAACCGCACTTCGGTCTCTTCGGATCACTGGGAGAATGCCTGCAACACACGCCGGCATTGTTTACACCCGCGACCAGCTGATCGCCCTGAGGCACACTACCCTCTTGGCCGGAGAGAGACCCACCATCCCGGAGGAACTAAAGAGGAGACGGCGGGGCTGCAGAGCGGGGCTTAAACGGAGGAAGGAGAAGAGGAAGTTTAAGCCCTTCATCCCTGCAGTAATCACTGGAAACGTGAGGTCGCTGGCAAATAAAGTGGACGAACTGGAAGCGCTCATCAGGACACAGAGGGAGTACAGGGAGTCCAGTATTGTGTGTCTCACGGAAACGTGGTTGCACGAGCAGATACCGGACTCCAACGTCACCATTCCTGGCTTCCAGACGGTTCGAGCCGACAGAGACACCATCGCGACCGGCAAGAAGAAAGGAGGGGGACTCGCCGTGCTCGTGAACAACAGGTGGTGTCACCCCGGGCACGTCACCGTTAAACATCGTGTCTGCAGCCCGGACATCGAGCTCGTCGCCGTCGGACTTCGTCCATATTATTTGCCGAGGGAGTTTACCAGTGTTTTCGCCATCAATGTTTACATTCCTCCATCTGGGAACGCAGAAGCAGCGTGTGACGTCATCCACACTGTGACTGCAGGATTACAGACACAACACCCCGGGGCCTTCATCATCATCACAGGTGACTTTAAACATGCTTCCCTCTCATCCACACTCCCAACCTTCTTCCAGTTTGTAAAATGTGCCACCCGGGAAAATAAGACTTTGGACCTATATGCAAATGTTAAGGATGCATACAGCTCCACTGCCCTGCCACCACTGGGCAGGTCAGACCACAACCTAGTCCTGCTTTCACCATCTTACAAGCCTGTGATTCAGCAGCACCCAGTCACAGTGAGGACAGTGAGGAAATGGTCTCATGAGGCCATGGAAACACTGCGTGGGGCCCTGGAGGCCACAGACTGGGATGCTCTGTATGAGCCACATGGTGAGGACATTGATGGCCTGACTGACTGTGTCTCTGAGTACATTGGGTTCTGCATCGATAACACCATCCCCACTAAAGAGGTCCGCTGTTACCCAAATAACAAGCCGTGGGTTACAAGCGACCTGAAGGCCCTTCTCAATGAGAAGAAGAGGGCCTTTAGATCACGGGACAGAGCAGAACTCAAACGGGTTCAAAGGGAGCTCAAGCGCAGCATCAGGGAGAGCAAGGACAACTTCAGAAGAAAACTGGAGCACAAACTGGAGGAAAACAACACCAGGGACGTCTGGAGTGGTATGAAGGAGATCACTGGTTTCAAGAGGAGAGATGGGGGAGCAGCTGGGGATGAACGACGTGCGAATGAGCTGAACACGTTCTTCAATAGGTTCAACTCCAACCCCCCAGCCCCCAGCGGACCATCCACTGCCTCCACTGACTCTACGACTGCCTCTACTGCGTCTCTGAGCAACAACCCCCCACCTCCCCCCACCACCCCAGTCACCATCTCCCCCCACCCCCCCGCTGGCCTTTACCACAGACCTTCTCACACCTCCCACCCCCAGGACATCCTCACATCCCCCACAGCCCCCCACCACCTCCTGCAACACAAACATCTCTGCACCACCCTCAAACCCATCGCTGACATCCCCCACCCCCCAGTCTGGACTCCACATCACAGCCAGCCAGGTGAGGAGAGAGCTGGAGAGGCTCAAACCGAGGAAAGCTGCGGGGCCGGACCGCATCAGCCCTCGTTTGCTGAAGGCCTGTTCCAGCCAGCTCTGTGGAGTTCTCCAGCACCTCTTCAACCTGAGCCTACACCTTCAGAGAGTGCCAGTGCTCTGGAAAACATCCTGCCTGGTCCCAGTGCCCAAAAAAGGACGTCCTGCTGCACTGGAGGACTACAGGCCGGTGGCACTGACCTCTCACATCATGAAGGTCATGGAAAGACTGGTCCTGGCCCACCTCAGACCGCTGGTGTGCCCATCACAAGACCCCCTGCAGTTTGCATATCAGCCCCATGTTGGGGTTGATGATGCAATCATCTACCTGCTGCAGAAGGCTTACTCCTCCCTGGACAGACCCAACACCTCAGTCCGGATCATGTTTTTCGACTTCTCCAGCGCCTTCAATACCATCCAGCCCACTGCTGAAGGCCAAACTGGAGGGCACGCAGGTGAGTGCTCCCCTCATCGCTTGGGTCGATGACTATCTGACGGGCAGACCACAGTTTGTGAGATTACAGAACTGTGTGTCTGATCATCTGATCAGTAACATCGGGGCCCCCCAGGGAACTGTGCTGTCCCCCTTCCTCTTCACCACATACACTGCTGACTTTAAGCACTGCACAGAGACGTGTCATCTGCAGAAGTTCTCTGATGACACGGCCATTGTGGGGTGTGTTGAGGGCGGAGGGGAGGCTGAGTACAGGGACCTGGTTGACCGCTTTGTGAAGTGGTGTGGGGAGAACCGCATGCAGCTCAACGTGGCGAAGACGAGGGAGATGGTGGTGGATTTCAGGAGGACCAAGCCCCTGCCCTCTCCTGTCTGCATCGGTGGGACGGCTGTGGAGGTGGTCCCTGCTTACAAGTACCTGGGTGTCACACTAGACAATAAACTGGACTGGTCCACCAACACAGAGGCCGTCTACAAGAAGGGCCTGAGCCGGCTTTATTTCCTGAGGAGGCTCAGGTCCTTCAACGTCTGCAACAAGATGCTGCAGATGTTTTATAAGTCTGTTGTGGCGAGCACCATCTTCTTTGCTGTGGTGTCCTGGGGTGCGGGCATCAAGGCTAAGGACGCCAACAAACTGAAAAAACTGATTAGGAAGGCAGAGTCTGTGGTTGGCTCTAAGCTTGTCACCCTGGAGGAGGTGGTGGAGGACAGGATGCTGGCAAAACTGCTGGCAATCATGGACAATCCCTCTCACCCCCTCCACAAAACACTAGACAAGCTAAGGAGCAGCTTCAGCCACAGACTCATTCAACCCCGCTGCTCTAAGGAACGATACAGGAAATCGTTCCTCCCAACCGCAATAAGACTATACAACTCATCTACCTCTGTCAGAGCCACCATCACAGAACTGCACTAAATATACCTGTCTCAATTCATCATTTTATACAATAATATTGTCTTTTGCACACTCTGTCTACATATTCTTACACTCACAGTATATTATATTATCTATTGTATCGCCAAATACTTATATTTATACCCGTACTATATATCATATATTATATCATACTCTTTGTATATTCTTTGTATATATAAGTCTATATACACATATTTTATTTATACATGTGTACATGTTATTAATATTATATTTTACTATTATTATTATTATATATACTGTTGCTGCTATTATTACTATATACTGCTATTATATTGGTATAATTACTATCATATATAAATATATATTATATACTATATATACTGTACTATTTTTGATATACTGTCTAACAATAACATTACCATCATATCATCAGTACTATTACCATCATCTGCCACTGCACCTTATCTACCTATTTTATCTTGTGTTTCTGTTTTTATTCTTTCTACCGCAATATTTTATATTTTATTCTATTGTATTGTATTTTATTGTATTCAAATGTACCGGCTGCTATGACGACTTAATTTCCCCTCGGGATGAATAAAGTAATCTATCTATCTATCTATCTATCTATCTAGATGCATCACTTACTGTTGAGAGGTGCTGGCACAGCTCGGCGAAGACTGCAGCAGAGTGTGGCTTCTGCACGGCCCTCTTGAAAACGAGCTCAACCATTTCCTGCAACTGCTCCGCTATGGAGCCAGAACAGTCTCAAAAGGATTAAATGCACACAGAAATGAATACATGCGCAAAAAAGATCCACAAATACATTTTCAACGCCGCTGGCTCAACACACTTGTCACACTAATCAGCGGCGTTGTCCGGCTGACTGTGGCTGGTTAGAGCACTTCATGTGTGTACGGTCACATACGGTTATAACGAACTTTGATAACGGGGATAGCGGGCTAGCCACCATGCTAACTGCGGTGGGAACAGCGCCGAAACCCGCTGACTTAATCCCAAGGCTCTCATGACACTGTTTCTCAAACACCGTCAGGTTAGAAGCAAACACTTGGTAGTAGTTAGTATCGGGTGTCCGTGCTGACTGTGTGTGGAAGCTGGGGGGGAAGCTAGCTGCCTCCGTGTAGCTTCAAGCTGTTGCAGCTGTTGAATTAGCAACGCAGTTTGGAAACAAGACCGGGGAACCGCTGCGTTAAGACACGATAACATAAGCACTTTGACCCGCTGGGTGTCACTTTATTTCAGCAAAACTGTCGCGTCATCAACAGCCCTTTTCTGTTGTCATCGTTCACTGTGTGTGAGGAGCCGGGGATCAGCGTCTACTAATTCTATGTCTATTGGCTGGCGGGCTAAAAACCTCCAGGCTGCCTGCGGGCGTTTTAATGACGTCGTGTAATGGCACTCACGTGATTGGCTGTACAGGAGTGAGACATCTGATTGGCTACAGACGATCCCCTCTTAGAAAAAATGCATTCGTGAAACAGAGTCGCGTCAGGGGAGTCTCAAAAGTCTCAAAAGTCTCACACACAAATGCAGCGAGGTTTACAAATTAAAAGCACTTTGTAAATGCAGGTCCAACAGTTTATATATGAATGTAACAAGCTCCAAATATGTATTTGATGAAGATTGCAAATACTTTTACATGCATATATTTGTGAATTTTTTTTCTATTTGTGTGTGCATCGGAAATGTTTATGAATCTTATATTTTACATGTGAATTTTTTTTACTTATATATGGAATGAAACATTTGTGTGTGCATTGAAAATGTATTTGTGGATCTTTTTTGTGCATGTATTAATTTCTGTGTGCATTTAATCCTTTTGAGACTGTTCTGGCTCCATACTCCTCACCGTCCAACTCCTCGTGACTCAGATCCGTCATGAAAGCTTGAAAGTTTTCGGTGAAGCAGCTGACGGACTTCTTCCTCATCTCTCCCAGCAGAAGAGGAGCTGGCTTGCAAGTTAATTCCACGCTTTTATTTTGTTTTGGGATCATGTTGATTCCAATAAATCGAAGTTGTCTTCAAGGCAAATCCAAAGAAACAAGTTCCGGTGCAAGAAACAAGTTCAGGAGCAAGAAACAAGTTCAGGAGCAAGAAACAAGTTCAGGAGCAGGAAACAAGTTCCGGTGCAACCAGCCAATAGTGAGAAGACAACTGAGTGAAAAATGAAAACTGACGTTTAAGTAACGACAGACTTCAAAGGTATAAGGCTGTTGCCTTGGTGACCTGCAGTGACATACGTCAAAGGAACAAAGCCTGATAACGTAAAAAATAATAATACAGAAAATGCTTCTTTTTTTTTAAATGTAAAAGAAGTTTCATTAAATTCAAACTTAATAACGGTTTGAGTGAAAAATCCTAGAAGACGTTTCTGAAACTTAAAAAATAAATTATATTCAGAAGTGTTACAAAAAGGCTATCATACGCTAATAAGGAATGATAATGAGCTCTTTAAGGTATGAAAAAAACTGCGCGCGCACATCCTGCGGCGCACATAAATAAAAAATAAATACAATTAAATCAAATTAATAAAAAAACTGTGCGCGCACATCCTGCGGCGCACATAAATAAAAAATATATTTAAAAATAAAACATAAAAAATAAAAACAATTGTATCAAATTAATAAAAAAAGTGTGCACATTCTAAATAAAAAAGCATGAAATGGCGTACGCCAAAGCTAATTCCGATTTACAAAACCATGCGCACGCAAAACCTCAACTCCAAATCCGCCCTCCACAGCCCCAATTTCTACTATAAATGGTCAATGCAAAGCACGTCACGAATATTAAATTATGAATCCGACCAATGGGTTTCCACCGTGAGTCCTGACCGAGGCACGGCATCAAGCTATGTGAAGAGGAAGTGAAACTTTCTGACACTGACATCGAGTTGTTTGTTAGTGAGGTGGAGGTGAAGAGCGACTTTATGGGACAGCAGTGATGTCACTAATAAAGAAAATACACTGATACTCTGCCGCTGCTGCTGTGTATAACACAATGTGGGAGATCAGAAATCGCTGAACCCTCGCTTCCTCCTCCTCATCCTTCCATTCGCATGCACAAATCGTGCAGAACCCCGCATCGGTGTCACGGCAGTATTTATCCATTTAGAGCATCTGACCGATTCCCTCACATCAGTGGATCCAGTCTCTCAGCACGTGTCACCAAGTACGACATGAAGTGTTGTGAACTCAGTCTGTTGATATCAATCCTCTTCCGCTCCTCTCCTTTGAAGCAGAAGGAGCAGACACAAACACGCGCGGCTAGACCCGCTACGTCTTCCTCTGTATCTGACGCGTTGATGATGAAATGAAACAACTAACCTAAAACGACTTCTATAACAAATGTTATAACTTAGTCACACTTTAAAAGTATGACTAAGATATACGTGAGGAAGTGTCTGCTTAACCTCTGATATTAAAATGTTGAAGCCACAGTTTATGTGATTGAAGCGTTTATTTGTTTAACACAAGTCTGAGTAGATTTTCTCCCATGTATTTTCAACCCTAACTTCATAAACACTTGTATAGACATCATATATCAGAGACTTTATTTCTTCTCAACCTCTAATCTCAGATTCCTGTGTTCTGCAGCTTCTTCTGAATCAAGAGGAACGAGAGCTGTTTGTGGGACTCGTCTCCAAGAGGACAGGAAGAGACATTCAGAAGAAATCTGTCTCAATCAACCTTGTAGACTTTGAGTGGAGTTTCATATAGGTCAGTGAGAGCTCTCTCCCTAGGTCATTTGTCAATTTGTCTCTTTAATTTTGTACATGTAATCATATTGTTCTTCTCCTGTCCACTAAATATTAATCAATTCATTTCCAAATATGGGTATGCTTCCTTTCCATGTACACAAAAGGGAACATGCTCCCTTGTCCAAGGGCACGTAATCCAATGTAGGATTTGATCTCTTTATTTCTCTCTGTTAGAAATTAGGATCAGTTATTGGATGTATTTACTTATGAATGTCACTTGTTGATCTTCCATGTAATCAAGTTGCAGAGCTTGTGTTGTTGAATTAATAGTTTTAAAGAGATTCGTCTGATAGAGGCAGTCTTATTTGACCAGGACCATTCAAAATGAATAAAGAAAGGAATATTTCATGTTGTTTTTAATTATCACGTGTTATACATTCTCTTTGTGGGATTAATGTTTTGTCCTGATACTTGCATCATTTCTCCAAGTGTTTTACAAGGTTCATTTGTTTTATCAAATGTAATGAACAGACTGATAACTGTCATGTTCTGAAATCTACATCAGTAATGGACAACTTTGTTTCTAACAACAAAAAAACAGCAAGTATTTCAGTAGCTGCATTTCATACCGTAATCATTCAGTATACGTTGTTCAGAATATCACATCAACACATGGAACCAAGGTTTTGGTAAAGATGAGTTTAATTTATAGGAACTGACTGTCATCATGCTGCTATTACATTAAATTAATAAGACCGTGTCCTCGCCGCCGGTCTACGGGGAGTATAAAGTGAGCGGACGGACGGAAGTTGCATCCGCGCAGGAGTCAGGACATCAGCTTCATGCAGCTCGTCCAGGGCCTGATGTCGGCATGTGGCGGAATGTGCACCGCTGTTATAACGACCGATGTAAACTCCCTCGGGATGTAATAAGGTCGGCATCTGATCACGAGCTGCTCCAGGTCCAGAGAACAGCCCGAAGAAATAATCTCCACATCTGAGCACCACACATTGTTCTCCATGCAGCAGACACCTCCTCCCTTGCTCTTCCAAGAGTGTGTTGTCCGGTCCTGACGCTGAATGGAGACCCCCTCGGGAACCATGGCGGAGTCCGGGATCGAGGGGTCGAGCCAAGTCTCCGTGAAAACCATCACGTTACAAAAAGTCAGACTGCGGTTCAGAACTGTTCCTTGTAAAGTGTCTTAAGATCTTCTTGTTGATGTTCCAGCCCGATTTGGGGGGTGGGTATCAACTGAGTTGAACCCATGTTTTCTCCTGGATTACAGAAGAGGGCCAATTTTTTTCGTATGACTGAAGATTACAGCGCTCATTTATACGCTGGCTCGCAACAAACAATTTGCGTCCTCACCTGCTGCGGCCACGCTGCACTTACTCACACACACAGAAACGGCAGTGGAGAGAGAGAGAGAGGGCGAGAGGGAGCGCTACGGTGTCCCTAAATAGATGTCGCCAAAGCCCTGCAGCCTATAAGAATCACTGTCCTGTCAGGTAAATTAAAATATCAGCAGAACGGGAAACGCGCCCGCACATCCTACGGGCGCGTCCTGCGGCGCATATCCTGGGGCGCACATAAATAAAAAAATATATATAACAATTTAATTAAATCAAATGAATAAAAAAACTGTGGGCGCACATCCTGCGGCTGCCGCAAATCCTAAATAAAAAATAAAAAAATTAAATTAAATCAAATTTATATAAAAACTGCGCGCGCACATCCTACGGACGCGTGCTGCGGCGCATGTCCTGGGGCGCACATAAAAAAAAAATATATATATAATAATTTAATTAAATCAAAGTAATAAAAAAAACTGTGCGCGCAAATCCTGCGGCGCACATAAATAAAGAATATATTTAAAAATAAAAACCATAAAAATGTAATTTATCAAATTAATAAACAAACTGTGCGCGCACATCCTGCGGGCGGTGCACATTCTAAATAAAAAAGCATGAAATTGAGTACGCCAAAGCTAATTCCGATTTATAAAACCATGCACACGCAAAACCTCAACTCCAAATCCGCCCTCCACCCCCCCAATTTCTACTATAAACGGTCAATGCAAAGCACGTCACGAATATTAAATTATGAATCCGACCAATGGGTTTCCACCGTGAGTCCTGACCGAGGCACGGCATCAAGCGATGTGAAGAGGAAGTGAAACTTTCTGACACTGACATCGAGTTGTTTGTTAGTGAGGTGGAGGTGAAGAGCGACTTTATAGGACAGCAGTGATGTCACTAATAAAGAAAATACACTGATACTCTGCCGCTGCTGCTGTGGATAACACAATGTGTGAGATCAGAAATCGCTGAACCCTCGCTTCCTCCTCATCCTTCCATTCGCATGCACAAATCGTGCAGAACCCCGCATCGGTGTCACGGCAGTATTTATCCATTTAGAGCATCGGACCGATTCCCTCACATCAGTGGATCCTTGCCTCCACTCTGGGATATTATTTGGAAAGTTTCTACATTTCTTGTTAGTGATCTCCTGTGCGCTCTATGCGCTCTGCGCTGGGTGGCTCTGCGCGCTGGGTCGCTATTACATGTGTAGCGGGTCAGTTCTTAATAAAGTTTTATACTTTTAGCAGTGTCATTTTCCCCGCTCTGGATGTGTTAATTAACCTGACAGGACGGCAACTCCTATAGGCTGCAAGGAGGCGGAGGAGTTTATTTAGGGACACCTTAGCACTCTCCCTTGTCCTCTCTCTCTCTCTCCCCACTGCCGGTCCTGTGGGTGTGTGCGGAAGTTTAGCGTGAGCGCAGCACGTGTGGTCGCAATTGTTTGTCGCAGTAAGTTGCTGGAAGTTATATAATGTTAACGGCGATCACAGAGAAAGTGTCCGCAAATTGTAACTGAAGTTTGTCCTTAGAGCCCAGCGTGAAGCTGTGTCTGTGTGCGACTGTGACGGCGTCACCGTGGATGCACGCTGTCCCTGCTTTATTTTAATGAATTAAAAGTATGAGATAAGGATGTGTTTTTATGTTTGTAAATGTTTTTAAATATTATAAATGTGTTTAAATTGTGTGACCTAACTATAACAGGTTTGTTTTATAGGGCTGCCTCCAGCTAAATAGTTACGGTCACGGTTTTTTCCCACTTTAGATTTTATTTAGATTATTTGGTTTGATTATTTGTTTCTTTGTGTTTTGTTTTGTTCTATTGCAAGGTGCAATATATATGGTTGACTGGGACTGTGCAATTCAGCGGTAGTGACTTTAATGGTGGTGAATTATTGGCTCCATAAAGTAGAGGCCCTCTTTTGTCATTTTGTTGTTGTATATCGTTTGCAGTGATTTTCTTAAAGTGTGTTGTGTTTGGTTTTTAATGCATGATATTTCAGCATTGTACAATTGGGTCTGGAGCCTCTAATTTCTCTCTATTTTAAACTGTCATTTATATCAAGTCCAGGCCAGCCTTTCCAACCTTTGCACATGTCACTTTACTGTTTGAGCAGTCTGTTTTAAATCATTTGCATTTATTAAATAAATTGTATTTTGTATTGATATCTCAGCCTCCCGTCCCGTCTTATTCTGGATACTTGTTGAACCGAATTGACATTAACTGTCATCTCTGAACCATTTTTAATCACTACACATGCTTGCATTGTTACGATTCTTAAAGTGTGCTATGGTTGTTTAATGTATGATATATTAATGTAATGAACCGACTGATAACTGTCATGCTCTGAAATCTACATCAGTAATGGACAACAAAACCAGTATTAGTATTTCAGTAGCTGCATTTCATTTACCGTAATCATTCAGTATACGTTGTTCAGAATATCACATCAACACAGGGAACCAAGGTTTTGGTAAAGAGGAGTTTAATTTATAGGAACTGACTGTCATCATGCTGCTATTACCTTAAATTACATTGTACAGTATTTGGGATTATGTTGAATTTTATTTAAAACAATAATAAACAGACAAGTTAATTTACATGACAATTGTTTACAGTGCGGAAGTTACACTGTAACAGACTGCGTCACACTCGCGCTGTGGGTTTTATGCGGTGTCCTCGCCGCCGGTCTACGGGGAGTATAAAGCGAGCGCACGGACGGAAGTTGCATCCGCGCAGGACATCAGCTCCTGTGGGAACACACGAGCAAAGCGGAAGCGCATTGCTCCGCGCCCGTCAGCCCGTGATTCTGCTTTCTCCGCTGGTTGTGTATGCTCCGTTCAATGAAGGGGTTCGGGGTAAATGATGATCTTCATAGCATTTAATCATGTTCGGGGAAACACTCGGGGATATTGAAACTCCAGGAGAACCGCAGGGAACTCTAAAGTACGGGACACATATTTTAACATTTAAATATAATATGTCATTAATATCGTTTAAAATCATTTCCCAGTGTGTTTCCCCGAACTATGCCCCGAAACCATCGGTGCCGAACGCGATCGCAGCCGAAGTGAACAGCGCCACTGAGTTACATGGGGGCGGGCGTGAATGTTACGGGGTCAATTCTGAATAAAGTTTTATAGTTTTGGCAGTATTATTTTCCCCGTTCTGCTGATGTTTTAATTTACCTGACAGGACGGTGATTCCTATAGGCTGCGGGAAGTCGGCGCAGTCTATTTAGGGACACCGTAGCTCTTCCCTTCTCCCCCTCTCTTATTGTGTCCGTGACATTAAGTTAAGTTGTCTTTTCCTGTTTTAGTAATTGTTCTCAAGACAATAAGGACGGGGTGGGTCCCTGCTTTATTTGAATGAATTAAAGGTATGACATAATGATGTGTTTAATGTTTGTAAATGTTTTTGAAACATTTTGATAAACTGGTTCAAATTGTATGACCTAAATACAACATGTTTGTTTCTGTTGAGTTGTGTTGCACTATTGCTGCAGCTACCGTTGCATTCGGAGGAAAGAATAAATGATGGCGTTATCTTTAGCCGTTGTTGGCGTATTTATTAACAGGCTGCTGACACATCAGTCTCACGGTCAGAGCTACTTTAACTGACACACTAACATGTAGCAGGTTGGCTCTTATAGCCTGTACCTTGGCGCCATCCTGTGGCGTAACCATATATACATATTACAATACAGCATTACATATACATCTGAGTACATAATGAATATATCTCAACACCCCCACTTGTACTCAGGTTGCTATACTTCAAGCAAAAGAAACAAAGGAAAACAGAATGAATGTGAACCTCTGTCATACACATATCAATCTCCAAAAAGAGCATTTGCAAACTTCTTCAGTTTCAACTTATTTACAGGTTTGGTCATTACATCAGCAACCATGTCATCAGTAGAACAATACATCAAAATCACCCTTCCCTCAATCACAGTTGACCTGATAAAGTGGTACTTTATGTCAAAGTGTTTACACCTCTGTCTGTGTACAGGGTTTTTGGCAAGAGCTATTGTCCCCTGATTGTCCTCATGTACAATAGTTTGTGTGTAATTGTAGTTATCTATACCCCCTAGTAACTGCTCCAGGTATAGACACTCCTGTATGGTTGAAGCCAGTGCCATATATTCTGCCTCGCAGGTTGATAGCGCAACTGTGGGTTGTTTTCTAGTCTTCCACGAGACTAGAGAGCTGTTCTGACTAAGACTGACAGAGTATCCTGTGGTACTGCGTCTGTCACTTGTATCAGCCGCCCAGTCAGCATCACTGTAGGCTTGTATACCTAGCTCCTCACTGTCGTTTCTCTTAAAGCTTAACCCTTTCTCTGCAGTGCCTTTGAGATACCTTAAAACATGCTTCACAGTGACCCACTGCTCCTCTGTAGGCTCAGCAAAATACTGTGATAATCTGCTCACCACAAAACTTAAATCCGGTCTGGTACAAGTAGTCAAGTATATAAGACTACCAACAGCCTCCCTGTACATCCTGACATCTTCCATCTTTACTGCATCTTCAGTATACTCTAGCTTCTGCTCACAGGGTGTTTCTCTGGTCCTACAATCTTGCATATTAAAACGCTGTAGTATCTTGTTAGTGTATCTTTCCTGTGACATCTTTACACATCCATCTGATTGACTGAAATCAATACCCAGAAAATGTTTGAGTTTGCCTAAATCTTTCATCTTAAACTTTTCTGCGAGCATCTCTTTCACCTTTTTCAGTCTTTCTTCATTGCTTGCTGCAATGATCAAGTCATCGACCCATGTGATTATGATCACCTTCCCTTCATTTGACTCTTTGGCATAAACACAGTGGTCGGCTGGGTTTTGTAATATTATGTTTTTTTTAAACCATTTCATTTATATTGCTGCCTCAACGTGATGCTGACACGGACACGTTAACTCGGGATGGGTTTTTGTAGGATTTTTATTTCAGCGAGACCTTCAGTAGATCACCACACTTCACTCACAAGCGCTTTGTGAAAATGACGAATCTGCCACCGGCTCTGCAAATGACCCTCAACATCTGGAAAAAGGTAAAGAAATCGCCAATGTCAGGCCATGTGTGTTCTGTTATTGTCCGGAGACTCCGCCCTCTGTTGCTTCCCGCTCTTTTTGTCCCTCACCTGTTCCCGGTCATCAACCTGATTGTTTGCCTGATTTGTTCCCCTGTGTCTTGTCTTTGTTCCCCCTTCTATTTAAGCCCAGTCTTCCTGTTGTCCCCTGTCGGATTGTATCGTTTGTTTGTGAGAATCTATGTAAAGATTCTGCCGTGTTTGAACCTTGTTTTACCTGGTATGGTACTAGACTCAGATTTTTGATCCTCTCTGTTTTTCCCTTTTGGAATTCTGTTTTTGAATTGGACTCTCTGTTTTTTGCACTTGTGTTTTTTGCCTTTTTGGATCCTTGTTTTTTCTATTTTTGGTAATAAATAAGTATTTTTTTGCATCTTGGTCTGCGATTTAGTCCTTACTCTGAGAAAGGAGAGGCACTGTCTAACGCCGAGTTTACCCCGGGGCGTGGAAGCGCAGTGCAGCGCCAAGGAAATCAAGCGCCTCCTATCCACCCCCTGTTAAACCTTTGTGCGGTGCACATCGGATGCGCTGCGCCGCGCTGCTTCACTCGCGCCCTGAACCAATGGTTTCGGCGTAGAGTCTATTTTTTTCACTCGCCGCGAGCGTAATGCGCCAAGAAACAAACTGAAAATGATTTTAAACGATCTGTTGTCCTAGAGTTTTAATTTCCCCAATTTTCCCAATCACATAATTAAATTCCCCCCTGCCCATCCACTACAGCTACACAAGCAGTCATATGGATACAAATAGAGGGGGGGGGGCTATGAGACCATCATCATATACCCCCAAACGAGTACATTGAACGGGTTACATTCAACAGCAAGCGGAGAAAGCAGAATCGCGGGCTGACCGTCGCTGAGAAATGCAAATCCGGTGTGAACAGCCGGCGCCGCACTTTCCACCTAAAAACGATGAAATGAACTGAACTATGAAGTAGTTCAGATTTTGAATGGTGAACTATGAACGTGAACTATTCATGTTTACTTGTATGAACTGAACTTTGAACTAGTTCATGAGAGGTGTGAACGTGCACAACACTGTTCAAATCGTAATTCACGTCGGCAGCAACGACTCCCGGCTTCGCATGTCGGAGGTCACTAAAGTTAATGTTGAGTCGGTGTGTGCTTTTGCAAAAACGATGTCGGACACAGTAATTTTCTCTGGCCCTCTACCTAACACAACAGGTGATGACATGTTGTCTTTTAACCTCTGGCTGTCGAGGTGTCCTGTAAACGGTGTGGGCTTTGTAGATGACTGGCAAACTTTTTGGAGGAAACCTGGACTTGTTAGGAGAGACGGCGTTCATCCCACTTGGGATGGAGCAGCTCTCTTATCTAGGAATATTACTCAGTCTATTACATGACAACCCAGAGTTGGGACCAGGAAGCAGAGCTGCAGTGCTAAAAACTTCTCTGCGCTCCCTCTGGGACAGTCACACAACCCCATAGAGATTGTGTCTGTCCACCGTCCGAATCCACACAATAATCTAATACAAATTAACACAACCTCTGAAACAACACAGGAAACCAAGACTTTGAAATGTGGTCTTTTAAACATTAGATCACTGTCATCAAAGGCTATTTTAGTTAATGAACTAGTCTCAGACTACAACATAGATGTATTATCCCTCACTGAGACGTGGCTGCATCCTGATGAATATGTCAGTCTAAATGAATCTACTCCCTCCAGTCATATAAATTCACAGGTTCCCAGAGAATTCGGACGAGGAGGTGGAGTTGCTGCTATTTTTAACCCCAGTCTATCAATTAATCCTAAACTAAACTATAACTCATTTGAATGTCTTGTTCTTCCACGCCAATCCAGGAAACACCAACAGCCAATCATATTTGCTGTAGTTTACCGTGCTCCGGGGGCTTAAACTGAATTATTTACGGAATTCCCCGAGTTTTTTTCAAACCTAGTCCGAAAGACCTATAACATAATTATTGTTGGTGACTTTAATATTCATGTTGACAATAATAAAGATAGCCTTAGTGTAGCATTAATTTCGATACTAGATTCAATTGGTTTCAGTCAGTGTGTACACCAACCTACTCATTGTTGTAACCACACACTTGACCTTGTATTATCATACGGTGTCGGAATTGAACATTTAACAGTACTCTGATCACCCAGGATCAGTTTACCAAAATAATCTCAGGTTCTAAACCAACAACCTGTATCTTAGACGACATTGCCCTTGCTTTCAATGAAACAGTCAGGAACTGGTGAGTGATCTTCGATCCTGATTTGTCCTTTAATTCTCACCTACAACTAATTTTTAGGACCGCCTTTTTCCACTTGCGTAATATCTAAAAAATCAGACATGTACTTCGCAAAAAGATGCAGAAAAACTAGTCCACGCCTTTGTTACATCCAGACTGGACTATTGTAATTCATAACTATCATGCTCCAGCAGTAAGTCGTTAAAAAATCTGCAGCTTGTCCAAAATGTTCTTCAATGATACTGAAACAACCCTTAAGATATAGGCTTGTGTTTATATACACGGTATATGCATATAGATCTATATATCTATATATATATCCCCTGATGCTGTCAGAACACATGAACCTGCTGAATGTTGCATCAGTAAAGATACAGACACTGATGCACATGTTTTTATCTCATTACACCAGGATCACTGGTCTTATTATAAAATCTGTACAACAGAGAACTTCTGTCTCACGTTTCTTCTTTATTCTATTCTACTTGTTTTCATGTTCATATACAGTTCTTCCGCCATCTGCAGGCAGACGTCACCACTGACTCTGATTCTTTCAGTTCATGAGGAGTTTGTTTTCAATGTGTTTCTCTATAATTTGTTTAAGTCTTGACATTTTAAGTAAAAAGCCTTGATATTATGTATATTAGGATTTGGCTCTATTTGTAACCGGTCTATCCTTTGTGGTCTACCTGCGTTGTGTGTCAGTTTGTGAAGTAGAAGACCGGGACAGGACTTGTATCACTACTGAATTTGTCTGTTATGTTGAAGCCACAGTTCATGTGATTGAACCGTTTTTTTATTTAACACAAGTACTGAGTACATTGTACAAAGACCTTTTCCTTATAAATCAAACACGACACTTTGGTGAATTAAGGTTTTCAGTCATCAAATGTTGTCTTAGACACATAATGAGATTATTGACTCATATCTTAACAATCAATGATTGATTGGATTCAAACCAAAATGTAAAAGCCCTGTGATTAATTTCAAATTACAACAAAACATTCATCAAAGTGTTCTTGTGTGATTACAATACTGTGCGTGTTGCTGCTGGGACTTTCTATATCATATCTGCCAGTCGTGCACATTACAACAGAATTTACTGATGCAACATTCAGCAGGTTCTTGTGTTCTGACAGCATCAGGGAATATATATACATATAGATATATAGATCTATATGCATATACTGTGTGTATATACACACAAGCCACTAAATATGATTTTATTAAATATTGAAATTGAAAATCGTTATTTGTATATCCCATATTCACAAATCACAATTTGTCTCATAGGGCTTCAACATGGTCTGACATCCTCTGTCCTTAACCATCAGCAAGAGTAAGGAAAAACTACTAAAACCCTTTTACAGGGTAAAAATATGTAGAAACCTCAGAGAGAGCCACATGTGAGGGATCCCTCTCCCAGGACTGACAGAAGGGCAATAGATGTCAAGTGTACGAAAACATCATCAAGATTAAAGTTTTTAGCAGCATTAGTGAGGGTAAACATTTTGAAGGATAACTTCAAAACTATATGTCAAGCAGTCCTGCTGCAACTAAATGCTTCCTAGTTTAGAACATAGGACAAGTAACGTTCTGCCGCACTAATTAGCTCTAACTATAAGCTTTATCAAATAGGAAGGTTTTAAGCCTACTTTTAAACATACAGATGGTGTCTGCTTCCCGAACTGAAAGTGGTAGATTATTCCACAGCAGAGGGGCTTGATGGCTGAAAGCTCTGGCTCCTACTCTACTCTTTAAAACATAGTCAAATGAAGCAGCAGTTTACAGGGTGAAGGAGTGGGGAATATTAAATTAAATAATATGAATATATGTGAAGTAAGTGTATTTGTATGAGTGGGGGAGCAGAATGTATATGGTGACTGTTCAGAGGGTCAGTGTTGATTGTTCAGAAGCCTAATGGCCTGGAGGAAGAAGCTGTTTGTGTGTCTGGTAGTCCGTGCTCGGATGCTCCGGTAACGTCTGCCAGACAGCAGCAGTGTGAGAAGTCCACAGCCTGTGTGGCTCTGGTCCTTGATGATCTTCAGTGCTCTTCTCAGGCATCTTGTGCTGTAGATGCCTTGCACGGAAGGGAGATGGCAGCCGATGATACCAGGTCAGGTCATCTGTGATGAACACACCGAGGAGCTCACCACCTGGGGTCTGCTCGTCAGGAAGTCCAAGATCCAGTTACACAGGGGGGTTTTAAGACCCAGGCTCCTGAGCTTGGGGACGAGCTTGGCAGGCACAATTGTGTTGAATGCGGAGCTGTAGTCCACGAACATGATCCTCACATATGTGTTGGCCTTCTTCAGGTGGGAGAGGGTGGTGTGTGTTGTCGGGGCGATGGCATCGTCCGTGGATCGGTTTGGGCGGTGAGCAGATGTGGCTTTTGACCAGCCGCTCGAAGCACTTCATGATGGTGGAGGTCAGTGCTACAGGGCGGTAGTCGTTTAAGCAGGTGATGGATGATTTCTTAGGTATGGGGATGATGGTGGCCTGCTTGAAGCAGGAGGGGACTGTCGAGAGATTTAGGGAGAGGTTGAATATGGAGGTGAAGACCTCCGTTAGCTGGTAATAGAGCAGTAATGCTGGTTATGATTTATGACTTTTAATCATAATACTTAATTAGGTGGATTTTATGCTCGCCACAATAGAGCCACCTCCTCGTGTCATAACTAAACTGCAAATTATATTATTTCTATGGTCAGAATCTTGGTCATGTCATTTATTTGTATCAATATATACATTTATTTAGTCAATAAAGTAACATTTTAGTTTTGAGAGCTCAAGATGATCTCTAAACTTATTTTGAGACTGACCAGTGATCCAAAACTCAAAGACGAATCATTTAGAAAATAAACAGACATTAAGAGGAGATCAGGAATTCTTCACTTTTCAATATTCTAACGAAATGCTTGATTGATAATTTAATCAACAAGCTTTTGCTTCTGGATTTTCTAAATGATTATTTTGTCTCCCAAGCCAGCAGTTCAGAGCAAGCTGGAAAGAAAACAAAAGATCACAGACAATTCATCTACACATGTAAAAGATAAGACTGGCAAATTAAAAAATATTAATATCTGACATGGGAAAAATTGTATTTCACATTAGTGAGTCATGAAATTGGATTTTATTCTGAAAGCATCATCAGTCAGAAACTTCAACAGTGGTCAAAATCAGTTTTGGATTTTCCTTCTTTTGGCCACTAGGGGGTAGGCATGTTCCATCATAATCTGGTAATTTTGTGAAAAGGAGTTTCCAACAGAACCCTCTATTCCTCTCTTTTCTTTTTCTGTTCAGTGCTTTTTGAACATGAGAAAACTTTCACAGGTGGGTGTTGGATTACAGAAACTGTATTTTAGAAATGTTTAACACTTTACTCTCTCCTTTTGGTCATTTGACCTATCTATCAGATTCTAAATCTTAGAATAAGATATATTAAAAAATAAAGTTTCCTTCACAGTGTTTTTCTTCTATACATTGTAATTATTCTGTCTAACTTCAGTACATTTGACCTCCAGTCGCTGCAGCAGTCACATGTATTGATCTGGACCTCAGATATATCTTATCTCCACAGAGCTGCAGCTGTGATCAGTCCCTTCAAACAAACACACTTTAAACAGCCTGATTGGCCTCTGCTCAATAAAACCCTGTGTGTGAAACCTGTGGAGCAAGTGGACTTTCCCTTTCAAACACGAGTCTGAATTTTGATGGGTTGACAGGGACAATTTATATAATTTACGAGACTTAGCCTGGAATAACTGAAATATCACCTGTTTAAATAAAGCAGAGACAAAATGCAGACATTAATGTAAATCATCTCTGAAATACCAAAAGAGACAAGTGGTGATCCGACAGAGGGATAGAGAATTGAAAAATAAGATGACAACTGCAACAAGCATGTAAACTAGATTCAAACTGGCAAAATAAGATGAAAGCACAGCTTCTATGAGAGAGCCACTGCTTTCCCCCTCACTGTAGAGACTGAATCAAAGCAGCCTTAGACAAATCCTCCTTCTGTCTGTAGGCCCAAGTGCTTTGTGTTCTATTAAAGCCCATGGAAATCTACACTCTGTACGTTGTTTGATGTTGCCAACTTGTCATCTCTGTATCTCCGCAGACTTCACACATGGGCTGTTTTCTATATATAAAACTCTGTCCGAGTTGTTTCCTCTTTACCTGTGTACATACATGTATATGTAAGGGGGGGGGGGGGGTGTACCACCACTCGAGGGCTGGTGATAAGATAACTGGAAAGTTTTCACATTACAACGTGATCATATTTCACGTTATGATGATCCGTAACACGTTAATTATGCTCAGAAGATTGCATGTGTGTTGTGTATGTTTTGTATGACCGCTGTATGTGTGTGTTCGTATTCTGTCTGTTGTAACAATGTGTTACTGCCTTCTTGGCCACATCTGTCTTGTGAGAGATTTAACTCAATGAGATCTTTACCTGGTTACAAAATGTCCATGGAGTTAACTATTCTAATGTTCAAAGTTTTTTTCATAAACCAAACTAATGATGCTCTGCCATGGCAGCACATTCAAGTTACTTTAGTTCATCGTAACACTTACAAGCCTTCTTTTGTAAAAGCTTCTCATTAATTAAGTCTAATTGGCTCCTGTATATCAAACATGTTTTTTTTTTTTTGTTTTTTTTTTTACTGAATTCTCATTTAGATTTGATGTTCAGTTCAGGAAGTACTTTTGTCAAATGTTGTCCCAGAAATTCTCCAGTCATCTGTGCTTATCATTGATTATTGGGAAAAGGGGAAATGTATAAGTTGTATTTCCCACATGTGTTTTAATTGAAATGTGAGGGCAGCTGCATGCAAGACATTAAAACACCCAAATAAAATTTAAAACATTTTATTCATTAGTCGACAACATATTATAAACCCCTAACAGAGTAAAGACTTGTTCAGGGCATGATGTCACCCAGTGTACATTATACAGAGTAGGAGCAGGGGTTGCAGTAGGGGGTTTCTGTCCATTTACAAATATCTCTGTATAAGTTTTATAAGTGTATGAGTTGTATTTCCCACATGAGTTTTCATTAAAAACTTAGTGGGGGTGGAGCCTGCCCTCTTCCGTGCATCCACTGTGTCCTTCAACAAAAGGGAGAGCCTTGGTGCCCTCTTCCCTTCCTCTGCGATGAACCTCAGCTGGTTATAGTAGGAGTCCAGAGACGTGACCACCTCCAGGTCCTGCTAGATGAGCTGGAGGAGCTCACAGAGGCTCTCTAGAGATGGCCCGTCTCCGTTCTGCAGCAGCCTCCTGATGCAGCAGTACATGGCTTTCTCCTCCAGAACCTTTGAGAGGAACAGCTCCCCAATAAACTTGATGCTATTGAGGAGGCGTCCGGAAGGTTTTGCGTTGAGTTGCTCTTCCCTCAGCCGGTCGATGACCCTCACGTCCCTGACTGGCTCCAGGCAGGACCCACTCTTCCGATAAATGCCCTCCCTTTCAAAGTTCTTCCTGAACTCTGCCTGGCAGTGTTTGACCAGCAGAGACCTGAAGGAGACGCTGGCTGACCAGTCGGACAAGGATTGGACCTCCACCTGAAGAGGAGAAAACCATAAGGAAATATTAACATTAATGCTACTCACATACATACATAGTGATCAGTGTGTTCTGATTTGAGGATTAAATCAGCACACAAATGAATGAAAATAAGTGAACTCATTATTTGAATAAGACAACATGGGTCAAAAGTGACCCCACTCAGTATTTATTATTTATATCTTTGCAGTAAATTATTTCCGTCATTTAGTATTTCAGGTATTTTTCAAATAACTGTTTTTTTCACTTCCCTTCTAATTCACAACATGGGTCAAAAATGTTGTATTGTAAAATACATTCTTATTAAGTCTTATTTACAATCTATTACTAGTGATAAAGATAATTTATAATTTACCCAAGGGGTTTGCATAGCTTGTTTATCAAAAGGCTAAATTAAGGTTACAACCTGCATACAAAAGATAAGCTGTCCAACTAATTAAGAAACAGGATAAAGTAGCTTCCAACGCAACATGGCGCCGTACTAACGGGTGCCTGTCGTAGCAGCTCCTGGTACTACTGTCGTTTTTTTTGTGTTTTTATAACGTTTGCGATTTGTTTTTTATATTTATTTTTGCACTGCTCTGTGCATCTCCGTCCCGCACAATGACGAGATGCTTTTGAAATTTTTTGGACACTTTTTATAACTTTTAACCGCACTTCGGTCTCTTCGGATCACTGGGAGAATGCCTGCAACACACGCCGGCATTGTTTACACCCGCGACCAGCTGATCGCCCTGAGGCACACTACCCTCTTGGCCGGAGAGAGACCCACCATCCCGGAGGAACTAAAGAGGAGACGGCGGGGCTGCAGAGCGGGGCTTAAACGGAGGAAGGAGAAGAGGAAGTTTAAGCCCTTCATCCCTGCAGTAATCACTGGAAACGTGAGGTCGCTGGCAAATAAAGTGGACAAACTGGAAGCGCTCATCAGGACACAGAGGGAGTACAGGGAGTCCAGTATTGTGTGTCTCACGGAAACGTGGTTGCACGAGCAGATACCGGACTCCAACGTCACCATTCCTGGCTTCCAGACGGTTCGAGCCGACAGAGACACCATCGCGACCGGCAAGAAGAAAGGAGGGGGACTCGCCGTGCTCGTGAACAACAGGTGGTGTCACCCCGGGCACGTCACCGTTAAACATCGTGTCTGCAGCCCGGACATCGAGCTCGTCGCCGTCGGACTTCGTCCATATTATTTGCCGAGGGAGTTTACCAGTGTTTTCGCCATCAATGTTTACATTCCTCCATCTGGGAACGCAGAAGCAGCGTGTGACGTCATCCACACTGTGACTGCAGGATTACAGACACAACACCCCGGGGCCTTCATCATCATCACAGGTGACTTTAAACATGCTTCCCTCTCATCCACACTCCCAACCTTCTTCCAGTTTGTAAAATGTGCCACCCAGGAAAATAAGACTTTGGACCTATATGCAAATGTTAAGGATGCATACAGCTCCACTGCCCTGCCACCACTGGGCAGGTCAGACCACAACCTAGTCCTGCTCTCACCATCTTACAAGCCTGTGATTCAGCAGCACCCAGTCACAGTGAGGACAGTGAGGAAATGGTCTCATGAGGCCATGGAAACACTGCGTGGGGCCCTGGAGGCCACAGACTGGGATGCTCTGTATGAGCCACATGGTGAGGACATTGATGGCCTGACTGACTGTGTCTCTGAGTACATTGGGTTCTGCATCGATAACACCATCCCCACTAAAGAGGTCCGCTGTTACCCAAATAACAAGCCGTGGGTTACAAGCGACCTGAAGGCCCTTCTCAATGAGAAGAAGAGGGCCTTTAGATCACGGGACAGAGCAGAACTCAAACGGGTTCAAAGGGAGCTCAAGCGCAGCATCAGGGAGAGCAAGGACAACTTCAGAAGAAAACTGGAGCACAAACTGGAGGAAAACAACACCAGGGACGTCTGGAGTGGTATGAAGGAGATCACTGGTTTCAAGAGGAGAGATGGGGGAGCAGCTGGGGATGAACGACGTGCGAATGAGCTGAACACGTTCTTCAATAGGTTCAACTCCAACCCCCCAGCCCCCAGCGGACCATCCACTGCCTCCACTGCCTCTACGACTGCCTCTACTGCGTCTCTGAGCAACAACCCCCCACCTCCCCCCATCACCCCCTGCCCCCCACCACCCCAGTCACCATCTCCCCCCACCCCCCCGCTGGCCTTTACCACAGACCTTCTCACACCTCCCACCCCCAGGACATCCTCACATCCCCCACAGCCCCCCACCACCTCCTGCAACACAAACATCTCTGCACCACCCTCAAACCCATCGCTGACATCCCCCACCCCCCAGTCTGGACTCCACATCACAGCCAGCCAGGTGAGGAGAGAGCTGGAGAGGCTCAAACCGAGGAAAGCTGCGGGGCCGGACCGCATCAGCCCTCGTTTGCTGAAGGCCTGTTCCAGCCAGCTCTGTGGAGTTCTCCAGCACCTCTTCAACCTGAGCCTACACCTTCAGAGAGTGCCAGTGCTCTGGAAAACATCCTGCCTGGTCCCAGTGCCCAAAAAAGGACGTCCTGCTGCACTGGAGGACTACAGGCCGGTGGCACTGACCTCTCACATCATGAAGGTCATGGAAAGACTGGTCCTGGCCCACCTCAGACCGCTGGTGTGCCCATCACAAGACCCCCTGCAGTTTGCATATCAGCCCCATGTTGGGGTTGATGATGCAATCATCTACCTGCTGCAGAAGGCTTACTCCTCCCTGGACAGACCCAACACCTCAGTCCGGATCATGTTTTTCGACTTCTCCAGCGCCTTCAATACCATCCAGCCCACTGCTGAAGGCCAAACTGGAGGGCACGCAGGTGAGTGCTCCCCTCATCGCTTGGGTCGATGACTATCTGACGGGCAGACCACAGTTTGTGAGATTACAGAACTGTGTGTCTGATCATCTGATCAGTAACATCGGGGCCCCCCAGGGAACTGTGCTGTCCCCCTTCCTCTTCACCACATACACTGCTGACTTTAAGCACTGCACAGAGACGTGTCATCTGCAGAAGTTCTCTGATGACACGGCCATTGTGGGGTGTGTTGAGGGCGGAGGGGAGGCTGAGTACAGGGACCTGGTTGACCGCTTTGTGAAGTGGTGTGGGGAGAACCGCATGCAGCTCAACGTGGCGAAGACGAGGGAGATGGTGGTGGATTTCAGGAGGACCAAGCCCCTGCCCTCTCCTGTCTGCATCGGTGGGACGGCTGTGGAGGTGGTCCCTGCTTACAAGTACCTGGGTGTCACACTAGACAATAAACTGGACTGGTCCACCAACACAGAGGCCGTCTACAAGAAGGGCCTGAGCCGGCTTTATTTCCTGAGGAGGCTCAGGTCCTTCAACGTCTGCAACAAGATGCTGCAGATGTTTTATAAGTCTGTTGTGGCGAGCACCATCTTCTTTGCTGTGGTGTCCTGGGGTGCGGGCATCAAGGCTAAGGACGCCAACAAACTGAAAAAACTGATTAGGAAGGCAGAGTCTGTGGTTGGCTCTAAGCTTGTCACCCTGGAGGAGGTGGTGGAGGACAGGATGCTGGCAAAACTGCTGGCAATCATGGACAATCCCTCTCACCCCCTCCACAAAACACTAGACAAGCTAAGGAGCAGCTTCAGCCACAGACTCATTCAACCCCGCTGCTCTAAGGAACGATACAGGAAATCGTTCCTCCCAACCGCAATAAGACTATACAACTCATCTACCTCTGTCAGAGCCACCATCACAGAACTGCACTAAATATACCTGTCTCAATTCATCATTTTATACAATAATATTGTCTTTTGCACACTCTGTCTACATATTCTTACACTCACAGTATATTATATTATCTATTGTATCGCCAAATACTTATATTTATACCCGTACTATATATCATATATTATATCATACTCTTTGTATATTCTTTGTATATATAAGTCTATATACACATATTTTATTTATACATGTGTACATGTTATTAATATTATATTTTACTATTATTATTATTATATATACTGTTGCTGCTATTATTACTATATACTGCTATTATATTGGTATAATTACTATCATATATAAATATATATTATATACTATATATACTGTACTATTTTTGATATACTGTCTAACAATAACATTACCATCATATCATCAGTACTATTACCATCATCTGCCACTGCACCTTATCTACCTATTTTATCTTGTGTTTCTGTTTTTATTCTTTCTACCGCAATATTTTATATTTTATTCTATTGTATTGTATTTTATTGTATTCAAATGTACCGGCTGCTATGACGACTTAATTTCCCCTCGGGATGAATAAAGTAATCTATCTATCTATCTATCTATCTATCTAGATGCATCACTTACTGTTGAGAGGTGCTGGCACAGCTCGGCGAAGACTGCAGCAGAGTGTGGCTTCTGCACGGCCCTCTTGAAAACGAGCTCAACCATTTCCTGCAACTGCTCCGCTATGGAGCCAGAACAGTCTCAAAAGGATTAAATGCACACAGAAATGAATACATGCGCAAAAAAGATCCACAAATACATTTTCAACGCCGCTGGCTCAACACACTTGTCACACTAATCAGCGGCGTTGTCCGGCTGACTGTGGCTGGTTAGAGCACTTCATGTGTGTACGGTCACATACGGTTATAACGAACTTTGATAACGGGGATAGCGGGCTAGCCACCATGCTAACTGCGGTGGGAACAGCGCCGAAACCCGCTGACTTAATCCCAAGGCTCTCATGACACTGTTTCTCAAACACCGTCAGGTTAGAAGCAAACACTTGGTAGTAGTTAGTATCGGGTGTCCGTGCTGACTGTGTGTGGAAGCTGGGGGGGAAGCTAGCTGCCTCCGTGTAGCTTCAAGCTGTTGCAGCTGTTGAATTAGCAACGCAGTTTGGAAACAAGACCGGGGAACCGCTGCGTTAAGACACGATAACATAAGCACTTTGACCCGCTGGGTGTCACTTTATTTCAGCAAAACTGTCGCGTCATCAACAGCCCTTTTCTGTTGTCATCGTTCACTGTGTGTGAGGAGCCGGGGATCAGCGTCTACTAATTCTATGTCTATTGGCTGGCGGGCTAAAAACCTCCAGGCTGCCTGCGGGCGTTTTAATGACGTCGTGTAATGGCACTCACGTGATTGGCTGTACAGGAGTGAGACATCTGATTGGCTACAGACGATCCCCTCTTAGAAAAAATGCATTCGTGAAACAGAGTCGCGTCAGGGGAGTCTCAAAAGTCTCAAAAGTCTCACACACAAATGCAGCGAGGTTTACAAATTAAAAGCACTTTGTAAATGCAGGTCCAACAGTTTATATATGAATGTAACAAGCTCCAAATATGTATTTGATGAAGATTGCAAATACTTTTACATGCATATATTTGTGAATTTTTTTTCTATTTGTGTGTGCATCGGAAATGTTTATGAATCTTATATTTTACATGTGAATTTTTTTTACTTATATATGGAATGAAACATTTGTGTGTGCATTGAAAATGTATTTGTGGATCTTTTTTGTGCATGTATTAATTTCTGTGTGCATTTAATCCTTTTGAGACTGTTCTGGCTCCATACTCCTCACCGTCCAACTCCTCGTGACTCAGATCCGTCATGAAAGCTTGAAAGTTTTCGGTGAAGCAGCTGACGGACTTCTTCCTCATCTCTCCCAGCAGAAGAGGAGCTGGCTTGCAAGTTAATTCCACGCTTTTATTTTGTTTTGGGATCATGTTGATTCCAATAAATCGAAGTTGTCTTCAAGGCAAATCCAAAGAAACAAGTTCCGGTGCAAGAAACAAGTTCAGGAGCAAGAAACAAGTTCAGGAGCAAGAAACAAGTTCAGGAGCAGGAAACAAGTTCCGGTGCAACCAGCCAATAGTGAGAAGACAACTGAGTGAAAAATGAAAACTGACGTTTAAGTAACGACAGACTTCAAAGGTATAAGGCTGTTGCCTTGGTGACCTGCAGTGACATACGTCAAAGGAACAAAGCCTGATAACGTAAAAAATAATAATACAGAAAATGCTTCTTTTTTTTTAAATGTAAAAGAAGTTTCATTAAATTCAAACTTAATAACGGTTTGAGTGAAAAATCCTAGAAGACGTTTCTGAAACTTAAAAAATAAATTATATTCAGAAGTGTTACAAAAAGGCTATCATACGCTAATAAGGAATGATAATGAGCTCTTTAAGGTATGAAAAAAACTGCGCGCGCACATCCTGCGGCGCACATAAATAAAAAATAAATACAATTAAATCAAATTAATAAAAAAACTGTGCGCGCACATCCTGCGGCGCACATAAATAAAAAATATATTTAAAAATAAAACATAAAAAATAAAAACAATTGTATCAAATTAATAAAAAAAGTGTGCACATTCTAAATAAAAAAGCATGAAATGGCGTACGCCAAAGCTAATTCCGATTTACAAAACCATGCGCACGCAAAACCTCAACTCCAAATCCGCCCTCCACAGCCCCAATTTCTACTATAAATGGTCAATGCAAAGCACGTCACGAATATTAAATTATGAATCCGACCAATGGGTTTCCACCGTGAGTCCTGACCGAGGCACGGCATCAAGCTATGTGAAGAGGAAGTGAAACTTTCTGACACTGACATCGAGTTGTTTGTTAGTGAGGTGGAGGTGAAGAGCGACTTTATGGGACAGCAGTGATGTCACTAATAAAGAAAATACACTGATACTCTGCCGCTGCTGCTGTGTATAACACAATGTGGGAGATCAGAAATCGCTGAACCCTCGCTTCCTCCTCCTCATCCTTCCATTCGCATGCACAAATCGTGCAGAACCCCGCATCGGTGTCACGGCAGTATTTATCCATTTAGAGCATCTGACCGATTCCCTCACATCAGTGGATCCAGTCTCTCAGCACGTGTCACCAAGTACGACATGAAGTGTTGTGAACTCAGTCTGTTGATATCAATCCTCTTCCGCTCCTCTCCTTTGAAGCAGAAGGAGCAGACACCAACACGCGCGGCTAGACCCGCTACGTCTTCCTCTGTATCTGACGCGTTGATGATGAAATGAAACAACTAACCTAAAACGACTTCTATAACAAATGTTATAACTTAGTCACACTTTAAAAGTATGACTAAGATATACGTGAGGAAGTGTCTGCTTAACCTCTGATATTAAAATGTTGAAGCCACAGTTTATGTGATTGAAGCGTTTATTTGTTTAACACAAGTCTGAGTAGATTTTCTCCCATGTATTTTCAACCCTAACTTCATAAACACTTGTATAGACATCATATATCAGAGACTTTATTTCTTCTCAACCTCTAATCTCAGATTCCTGTGTTCTGCAGCTTCTTCTGAATCAAGAGGAACGAGAGCTGTTTGTGGGACTCGTCTCCAAGAGGACAGGAAGAGACATTCAGAAGAAATCTGTCTCAATCAACCTTGTAGACTTTGAGTGGAGTTTCATATAGGTCAGTGAGAGCTCTCTCCCTAGGTCATTTGTCAATTTGTCTCTTTAATTTTGTACATGTAATCATATTGTTCTTCTCCTGTCCACTAAATATTAATCAATTCATTTCCAAATATGGGTATGCTTCCTTTCCATGTACACAAAAGGGAACATGCTCCCTTGTCCAAGGGCACGTAATCCAATGTAGGATTTGATCTCTTTATTTCTCTCTGTTAGAAATTAGGATCAGTTATTGGATGTATTTACTTCATGAATGTCACTTGTTGATCTTCCATGTAATCAAGTTGCAGAGCTTGTGTTGTTGAATTAATAGTTTTAAAGAGATTCGTCTGATAGAGGCAGTCTTATTTGACCAGGACCATTCAAAATGAATAAAGAAAGGAATATTTCATGTTGTTTTTAATTATCACGTGTTATACATTCTCTTTGTGGGATTAATGTTTTGTCCTGATACTTGCATCATTTCTCCAAGTGTTTTACAAGGTTCATTTGTTTTATCAAATGTAATGAACAGACTGATAACTGTCATGTTCTGAAATCTACATCAGTAATGGACAACTTTGTTTCTAACAACAAAAAAACAGCAAGTATTTCAGTAGCTGCATTTCATACCGTAATCATTCAGTATACGTTGTTCAGAATATCACATCAACACATGGAACCAAGGTTTTGGTAAAGATGAGTTTAATTTATAGGAACTGACTGTCATCATGCTGCTATTACATTAAATTAATAAGACCGTGTCCTCGCCGCCGGTCTACGGGGAGTATAAAGTGAGCGGACGGACGGAAGTTGCATCCGCGCAGGAGTCAGGACATCAGCTTCATGCAGCTCGTCCAGGGCCTGATGTCGGCATGTGGCGGAATGTGCACCGCTGTTATAACGACCGATGTAAACTCCCTCGGGATGTAATAAGGTCGGCATCTGATCACGAGCTGCTCCAGGTCCAGAGAACAGCCCGAAGAAATAATCTCCACATCTGAGCACCACACATTGTTCTCCATGCAGCAGACACCTCCTCCCTTGCTCTTCCAAGAGTGTGTTGTCCGGTCCTGACGCTGAATGGAGACCCCCTCGGGAACCATGGCGGAGTCCGGGATCGAGGGGTCGAGCCAAGTCTCCGTGAAAACCATCACGTTACAAAAAGTCAGACTGCGGTTCAGAACTGTTCCTTGTAAAGTGTCTTAAGATCTTCTTGTTGATGTTCCAGCCCGATTTGGGGGGTGGGTATCAACTGAGTTGAACCCATGTTTTCTCCTGGATTACAGAAGAGGGCCAATTTTTTTCGTATGACTGAAGATTACAGCGCTCATTTATACGCTGGCTCGCAACAAACAATTTGCGTCCTCACCTGCTGCGGCCACGCTGCACTTACTCACACACACAGAAACGGCAGTGGAGAGAGAGAGAGAGGGCGAGAGGGAGCGCTACGGTGTCCCTAAATAGATGTCGCCAAAGCCCTGCAGCCTATAAGAATCACTGTCCTGTCAGGTAAATTAAAATATCAGCAGAACGGGAAACGCGCCCGCACATCCTACGGGCGCGTCCTGCGGCGCATATCCTGGGGCGCACATAAATAAAAAAATATATATAACAATTTAATTAAATCAAATGAATAAAAAAACTGTGGGCGCACATCCTGCGGCTGCCGCAAATCCTAAATAAAAAATAAAAAAATTAAATTAAATCAAATTTATATAAAAACTGCGCGCGCACATCCTACGGACGCGTGCTGCGGCGCATGTCCTGGGGCGCACATAAAAAAAAAATATATATATAATAATTTAATTAAATCAAAGTAATAAAAAAAACTGTGCGCGCAAATCCTGCGGCGCACATAAATAAAGAATATATTTAAAAATAAAAACCATAAAAATGTAATTTATCAAATTAATAAACAAACTGTGCGCGCACATCCTGCGGGCGGTGCACATTCTAAATAAAAAAGCATGAAATTGAGTACGCCAAAGCTAATTCCGATTTATAAAACCATGCACACGCAAAACCTCAACTCCAAATCCGCCCTCCACCCCCCCAATTTCTACTATAAACGGTCAATGCAAAGCACGTCACGAATATTAAATTATGAATCCGACCAATGGGTTTCCACCGTGAGTCCTGACCGAGGCACGGCATCAAGCGATGTGAAGAGGAAGTGAAACTTTCTGACACTGACATCGAGTTGTTTGTTAGTGAGGTGGAGGTGAAGAGCGACTTTATAGGACAGCAGTGATGTCACTAATAAAGAAAATACACTGATACTCTGCCGCTGCTGCTGTGGATAACACAATGTGTGAGATCAGAAATCGCTGAACCCTCGCTTCCTCCTCATCCTTCCATTCGCATGCACAAATCGTGCAGAACCCCGCATCGGTGTCACGGCAGTATTTATCCATTTAGAGCATCGGACCGATTCCCTCACATCAGTGGATCCTTGCCTCCACTCTGGGATATTATTTGGAAAGTTTCTACATTTCTTGTTAGTGATCTCCTGTGCGCTCTATGCGCTCTGCGCTGGGTGGCTCTGCGCGCTGGGTCGCTATTACATGTGTAGCGGGTCAGTTCTTAATAAAGTTTTATACTTTTAGCAGTGTCATTTTCCCCGCTCTGGATGTGTTAATTAACCTGACAGGACGGCAACTCCTATAGGCTGCAAGGAGGCGGAGGAGTTTATTTAGGGACACCTTAGCACTCTCCCTTGTCCTCTCTCTCTCTCTCCCCACTGCCGGTCCTGTGGGTGTGTGCGGAAGTTTAGCGTGAGCGCAGCACGTGTGGTCGCAATTGTTTGTCGCAGTAAGTTGCTGGAAGTTATATAATGTTAACGGCGATCACAGAGAAAGTGTCCGCAAATTGTAACTGAAGTTTGTCCTTAGAGCCCAGCGTGAAGCTGTGTCTGTGTGCGACTGTGACGGCGTCACCGTGGATGCACGCTGTCCCTGCTTTATTTTAATGAATTAAAAGTATGAGATAAGGATGTGTTTTTATGTTTGTAAATGTTTTTAAATATTATAAATGTGTTTAAATTGTGTGACCTAACTATAACATGTTTGTTTTATAGGGCTGCCTCCAGCTAAATAGTTACGGTCACGGTTTTTTCCCACTTTAGATTTTATTTAGATTATTTGGTTTGATTATTTGTTTCTTTGTGTTTTGTTTTGTTCTATTGCAAGGTGCAATATATATGGTTGACTGGGACTGTGCAATTCAGCGGTAGTGACTTTAATGGTGGTGAATTATTGGCTCCATAAAGTAGAGGCCCTCTTTTGTCATTTTGTTGTTGTATATCGTTTGCAGTGATTTTCTTAAAGTGTGTTGTGTTTGGTTTTTAATGCATGATATTTCAGCATTGTACAATTGGGTCTGGAGCCTCTAATTTCTCTCTATTTTAAACTGTCATTTATATCAAGTCCAGGCCAGCCTTTCCAACCTTTGCACATGTCACTTTACTGTTTGAGCAGTCTGTTTTAAATCATTTGCATTTATTAAATAAATTGTATTTTGTATTGATATCTCAGCCTCCCGTCCCGTCTTATTCTGGATACTTGTTGAACCGAATTGACATTAACTGTCATCTCTGAACCATTTTTAATCACTACACATGCTTGCATTGTTACGATTCTTAAAGTGTGCTATGGTTGTTTAATGTATGATATATTAATGTAATGAACCGACTGATAACTGTCATGCTCTGAAATCTACATCAGTAATGGACAACAAAACCAGTATTAGTATTTCAGTAGCTGCATTTCATTTACCGTAATCATTCAGTATACGTTGTTCAGAATATCACATCAACACAGGGAACCAAGGTTTTGGTAAAGAGGAGTTTAATTTATAGGAACTGACTGTCATCATGCTGCTATTACCTTAAATTACATTGTACAGTATTTGGGATTATGTTGAATTTTATTTAAAACAATAATAAACAGACAAGTTAATTTACATGACAATTGTTTACAGTGCGGAAGTTACACTGTAACAGACTGCGTCACACTCGCGCTGTGGGTTTTATGCGGTGTCCTCGCCGCCGGTCTACGGGGAGTATAAAGCGAGCGCACGGACGGAAGTTGCATCCGCGCAGGACATCAGCTCCTGTGGGAACACACGAGCAAAGCGGAAGCGCATTGCTCCGCGCCCGTCAGCCCGTGATTCTGCTTTCTCCGCTGGTTGTGTATGCTCCGTTCAATGAAGGGGTTCGGGGTAAATGATGATCTTCATAGCATTTAATCATGTTCGGGGAAACACTCGGGGATATTGAAACTCCAGGAGAACCGCAGGGAACTCTAAAGTACGGGACACATATTTTAACATTTAAATATAATATGTCATTAATATCGTTTAAAATCATTTCCCAGTGTGTTTCCCCGAACTATGCCCCGAAACCATCGGTGCCGAACGCGATCGCAGCCGAAGTGAACAGCGCCACTGAGTTACATGGGGGCGGGCGTGAATGTTACGGGGTCAATTCTGAATAAAGTTTTATAGTTTTGGCAGTATTATTTTCCCCGTTCTGCTGATGTTTTAATTTACCTGACAGGACGGTGATTCCTATAGGCTGCGGGAAGTCGGCGCAGTCTATTTAGGGACACCGTAGCTCTTCCCTTCTCCCCCTCTCTTATTGTGTCCGTGACATTAAGTTAAGTTGTCTTTTCCTGTTTTAGTAATTGTTCTCAAGACAATAAGGACGGGGTGGGTCCCTGCTTTATTTGAATGAATTAAAGGTATGACATAATGATGTGTTTAATGTTTGTAAATGTTTTTGAAACATTTTGATAAACTGGTTCAAATTGTATGACCTAAATACAACATGTTTGTTTCTGTTGAGTTGTGTTGCACTATTGCTGCAGCTACCGTTGCATTCGGAGGAAAGAATAAATGATGGCGTTATCTTTAGCCGTTGTTGGCGTATTTATTAACAGGCTGCTGACACATCAGTCTCACGGTCAGAGCTACTTTAACTGACACACTAACATGTAGCAGGTTGGCTCTTATAGCCTGTACCTTGGCGCCATCCTGTGGCGTAACCATATATACATATTACAATACAGCATTACATATACATCTGAGTACATAATGAATATATCTCAACACCCCCACTTGTACTCAGGTTGCTATACTTCAAGCAAAAGAAACAAAGGAAAACAGAATGAATGTGAACCTCTGTCATACACATATCAATCTCCAAAAAGAGCATTTGCAAACTTCTTCAGTTTCAACTTATTTACAGGTTTGGTCATTACATCAGCAACCATGTCATCAGTAGAACAATACATCAAAATCACCCTTCCCTCAATCACAGTTGACCTGATAAAGTGGTACTTTATGTCAAAGTGTTTACACCTCTGTCTGTGTACAGGGTTTTTGGCAAGAGCTATTGTCCCCTGATTGTCCTCATGTACAATAGTTTGTGTGTAATTGTAGTTATCTATACCCCCTAGTAACTGCTCCAGGTATAGACACTCCTGTATGGTTGAAGCCAGTGCCATATATTCTGCCTCGCAGGTTGATAGCGCAACTGTGGGTTGTTTTCTAGTCTTCCACGAGACTAGAGAGCTGTTCTGACTAAGACTGACAGAGTATCCTGTGGTACTGCGTCTGTCACTTGTATCAGCCGCCCAGTCAGCATCACTGTAGGCTTGTATACCTAGCTCCTCACTGTCGTTTCTCTTAAAGCTTAACCCTTTCTCTGCAGTGCCTTTGAGATACCTTAAAACATGCTTCACAGTGACCCACTGCTCCTCTGTAGGCTCAGCAAAATACTGTGATAATCTGCTCACCACAAAACTTAAATCCGGTCTGGTACAAGTAGTCAAGTATATAAGACTACCAACAGCCTCCCTGTACATCCTGACATCTTCCATCTTTACTGCATCTTCAGTATACTCTAGCTTCTGCTCACAGGGTGTTTCTCTGGTCCTACAATCTTGCATATTAAAACGCTGTAGTATCTTGTTAGTGTATCTTTCCTGTGACATCTTTACACATCCATCTGATTGACTGAAATCAATACCCAGAAAATGTTTGAGTTTGCCTAAATCTTTCATCTTAAACTTTTCTGCGAGCATCTCTTTCACCTTTTTCAGTCTTTCTTCATTGCTTGCTGCAATGATCAAGTCATCGACCCATGTGATTATGATCACCTTCCCTTCATTTGACTCTTTGGCATAAACACAGTGGTCGGCTGGGTTTTGTAATATTATGTTTTTTTTAAACCATTTCATTTATATTGCTGCCTCAACGTGATGCTGACACGGACACGTTAACTCGGGATGGGTTTTTGTAGGATTTTTATTTCAGCGAGACCTTCAGTAGATCACCACACTTCACTCACAAGCGCTTTGTGAAAATGACGAATCTGCCACCGGCTCTGCAAATGACCCTCAACATCTGGAAAAAGGTAAAGAAATCGCCAATGTCAGGCCATGTGTGTTCTGTTATTGTCCGGAGACTCCGCCCTCTGTTGCTTCCCGCTCTTTTTGTCCCTCACCTGTTCCCGGTCATCAACCTGATTGTTTGCCTGATTTGTTCCCCTGTGTCTTGTCTTTGTTCCCCCTTCTATTTAAGCCCAGTCTTCCTGTTGTCCCCTGTCGGATTGTATCGTTTGTTTGTGAGAATCTATGTAAAGATTCTGCCGTGTTTGAACCTTGTTTTACCTGGTATGGTACTAGACTCAGATTTTTGATCCTCTCTGTTTTTCCCTTTTGGAATTCTGTTTTTGAATTGGACTCTCTGTTTTTTGCACTTGTGTTTTTTGCCTTTTTGGATCCTTGTTTTTTCTATTTTTGGTAATAAATAAGTATTTTTTTGCATCTTGGTCTGCGATTTAGTCCTTACTCTGAGAAAGGAGAGGCACTGTCTAACGCCGAGTTTACCCCGGGGCGTGGAAGCGCAGTGCAGCGCCAAGGAAATCAAGCGCCTCCTATCCACCCCCTGTTAAACCTTTGTGCGGTGCACATCGGATGCGCTGCGCCGCGCTGCTTCACTCGCGCCCTGAACCAATGGTTTCGGCGTAGAGTCTATTTTTTTCACTCGCCGCGAGCGTAATGCGCCAAGAAACAAACTGAAAATGATTTTAAACGATCTGTTGTCCTAGAGTTTTAATTTCCCCAATTTTCCCAATCACATAATTAAATTCCCCCCTGCCCATCCACTACAGCTACACAAGCAGTCATATGGATACAAATAGAGGGGGGGGGGCTATGAGACCATCATCATATACCCCCAAACGAGTACATTGAACGGGTTACATTCAACAGCAAGCGGAGAAAGCAGAATCGCGGGCTGACCGTCGCTGAGAAATGCAAATCCGGTGTGAACAGCCGGCGCCGCACTTTCCACCTAAAAACGATGAAATGAACTGAACTATGAAGTAGTTCAGATTTTGAATGGTGAACTATGAACGTGAACTATTCATGTTTACTTGTATGAACTGAACTTTGAACTAGTTCATGAGAGGTGTGAACGTGCACAACACTGTTCAAATCGTAATTCACGTCGGCAGCAACGACTCCCGGCTTCGCATGTCGGAGGTCACTAAAGTTAATGTTGAGTCGGTGTGTGCTTTTGCAAAAACGATGTCGGACACAGTAATTTTCTCTGGCCCTCTACCTAACACAACAGGTGATGACATGTTGTCTTTTAACCTCTGGCTGTCGAGGTGTCCTGTAAACGGTGTGGGCTTTGTAGATGACTGGCAAACTTTTTGGAGGAAACCTGGACTTGTTAGGAGAGACGGCGTTCATCCCACTTGGGATGGAGCAGCTCTCTTATCTAGGAATATTACTCAGTCTATTACATGACAACCCAGAGTTGGGACCAGGAAGCAGAGCTGCAGTGCTAAAAACTTCTCTGCGCTCCCTCTGGGACAGTCACACAACCCCATAGAGATTGTGTCTGTCCACCGTCCGAATCCACACAATAATCTAATACAAATTAACACAACCTCTGAAACAACACAGGAAACCAAGACTTTGAAATGTGGTCTTTTAAACATTAGATCACTGTCATCAAAGGCTATTTTAGTTAATGAACTAGTCTCAGACTACAACATAGATGTATTATCCCTCACTGAGACGTGGCTGCATCCTGATGAATATGTCAGTCTAAATGAATCTACTCCCTCCAGTCATATAAATTCACAGGTTCCCAGAGAATTCGGACGAGGAGGTGGAGTTGCTGCTATTTTTAACCCCAGTCTATCAATTAATCCTAAACTAAACTATAACTCATTTGAATGTCTTGTTCTTCCACGCCAATCCAGGAAACACCAACAGCCAATCATATTTGCTGTAGTTTACCGTGCTCCGGGGGCTTAAACTGAATTATTTACGGAATTCCCCAAGTTTTTTTCAAACCTAGTCCGAAAGACCTATAACATAATTATTGTTGGTGACTTTAATATTCATGTTGACAATAATAAAGATAGCCTTAGTGTAGCATTAATTTCGATACTAGATTCAATTGGTTTCAGTCAGTGTGTACACCAACCTACTCATTGTTGTAACCACACACTTGACCTTGTATTATCATACGGTGTCGGAATTGAACATTTAACAGTACTCTGATCACCCAGGATCAGTTTACCAAAATAATCTCAGGTTCTAAACCAACAACCTGTATCTTAGACGACATTGCCCTTGCTTTCAATGAAACAGTCAGGAACTGGTGAGTGATCTTCGATCCTGATTTGTCCTTTAATTCTCACCTACAACTAATTTTTAGGACCGCCTTTTTCCACTTGCGTAATATCTAAAAAATCAGACATGTACTTCGCAAAAAGATGCAGAAAAACTAGTCCACGCCTTTGTTACATCCAGACTGGACTATTGTAATTCATAACTATCATGCTCCAGCAGTAAGTCGTTAAAAAATCTGCAGCTTGTCCAAAATGTTCTTCAATGATACTGAAACAACCCTTAAGATATAGGCTTGTGTTTATATACACGGTATATGCATATAGATCTATATATCTATATATATATCCCCTGATGCTGTCAGAACACATGAACCTGCTGAATGTTGCATCAGTAAAGATACAGACACTGATGCACATGTTTTTATCTCATTACACCAGGATCACTGGTCTTATTATAAAATCTGTACAACAGAGAACTTCTGTCTCACGTTTCTTCTTTATTCTATTCTACTTGTTTTCATGTTCATATACAGTTCTTCCGCCATCTGCAGGCAGACGTCACCACTGACTCTGATTCGTTCAGTTCATGAGGAGTTTGTTTTCAATGTGTTTCTCTATAATTTGTTTAAGTCTTGACATTTTAAGTAAAAAGCCTTGATATTATGTATATTAGGATTTGGCTCTATTTGTAACCGGTCTATCCTTTGTGGTCTACCTGCGTTGTGTGTCAGTTTGTGAAGTAGAAGACCGGGACAGGACTTGTATCACTACTGAATTTGTCTGTTATGTTGAAGCCACAGTTCATGTGATTGAACCGTTTTTTTATTTAACACAAGTACTGAGTACATTGTACAAAGACCTTTTCCTTATAAATCAAACACGACACTTTGGTGAATTAAGGTTTTCAGTCATCAAATGTTGTCTTAGACACATAATGAGATTATTGACTCATATCTTAACAATCAATGATTGATTGGATTCAAACCAAAATGTAAAAGCCCTGTGATTAATTTCAAATTACAACAAAACATTCATCAAAGTGTTCTTGTGTGATTACAATACTGTGCGTGTTGCTGCTGGGACTTTCTATATCATATCTGCCAGTCGTGCACATTACAACAGAATTTACTGATGCAACATTCAGCAGGTTCTTGTGTTCTGACAGCATCAGGGAATATATATACATATAGATATATAGATCTATATGCATATACTGTGTGTATATACACACAAGCCACTAAATATGATTTTATTAAATATTGAAATTGAAAATCGTTATTTGTATATCCCATATTCACAAATCACAATTTGTCTCATAGGGCTTCAACATGGTCTGACATCCTCTGTCCTTAACCATCAGCAAGAGTAAGGAAAAACTACTAAAACCCTTTTACAGGGTAAAAATATGTAGAAACCTCAGAGAGAGCCACATGTGAGGGATCCCTCTCCCAGGACTGACAGAAGGGCAATAGATGTCAAGTGTACGAAAACATCATCAAGATTAAAGTTTTTAGCAGCATTAGTGAGGGTAAACATTTTGAAGGATAACTTCAAAACTATATGTCAAGCAGTCCTGCTGCAACTAAATGCTTCCTAGTTTAGAACATAGGACAAGTAACGTTCTGCCGCACTAATTAGCTCTAACTATAAGCTTTATCAAATAGGAAGGTTTTAAGCCTACTTTTAAACATACAGATGGTGTCTGCTTCCCGAACTGAAAGTGGTAGATTATTCCACAGCAGAGGGGCTTGATGGCTGAAAGCTCTGGCTCCTACTCTACTCTTTAAAACATAGTCAAATGAAGCAGCAGTTTACAGGGTGAAGGAGTGGGGAATATTAAATTAAATAATATGAATATATGTGAAGTAAGTGTATTTGTATGAGTGGGGGAGCAGAATGTATATGGTGACTGTTCAGAGGGTCAGTGTTGATTGTTCAGAAGCCTAATGGCCTGGAGGAAGAAGCTGTTTGTGTGTCTGGTAGTCCGTGCTCGGATGCTCCGGTAACGTCTGCCAGACAGCAGCAGTGTGAGAAGTCCACAGCCTGTGTGGCTCTGGTCCTTGATGATCTTCAGTGCTCTTCTCAGGCATCTTGTGCTGTAGATGCCTTGCACGGAAGGGAGATGGCAGCCGATGATACCAGGTCAGGTCATCTGTGATGAACACACCGAGGAGCTCACCACCTGGGGTCTGCTCGTCAGGAAGTCCAAGATCCAGTTACACAGGGGGGTTTTAAGACCCAGGCTCCTGAGCTTGGGGACGAGCTTGGCAGGCACAATTGTGTTGAATGCGGAGCTGTAGTCCACGAACATGATCCTCACATATGTGTTGGCCTTCTTCAGGTGGGAGAGGGTGGTGTGTGTTGTCGGGGCGATGGCATCGTCCGTGGATCGGTTTGGGCGGTGAGCAGATGTGGCTTTTGACCAGCCGCTCGAAGCACTTCATGATGGTGGAGGTCAGTGCTACAGGGCGGTAGTCGTTTAAGCAGGTGATGGATGATTTCTTAGGTATGGGGATGATGGTGGCCTGCTTGAAGCAGGAGGGGACTGTCGAGAGATTTAGGGAGAGGTTGAATATGGAGGTGAAGACCTCCGTTAGCTGGTAATAGAGCAGTAATGCTGGTTATGATTTATGACTTTTAATCATAATACTTAATTAGGTGGATTTTATGCTCGCCACAATAGAGCCACCTCCTCGTGTCATAACTAAACTGCAAATTATATTATTTCTATGGTCAGAATCTTGGTCATGTCATTTATTTGTATCAATATATACATTTATTTAGTCAATAAAGTAACATTTTAGTTTTGAGAGCTCAAGATGATCTCTAAACTTATTTTGAGACTGACCAGTGATCCAAAACTCAAAGACGAATCATTTAGAAAATAAACAGACATTAAGAGGAGATCAGGAATTCTTCACTTTTCAATATTCTAACGAAATGCTTGATTGATAATTTAATCAACAAGCTTTTGCTTCTGGATTTTCTAAATGATTATTTTGTCTCCCAAGCCAGCAGTTCAGAGCAAGCTGGAAAGAAAACAAAAGATCACAGACAATTCATCTACACATGTAAAAGATAAGACTGGCAAATTAAAAAATATTAATATCTGACATGGGAAAAATTGTATTTCACATTAGTGAGTCATGAAATTGGATTTTATTCTGAAAGCATCATCAGTCAGAAACTTCAACAGTGGTCAAAATCAGTTTTGGATTTTCCTTCTTTTGGCCACTAGGGGGTAGGCATGTTCCATCATAATCTGGTAATTTTGTGAAAAGGAGTTTCCAACAGAACCCTCTATTCCTCTCTTTTCTTTTTCTGTTCAGTGCTTTTTGAACATGAGAAAACTTTCACAGGTGGGTGTTGGATTACAGAAACTGTATTTTAGAAATGTTTAACACTTTACTCTCTCCTTTTGGTCATTTGACCTATCTATCAGATTCTAAATCTTAGAATAAGATATATTAAAAAATAAAGTTTCCTTCACAGTGTTTTTCTTCTATACATTGTAATTATTCTGTCTAACTTCAGTACATTTGACCTCCAGTCGCTGCAGCAGTCACATGTATTGATCTGGACCTCAGATATATCTTATCTCCACAGAGCTGCAGCTGTGATCAGTCCCTTCAAACAAACACACTTTAAACAGCCTGATTGGCCTCTGCTCAATAAAACCCTGTGTGTGAAACCTGTGGAGCAAGTGGACTTTCCCTTTCAAACACGAGTCTGAATTTTGATGGGTTGACAGGGACAATTTATATAATTTACGAGACTTAGCCTGGAATAACTGAAATATCACCTGTTTAAATAAAGCAGAGACAAAATGCAGCTATTAATGTAAATCATCTCTGAAATACCAAAAGAGACAAGTGGTGATCCGACAGAGGGATAGAGAATTGAAAAATAAGATGACAACTGCAACAAGCATGTAAACTAGATTCAAACTGGCAAAATAAGATGAAAGCACAGCTTCTATGAGAGAGCCACTGCTTTCCCCCTCACTGTAGAGACTGAATCAAAGCAGCCTTAGACAAATCCTCCTTCTGTCTGTAGGCCCAAGTGCTTTGTGTTCTATTAAAGCCCATGGAAATCTACACTCTGTACGTTGTTTGATGTTGCCAACTTGTCATCTCTGTATCTCCGCAGACTTCACACATGGGCTGTTTTCTATATATAAAACTCTGTCCGAGTTGTTTCCTCTTTACCTGTGTACATACATGTATATGTAAGGGGGGGGGGGGGGGTGTACCACCACTCGAGGGCTGGTGATAAGATAACTGGAAAGTTTTCACATTACAACGTGATCATATTTCACGTTATGATGATCCGTAACACGTTAATTATGCTCAGAAGATTGCATGTGTGTTGTGTATGTTTTGTATGACCGCTGTATGTGTGTGTTCGTATTCTGTCTGTTGTAACAATGTGTTACTGCCTTCTTGGCCACATCTGTCTTGTGAGAGATTTAACTCAATGAGATCTTTACCTGGTTACAAAATGTCCATGGAGTTAACTATTCTAATGTTCAAAGTTTTTTTCATAAACCAAACTAATGATGCTCTGCCATGGCAGCACATTCAAGTTACTTTAGTTCATCGTAACACTTACAAGCCTTCTTTTGTAAAAGCTTCTCATTAATTAAGTCTAATTGGCTCCTGTATATCAAACATGTTTTTTTTTTTTAGTTTTTTTTTTTACTGAATTCTCATTTAGATTTGATGTTCAGTTCAGGAAGTACTTTTGTCAAATGTTGTCCCAGAAATTCTCCAGTCATCTGTGCTTATCATTGATTATTGGGAAAAGGGGAAATGTATAAGTTGTATTTCCCACATGTGTTTTAATTGAAATGTGAGGGCAGCTGCATGCAAGACATTAAAACACCCAAATAAAATTTAAAACATTTTATTCATTAGTCGACAACATATTATAAACCCCTAACAGAGTAAAGACTTGTTCAGGGCATGATGTCACCCAGTGTACATTATACAGAGTAGGAGCAGGGGTTGCAGTAGGGGGTTTCTGTCCATTTACAAATATCTCTGTATAAGTTTTATAAGTGTATGAGTTGTATTTCCCACATGAGTTTTCATTAAAAACTTAGTGGGGGTGGAGCCTGCCCTCTTCCGTGCATCCACTGTGTCCTTCAACAAAAGGGAGAGCCTTGGTGCCCTCTTCCCTTCCTCTGCGATGAACCTCAGCTGGTTATAGTAGGAGTCCAGAGACGTGACCACCTCCAGGTCCTGCTAGATGAGCTGGAGGAGCTCACAGAGGCTCTCTAGAGATGGCCCGTCTCCGTTCTGCAGCAGCCTCCTGATGCAGCAGTACATGGCTTTCTCCTCCAGAACCTTTGAGAGGAACAGCTCCCCAATAAACTTGATGCTATTGAGGAGGCGTCCGGAAGGTTTTGCGTTGAGTTGCTCTTCCCTCAGCCGGTCGATGACCCTCACGTCCCTGACTGGCTCCAGGCAGGACCCACTCTTCCGATAAATGCCCTCCCTTTCAAAGTTCTTCCTGAACTCTGCCTGGCAGTGTTTGACCAGCAGAGACCTGAAGGAGACGCTGGCTGACCAGTCGGACAAGGATTGGACCTCCACCTGAAGAGGAGAAAACCATAAGGAAATATTAACATTAATGCTACTCACATACATACATAGTGATCAGTGTGTTCTGATTTGAGGATTAAATCAGCACACAAATGAATGAAAATAAGTGAACTCATTATTTGAATAAGACAACATGGGTCAAAAGTGACCCCACTCAGTATTTATTATTTATATCTTTGCAGTAAATTATTTCCGTCATTTAGTATTTCAGGTATTTTTCAAATAACTGTTTTTTTCACTTCCCTTCTAATTCACAACATGGGTCAAAAATGTTGTATTGTAAAATACATTCTTATTAAGTCTTATTTACAATCTATTACTAGTGATAAAGATAATTTATAATTTACCCAAGGGGTTTGCATAGCTTGTTTATCAAAAGGCTAAATTAAGGTTACAACCTGCATACAAAAGATAAGCTGTCCAACTAATTAAGAAACAGGATAAAGTAGCTTCCAACGCAACATGGCGCCGTACTAACGGGTGCCTGTCGTAGCAGCTCCTGGTACTACTGTCGTTTTTTTTGTGTTTTTATAACGTTTGCGATTTGTTTTTTATATTTATTTTTGCACTGCTCTGTGCATCTCCGTCCCGCACAATGACGAGATGCTTTTGAAATTTTTTGGACACTTTTTATAACTTTTAACCGCACTTCGGTCTCTTCGGATCACTGGGAGAATGCCTGCAACACACGCCGGCATTGTTTACACCCGCGACCAGCTGATCGCCCTGAGGCACACTACCCTCTTGGCCGGAGAGAGACCCACCATCCCGGAGGAACTAAAGAGGAGACGGCGGGGCTGCAGAGCGGGGCTTAAACGGAGGAAGGAGAAGAGGAAGTTTAAGCCCTTCATCCCTGCAGTAATCACTGGAAACGTGAGGTCGCTGGCAAATAAAGTGGACGAACTGGAAGCGCTCATCAGGACACAGAGGGAGTACAGGGAGTCCAGTATTGTGTGTCTCACGGAAACGTGGTTGCACGAGCAGATACCGGACTCCAACGTCACCATTCCTGGCTTCCAGACGGTTCGAGCCGACAGAGACACCATCGCGACCGGCAAGAAGAAAGGAGGGGGACTCGCCGTGCTCGTGAACAACAGGTGGTGTCACCCCGGGCACGTCACCGTTAAACATCGTGTCTGCAGCCCGGACATCGAGCTCGTCGCCGTCGGACTTCGTCCATATTATTTGCCGAGGGAGTTTACCAGTGTTTTCGCCATCAATGTTTACATTCCTCCATCTGGGAACGCAGAAGCAGCGTGTGACGTCATCCACACTGTGACTGCAGGATTACAGACACAACACCCCGGGGCCTTCATCATCATCACAGGTGACTTTAAACATGCTTCCCTCTCATCCACACTCCCAACCTTCTTCCAGTTTGTAAAATGTGCCACCCAGGAAAATAAGACTTTGGACCTATATGCAAATGTTAAGGATGCATACAGCTCCACTGCCCTGCCACCACTGGGCAGGTCAGACCACAACCTAGTCCTGCTCTCACCATCTTACAAGCCTGTGATTCAGCAGCACCCAGTCACAGTGAGGACAGTGAGGAAATGGTCTCATGAGGCCATGGAAACACTGCGTGGGGCCCTGGAGGCCACAGACTGGGATGCTCTGTATGAGCCACATGGTGAGGACATTGATGGCCTGACTGACTGTGTCTCTGAGTACATTGGGTTCTGCATCGATAACACCATCCCCACTAAAGAGGTCCGCTGTTACCCAAATAACAAGCCGTGGGTTACAAGCGACCTGAAGGCCCTTCTCAATGAGAAGAAGAGGGCCTTTAGATCACGGGACAGAGCAGAACTCAAACGGGTTCAAAGGGAGCTCAAGCGCAGCATCAGGGAGAGCAAGGACAACTTCAGAAGAAAACTGGAGCACAAACTGGAGGAAAACAACACCAGGGACGTCTGGAGTGGTATGAAGGAGATCACTGGTTTCAAGAGGAGAGATGGGGGAGCAGCTGGGGATGAACGACGTGCGAATGAGCTGAACACGTTCTTCAATAGGTTCAACTCCAACCCCCCAGCCCCCAGCGGACCATCCACTGCCTCCACTGCCTCTACGACTGCCTCTACTGCGTCTCTGAGCAACAACCCCCCACCTCCCCCCATCACCCCCTGCCCCCCACCACCCCAGTCACCATCTCCCCCCACCCCCCCGCTGGCCTTTACCACAGACCTTCTCACACCTCCCACCCCCAGGACATCCTCACATCCCCCACAGCCCCCCACCACCTCCTGCAACACAAACATCTCTGCACCACCCTCAAACCCATCGCTGACATCCCCCACCCCCCAGTCTGGACTCCACATCACAGCCAGCCAGGTGAGGAGAGAGCTGGAGAGGCTCAAACCGAGGAAAGCTGCGGGGCCGGACCGCATCAGCCCTCGTTTGCTGAAGGCCTGTTCCAGCCAGCTCTGTGGAGTTCTCCAGCACCTCTTCAACCTGAGCCTACACCTTCAGAGAGTGCCAGTGCTCTGGAAAACATCCTGCCTGGTCCCAGTGCCCAAAAAAGGACGTCCTGCTGCACTGGAGGACTACAGGCCGGTGGCACTGACCTCTCACATCATGAAGGTCATGGAAAGACTGGTCCTGGCCCACCTCAGACCGCTGGTGTGCCCATCACAAGACCCCCTGCAGTTTGCATATCAGCCCCATGTTGGGGTTGATGATGCAATCATCTACCTGCTGCAGAAGGCTTACTCCTCCCTGGACAGACCCAACACCTCAGTCCGGATCATGTTTTTCGACTTCTCCAGCGCCTTCAATACCATCCAGCCCACTGCTGAAGGCCAAACTGGAGGGCACGCAGGTGAGTGCTCCCCTCATCGCTTGGGTCGATGACTATCTGACGGGCAGACCACAGTTTGTGAGATTACAGAACTGTGTGTCTGATCATCTGATCAGTAACATCGGGGCCCCCCAGGGAACTGTGCTGTCCCCCTTCCTCTTCACCACATACACTGCTGACTTTAAGCACTGCACAGAGACGTGTCATCTGCAGAAGTTCTCTGATGACACGGCCATTGTGGGGTGTGTTGAGGGCGGAGGGGAGGCTGAGTACAGGGACCTGGTTGACCGCTTTGTGAAGTGGTGTGGGGAGAACCGCATGCAGCTCAACGTGGCGAAGACGAGGGAGATGGTGGTGGATTTCAGGAGGACCAAGCCCCTGCCCTCTCCTGTCTGCATCGGTGGGACGGCTGTGGAGGTGGTCCCTGCTTACAAGTACCTGGGTGTCACACTAGACAATAAACTGGACTGGTCCACCAACACAGAGGCCGTCTACAAGAAGGGCCTGAGCCGGCTTTATTTCCTGAGGAGGCTCAGGTCCTTCAACGTCTGCAACAAGATGCTGCAGATGTTTTATAAGTCTGTTGTGGCGAGCACCATCTTCTTTGCTGTGGTGTCCTGGGGTGCGGGCATCAAGGCTAAGGACGCCAACAAACTGAAAAAACTGATTAGGAAGGCAGAGTCTGTGGTTGGCTCTAAGCTTGTCACCCTGGAGGAGGTGGTGGAGGACAGGATGCTGGCAAAACTGCTGGCAATCATGGACAATCCCTCTCACCCCCTCCACAAAACACTAGACAAGCTAAGGAGCAGCTTCAGCCACAGACTCATTCAACCCCGCTGCTCTAAGGAACGATACAGGAAATCGTTCCTCCCAACCGCAATAAGACTATACAACTCATCTACCTCTGTCAGAGCCACCATCACAGAACTGCACTAAATATACCTGTCTCAATTCATCATTTTATACAATAATATTGTCTTTTGCACACTCTGTCTACATATTCTTACACTCACAGTATATTATATTATCTATTGTATCGCCAAATACTTATATTTATACCCGTACTATATATCATATATTATATCATACTCTTTGTATATTCTTTGTATATATAAGTCTATATACACATATTTTATTTATACATGTGTACATGTTATTAATATTATATTTTACTATTATTATTATTATATATACTGTTGCTGCTATTATTACTATATACTGCTATTATATTGGTATAATTACTATCATATATAAATATATATTATATACTATATATACTGTACTATTTTTGATATACTGTCTAACAATAACATTACCATCATATCATCAGTACTATTACCATCATCTGCCACTGCACCTTATCTACCTATTTTATCTTGTGTTTCTGTTTTTATTCTTTCTACCGCAATATTTTATATTTTATATTTTATATTTTATTCTATTGTATTGTATTTTATTGTATTCAAATGTACCGGCTGCTATGACGACTTAATTTCCCCTCGGGATGAATAAAGTAATCTATCTATCTATCTATCTATCTATCTAGATGCATCACTTACTGTTGAGAGGTGCTGGCACAGCTCGGCGAAGACTGCAGCAGAGTGTGGCTTCTGCACGGCCCTCTTGAAAACGAGCTCAACCATTTCCTGCAACTGCTCCGCTATGGAGCCAGAACAGTCTCAAAAGGATTAAATGCACACAGAAATGAATACATGCGCAAAAAAGATCCACAAATACATTTTCAACGCCGCTGGCTCAACACACTTGTCACACTAATCAGCGGCGTTGTCCGGCTGACTGTGGCTGGTTAGAGCACTTCATGTGTGTACGGTCACATACGGTTATAACGAACTTTGATAATGGGGATAGCGGGCTAGCCACCATGCTAACTGCGGTGGGAACAGCGCCAAAACCCGCTGACTTAATCCCAAGGCTCTCATGACACTGTTTCTCAAACACCGTCAGGTTAGAAGCATCACTTGGTAGTAGTTAGTATCGGGTGTCCGTGCTGACTGTGTGTGGAAGCTGGGGGGGAAGCTAGCTGCCTCCGTGTAGCTTCAAGCTGTTGCAGCTGTTGAATTAGCAACGCAGTTTGGAAACAAGACCGGGGAACCGCTGCGTTAAGACACGATAACATAAGCACTTTGACCCGCTGGGTGTCACTTTATTTCAGCAAAACTGTTGCGTCATCAACAGCCCTTTTCTGTTGTCATCGTTCACTGTGTGTGAGGAGCCGGGGATCAGCGTCTACTAATTCTATGTCTATTGGCTGGCGGGCTAAAAACCTCCAGGCTGCCTGCGGGCGTTTTAATGACGTCGTGTAATGGCACTCACGTGATTGGCTGTACAGGAGTGAGACATCTGATTGGCTACAGACGATCCCCTCTTAGAAAAAATGCATTCGTGAAACAGAGTCGCGTCAGGGGAGTCTCAAAAGTCTCAAAAGTCTCACACACAAATGCAGCGAGGTTTACAAATTAAAAGCACTTTGTAAATGCAGGTCCAACAGTTTATATATGAATGTAACAAGCTCCAAAATGTATTTGATGAAGATTGCAAATACTTTTACATGCATATATTTGTGAATTTTTTTTCTATTTGTGTGTGCATCGGAAATATGTTTATGAATCTTATATTTTACATGTGAATTTTTTTTACTTATATATGGAATGAAACATTTGTGTGTGCATTGAAAATGTATTTGTGGATCTTTTTTGTGCATGTATTCATTTCTGTGTGCATTTAATCCTTTTGAGACTGTTCTGGCTCCATACTCCTCACCGTCCAACTCCTCGTGACTCAGATCCGTCATGAAAGCTTGAAAGTTTTCGGTGAAGCAGCTGACGGACTTCTTCCTCATCTCTCCCAGCAGAAGAGGAGCTGGCTTGCAAGTTAATTCCACGCTTTTATTTTGTTTTGGGATCATGTTGATTCCAATAAATCGAAGTTGTCTTCAAGGCAAATCCAAAGAAACAAGTTCCGGTGCAAGAAACAAGTTCAGGAGCAAGAAACAAGTTCAGGAGCAAGAAACAAGTTCAGGAGCAGGAAACAAGTTCCGGTGCAACCAGCCAATAGTGAGAAGACAACTGAGTGAAAAATGAAAACTGACGTTTAAGTAACGACAGACTTCAAAGGTATAAGGCTGTTGCCTTGGTGACCTGCAGTGACATACGTCAAAGGAACAAAGCCTGATAACGTAAAAAATAATAATACAGAAAATGCTTCTTTTTTTTTAAATGTAAAAGAAGTTTCATTAAATTCAAACTTAATAACGGTTTGAGTGAAAAATCCTAGAAGACGCTTCTGAAACTTAAAAAATAAATTATATTCAGAAGTGTTACAAAAAGGCTATCATACGCTAATAAGGAATGATAATGAGCTCTTTAAGGTATGAAAAAAACTGCGCGCGCACATCCTGCGGCGCACATAAATAAAAAATAAATACAATTAAATCAAATTAATAAAAAAACTGTGCGCGCACATCCTGCGGCGCACATAAATAAAAAATATATTTAAAAATAAAACATAAAAAATAAAAACAATTGTATCAAATTAATAAAAAAAGTGTGCACATTCTAAATAAAAAAGCATGAAATGGCGTACGCCAAAGCTAATTCCGATTTACAAAACCATGCGCACGCAAAACCTCAACTCCAAATCCGCCCTCCACAGCCCCAATTTCTACTATAAATGGTCAATGCAAAGCACGTCACGAATATTAAATTATGAATCCGACCAATGGGTTTCCACCGTGAGTCCTGACCGAGGCACGGCATCAAGCTATGTGAAGAGGAAGTGAAACTTTCTGACACTGACATCGAGTTGTTTGTTAGTGAGGTGGAGGTGAAGAGCGACTTTATGGGACAGCAGTGATGTCACTAATAAAGAAAATACACTGATACTCTGCCGCTGCTGCTGTGTATAACACAATGTGGGAGATCAGAAATCGCTGAACCCTCGCTTCCTCCTCCTCATCCTTCCATTCGCATGCACAAATCGTGCAGAACCCCGCATCGGTGTCACGGCAGTATTTATCCATTTAGAGCATCTGACCGATTCCCTCACATCAGTGGATCCAGTCTCTCAGCACGTGTCACCAAGTACGACATGAAGTGTTGTGAACTCAGTCTGTTGATATCAATCCTCTTCCGCTCCTCTCCTCTGAAGCAGAAGGAGCAGACACCAACACGCGCGGCTAGACCCGCTACGTCTTCCTCTGTATCTGACGCGTTGATGATGAAATGAAACAACTAACCTAAAACGACTTCTATAACAAATGTTATAACTTAGTCACACTTTAAAAGTATGACTAAGATATACGTGAGGAAGTGTCTGCTTAACCTCTGATATTAAAATGTTGAAGCCACAGTTTATGTGATTGAAGCGTTTATTTGTTTAACACAAGTCTGAGTAGATTTTCTCCCATGTATTTTCAACCCTAACTTCATAAACACTTGTATAGACATCATATATCAGAGACTTTATTTCTTCTCAACCTCTAATCTCAGATTCCTGTGTTCTGCAGCTTCTTCTGAATCAAGAGGAACGAGAGCTGTTTGTGGGACTCGTCTCCAAGAGGACAGGAAGAGACATTCAGAAGAAATCTGTCTCAATCAACCTTGTAGACTTTGAGTGGAGTTTCATATAGGTCAGTGAGAGCTCTCTCCCTAGGTCATTTGTCAATTTGTCTCTTTAATTTTGTACATGTAATCATATTGTTCTTCTCCTGTCCACTAAATATTAATCAATTCATTTCCAAATATGGGTATGCTTCCTTTCCATGTACACAAAAGGGAACATGCTCCCTTGTCCAAGGGCACGTAATCCAATGTAGGATTTGATCTCTTTATTTCTCTCTGTTAGAAATTAGGATCAGTTATTGGATGTATTTACTTCATGAATGTCACTTGTTGATCTTCCATGTAATCAAGTTGCAGAGCTTGTGTTGTTGAATTAATAGTTTTAAAGAGATTCGTCTGATAGAGGCAGTCTTATTTGACCAGGACCATTCAAAATGAATAAAGAAAGGAATATTTCATGTTGTTTTTAATTATCACGTGTTATACATTCTCTTTGTGGGATTAATGTTTTGTCCTGATACTTGCATCATTTCTCCAAGTGTTTTACAAGGTTCATTTGTTTTATCAAATGTAATGAACAGACTGATAACTGTCATGTTCTGAGATCTACATCAGTAATGGACAACTTTGTTTCTAACAACAAAAAAACAGCAAGTATTTCAGTAGCTGCATTTCATACCGTAATCATTCAGTATACGTTGTTCAGAATATCACATCAACACATGGAACCAAGGTTTTGGTAAAGATGAGTTTAATTTATAGGAACTGACTGTCATCATGCTGCTATTACATTAAATTAATAAGACCGTGTCCTCGCCGCCGGTCTACGGGGAGTATAAAGTGAGCGGACGGACGGAAGTTGCATCCGCGCAGGAGTCAGGACATCAGCTTCATGCAGCTCGTCCAGGGCCTGATGTCGGCATGTGGCGGAATGTGCACCGCTGTTATAACGACCGATGTAAACTCCCTCGGGATGTAATAAGGTCGGCATCTGATCACGAGCTGCTCCAGGTCCGGAGAACAGCCCGAAGAAATAATCTCCACATCTGAGCACCACACATTGTTCTCCATGCAGCAGACACCTCCTCCCTTGCTCTTCCAAGAGTGTGTTGTCCGGTCCTGACGCTGAATGGAGACCCCCTCGGGAACCATGGCGGAGTCCGGGATCGAGGGGTCGAGCCAAGTCTCCGTGAAAACCATCACGTTACAAAAAGTCAGACTGCGGTTCAGAACTGTTCCTTGTAAAGTGTCTTAAGATCTTCTTGTTGATGTTCCAGCCCGATTTGGGGGGTGGGTATCAACTGAGTTGAACCCATGTTTTCTCCTGGATTACAGAAGAGGGCCAATTTTTTTCGTATGACTGAAGATTACAGCGCTCATTTATACGCTGGCTCGCAACAAACAATTTGCGTCCTCACCTGCTGCGGCCACGCTGCACTTACTCACACACACAGAAACGGCAGTGGAGAGAGAGAGAGAGGGCGAGAGGGAGCGCTACGGTGTCCCTAAATAGATGTCGCCAAAGCCCTGCAGCCTATAAGAATCACTGTCCTGTCAGGTAAATTAAAATATCAGCAGAACGGGAAACGCGCCCGCACATCCTACGGGCGCGTCCTGCGGCGCATATCCTGGGGCGTACATAAATAAAAAAAAATATATAACAATTTAATTAAATCAAATGAATAAAAAAACTGTGCGCGCACATCCTGCGGCTGCCGCAAATCCTAAATAAAAAATAAAAAAATTAAATTAAATCAAATTTATATAAAAACTGCGCGCGCACATCCTACGGACGCGTGCTGCGGCGCATGTCCTGGGGCGCACATAAAAAAAAAATATATATATAATAATTTAATTAAATCAAAGTAATAAAAAAAACTGTGCGCGCAAATCCTGCGGCGCACATAAATAAAGAATATATTTAAAAATAAAAACCATAAAAATGTAATTTATCAAATTAATAAACAAACTGTGCGCGCACATCCTGCGGGCGGTGCACATTCTAAATAAAAAAGCATGAAATTGAGTACGCCAAAGCTAATTCCGATTTATAAAACCATGCACACGCAAAACCTCAACTCCAAATCCGCCCTCCACCCCCCCAATTTCTACTATAAACGGTCAATGCAAAGCACGTCACGAATATTAAATTATGAATCCGACCAATGGGTTTCCACCGTGAGTCCTGACCGAGGCACGGCATCAAGCGATGTGAAGAGGAAGTGAAACTTTCTGACACTGACATCGAGTTGTTTGTTAGTGAGGTGGAGGTGAAGAGCGACTTTATAGGACAGCAGTGATGTCACTAATAAAGAAAATACACTGATACTCTGCCGCTGCTGCTGTGGATAACACAATGTGTGAGATCAGAAATCGCTGAACCCTCGCTTCCTCCTCATCCTTCCATTCGCATGCACAAATCGTGCAGAACCCCGCATCGGTGTCACGGCAGTATTTATCCATTTAGAGCATCGGACCGATTCCCTCACATCAGTGGATCCTTGCCTCCACTCTGGGATATTATTTGGAAAGTTTCTACATTTCTTGTTAGTGATCTCCTGTGCGCTCTATGCGCTCTGCGCTGGGTGGCTCTGCGCGCTGGGTCGCTATTACATGTGTAGCGGGTCAGTTCTTAATAAAGTTTTATACTTTTAGCAGTGTCATTTTCCCCGCTCTGGATGTGTTAATTAACCTGACAGGACGGCAACTCCTATAGGCTGCAAGGAGGCGGAGGAGTTTATTTAGGGACACCTTAGCACTCTCCCTTGTCCTCTCTCTCTCTCTCTCCCCACTGCCGGTCCTGTGGGTGTGTGCGGAAGTTTAGCGTGAGCTCAGCACGTGTGGTCGCAATTGTTTGTCGCAGTAAGTTGCTGGAAGTTATATAATGTTAACGGCGATCACAGAGAAAGTGTCCGCAAATTGTAACTGAAGTTTGTCCTTAGAGCCCAGCGTGAAGCTGTGTCTGTGTGCGACTGTGACGGCGTCACCGTGGATGCACGCTGTCCCTGCTTTATTTTAATGAATTAAAAGTATGAGATAAGGATGTGTTTTTATGTTTGTAAATGTTTTTAAATATTATAAATGTGTTTAAATTGTGTGACCTAACTATAACATGTTTGTTTTATAGGGCTGCCTCCAGCTAAATAGTTACGGTCACGGTTTTTTCCCACTTTAGATTTTATTTAGATTATTTGGTTTGATTATTTGTTTCTTTGTGTTTTGTTTTGTTCTATTGCAAGGTGCAATATATATGGTTTACTGGGACTGTGCAATTCAGCGGTAGTGACTTTAATGGTGGTGAATTATTGGCTCCATAAAGTAGAGGCCCTCTTTTGTCATTTTGTTGTTGTATATCGTTTGCAGTGATTTTCTTAAAGTGTGTTGTGTTTGGTTTTTAATGCATGATATTTCAGCATTGTACAATTGGGTCTGGAGCCTCTAATTTCTCTCTATTTTAAACTGTCATTTATATCAAGTCCAGGCCAGCCTTTCCAACCTTTGCACATGTCACTTTACTGTTTGAGCAGTCTGTTTTAAATCATTTGCATTTATTAAATAAATTGTATTTTGTATTGATATCTCAGCCTCCCGTCCCGTCTTATTCTGGATACTTGTTGAACCGAATTGACATTAACTGTCATCTCTGAACCATTTTTAATCACTACACATGCTTGCATTGTTACGATTCTTAAAGTGTGCTATGGTTGTTTAATGTATGATATATTAATGTAATGAACCGACTGATAACTGTCATGCTCTGAAATCTACATCAGTAATGGACAACAAAACCAGTATTAGTATTTCAGTAGCTGCATTTCATTTACCGTAATCATTCAGTATACGTTGTTCAGAATATCACATCAACACAGGGAACCAAGGTTTTGGTAAAGAGGAGTTTAATTTATAGGAACTGACTGTCATCATGCTGCTATTACCTTAAATTACATTGTACAGTATTTGGGATTATGTTGAATTTTATTTAAAACAATAATAAACAGACAAGTTAATTTACATGACAATTGTTTACAGTGCGGAAGTTACACTGTAACAGACTGCGTCACACTCGCGCTGTGGGTTTTATGCGGTGTCCTCGCCGCCGGTCTACGGGGAGTATAAAGCGAGCGCACGGACGGAAGTTGCATCCGCGCAGGACATCAGCTCCTGTGGGAACACACGAGCAAAGCGGAAGCGCATTGCTCCGCGCCCGTCAGCCCGTGATTCTGCTTTCTCCGCTGGTTGTGTATGCTCCGTTCAATGAAGGGGTTCGGGGTAAATGATGATCTTCATAGCATTTAATCATGTTCGGGGAAACACTCGGGGATATTGAAACTCCAGGAGAACCGCAGGGAACTCTAAAGTACGGGACACATATTTTAACATTTAAATATAATATGTCATTAATATCGTTTAAAATCATTTCCCAGTGTGTTTCCCCGAACTATGCCCCGAAACCATCGGTGCCGAACGCGATCGCAGCCGAAGTGAACAGCGCCACTGAGTTACATGGGGGCGGGCGTGAATGTTACGGGGTCAATTCTGAATAAAGTTTTATAGTTTTGGCAGTATTATTTTCCCCGTTCTGCTGATGTTTTAATTTACCTGACAGGACGGTGATTCCTATAGGCTGCGGGAAGTCGGCGCAGTCTATTTAGGGACACCGTAGCTCTTCCCTTCTCCCCCTCTCTTATTGTGTCCGTGACATTAAGTTAAGTTGTCTTTTCCTGTTTTAGTAATTGTTCTCAAGACAATAAGGACGGGGTGGGTCCCTGCTTTATTTGAATGAATTAAAGGTATGACATAATGATGTGTTTAATGTTTGTAAATGTTTTTGAAACATTTTGATAAACTGGTTCAAATTGTATGACCTAAATACAACATGTTTGTTTCTGTTGAGTTGTGTTGCACTATTGCTGCAGCTACCGTTGCATTCGGAGGAAAGAATAAATGATGGCGTTATCTTTAGCCGTTGTTGGCGTATTTATTAACAGGCTGCTGACACATCAGTCTCACGGTCAGAGCTACTTTAACTGACACACTAACATGTAGCAGGTTGGCTCTTATAGCCTGTACCTTGGCGCCATCCTGTGGCGTAACCATATATACATATTACAATACAGCATTACATATACATCTGAGTACATAATGAATATATCTCAACACCCCCACTTGTACTCAGGTTGCTATACTTCAAGCAAAAGAAACACAGGAAAACAGAATGAATGTGAACCTCTGTCATACACATATCAATCTCCAAAAAGAGCATTTGCAAACTTCTTCAGTTTCAACTTATTTACAGGTTTGGTCATTACATCAGCAACCATGTCATCAGTAGAACAATACATCAAAATCACCCTTCCCTCAATCACAGTTGACCTGATAAAGTGGTACTTTATGTCAAAGTGTTTACACCTCTGTCTGTGTACAGGGTTTTTGGCAAGAGCTATTGTCCCCTGATTGTCCTCATGTACAATAGTTTGTGTGTAATTGTAGTTATCTATACCCCCTAGTAACTGCTCCAGGTATAGACACTCCTGTATGGTTGAAGCCAGTGCCATATATTCTGCCTCGCAGGTTGATAGCGCAACTGTGGGTTGTTTTCTAGTCTTCCACGAGACTAGAGAGCTGTTCTGACTAAGACTGACAGAGTATCCTGTGGTACTGCGTCTGTCACTTGTATCAGCCGCCCAGTCAGCATCACTGTAGGCTTGTATACCTAGCTCCTCACTGTCGTTTCTCTTAAAGCTTAACCCTTTCTCTGCAGTGCCTTTGAGATACCTTAAAACATGCTTCACAGTGACCCACTGCTCCTCTGTAGGCTCAGCAAAATACTGTGATAATCTGCTCACCACAAAACTTAAATCCGGTCTGGTACAAGTAGTCAAGTATATAAGACTACCAACAGCCTCCCTGTACATCCTGACATCTTCCATCTTTACTGCATCTTCAGTATACTCTAGCTTCTGCTCACAGGGTGTTTCTCTGGTCCTACAATCTTGCATATTAAAACGCTGTAGTATCTTGTTAGTGTATCTTTCCTGTGACATCTTTACACATCCATCTGATTGACTGAAATCAATACCCAGAAAATGTTTGAGTTTGCCTAAATCTTTCATCTTAAACTTTTCTGCGAGCATCTCTTTCACCTTTTTCAGTCTTTCTTCATTGCTTGCTGCAATGATCAAGTCATCGACCCATGTGATTATGATCACCTTCCCTTCATTTGACTCTTTGGCATAAACACAGTGGTCGGCTGGGTTTTGTAATATTATGTTTTTTTTAAACCATTTCATTTATATTGCTGCCTCAACGTGATGCTGACACGGACACGTTAACTCGGGATGGGTTTTTGTAGGATTTTTATTTCAGCGAGACCTTCAGTAGATCACCACACTTCACTCACAAGCGCTTTGTGAAAATGACGAATCTGCCACCGGCTCTGCAAATGACCCTCAACATCTGGAAAAAGGTAAAGAAATCGCCAATGTCAGGCCATGTGTGTTCTGTTATTGTCCGGAGACTCCGCCCTCTGTTGCTTCCCGCTCTTTTTGTCCCTCACCTGTTCCCGGTCATCAACCTGATTGTTTGCCTGATTTGTTCACCTGTGTCTTGTCTTTGTTCCCCCTTCTATTTAAGCCCAGTCTTCCTGTTGTCCCCTGTCGGATTGTATCGTTTGTTTGTGAGAATCTATGTAAAGATTCTGCCGTGTTTGAACCTTGTTTTACCTGGTATGGTACTAGACTCAGATTTTTGATCCTCTCTGTTTTTCCCTTTTGGAATTCTGTTTTTGAATTGGACTCTCTGTTTTTTGCACTTGTGTTTTTTGCCTTTTTGGATCCTTGTTTTTTCTATTTTTGGTAATAAATAAGTATTTTTTTGCATCTTGGTCTGCGATTTAGTCCTTACTCTGAGAAAGGAGAGGCACTGTCTAACGCCGAGTTTACCCCGGGGCGTGGAAGCGCAGTGCAGCGCCAAGGAAATCAAGCTCCTCCTATCCACCCCCTGTTAAACCTTTGTGCGGTGCACACCGGATGCGCTGCGCCGCGCTGCTTCACTCGCGCCCTGAACCAATGGTTTCGGCGTAGAGTCTATTTTTTTCACTCGCCGCGAGCGTAATGCGCCAAGAAACAAACTGAAAATGATTTTAAACGATCTGTTGTCCTAGAGTTTTAATTTCCCCAATTTTCCCAATCACATAATTAAATTCCCCCCTGCCCATCCACTACAGCTACACAAGCAGTCATATGGATACAAATAGAGGGGGGGGGCTATGAGACCATCATCATATACCCCCAAACGAGTACATTGAACGGGTTACATTCAACAGCAAGCGGAGAAAGCAGAATCGCGGGCTGACCGTCGCTGAGAAATGCAAATCCGGTGTGAACAGCCGGCGCCGCACTTTCCACCTAAAAACGATGAAATGAACTGAACTATGAAGTAGTTCAGATTTTGAATGGTGAACTATGAACGTGAACTATTCATGTTTACTTGTATGAACTGAACTTTGAACTAGTTCATGAGAGGTGTGAACGTGCACAACACTGTTCAAATCGTAATTCACGTCGGCAGCAACGACTCCCGGCTTCGCATGTCGGAGGTCACTAAAGTTAATGTTGAGTCGGTGTGTGCTTTTGCAAAAACGATGTCGGACACAGTAATTTTCTCTGGCCCTCTACCTAACACAACAGGTGATGACATGTTGTCTTTTAACCTCTGGCTGTCGAGGTGTCCTGTAAACGGTGTGGGCTTTGTAGATGACTGGCAAACTTTTTGGAGGAAACCTGGACTTGTTAGGAGAGACGGCGTTCATCCCACTTGGGATGGAGCAGCTCTCTTATCTAGGAATATTACTCAGTCTATTACATGACAACCCAGAGTTGGGACCAGGAAGCAGAGCTGCAGTGCTAAAAACTTCTCTGCGCTCCCTCTGGGACAGTCACACAACCCCATAGAGATTGTGTCTGTCCACCGTCCGAATCCACACAATAATCTAATACAAATTAACACAACCTCTGAAACAACACAGGAAACCAAGACTTTGAAATGTGGTCTTTTAAACATTAGATCACTGTCATCAAAGGCTATTTTAGTTAATGAACTAGTCTCAGACTACAACATAGATGTATTATCCCTCACTGAGACGTGGCTGCATCCTGATGAATATGTCAGTCTAAATGAATCTACTCCCTCCAGTCATATAAATTCACAGGTTCCCAGAGAATTCGGACGAGGAGGTGGAGTTGCTGCTATTTTTAACCCCAGTCTATCAATTAATCCTAAACTAAACTATAACTCATTTGAATGTCTTGTTCTTCCACGCCAATCCAGGAAACACCAACAGCCAATCATATTTGCTGTAGTTTACCGTGCTCCGGGGGCTTAAACTGAATTATTTACGGAATTCCCCGAGTTTTTTTCAAACCTAGTCCGAAAGACCTATAACATAATTATTGTTGGTGACTTTAATATTCATGTTGACAATAATAAAGATAGCCTTAGTGTAGCATTAATTTCGATACTAGATTCAATTGGTTTCAGTCAGTGTGTACACCAACCTACTCATTGTTGTAACCACACACTTGACCTTGTATTATCATACGGTGTCGGAATTGAACATTTAACAGTACTCTGATCACCCAGGATCAGTTTACCAAAATAATCTCAGGTTCTAAACCAACAACCTGTATCTTAGACGACATTGCCCTTGCTTTCAATGAAACAGTCAGGAACTGGTGAGTGATCTTCGATCCTGATTTGTCCTTTAATTCTCACCTACAACTAATTTCTAGGACCGCCTTTTTCCACTTGCGTAATATCTAAAAAATCAGACATGTACTTCGCAAAAAGATGCAGAAAAACTAGTCCACGCCTTTGTTACATCCAGACTGGACTATTGTAATTCATAACTATCATGCTCCAGCAGTAAGTCGTTAAAAAATCTGCAGCTTGTCCAAAATGTTCTTCAATGATACTGAAACAACCCTTAAGTTATTTATCTTTGAATACATGTAAATGTATATTTGTGTCCCCTTTAGGAGTAAGAGGAGGTATCCACCCCTTTAACATATCAATATTTAATGGAATCATATTTAGTGGCTTGTGTTTATATACACGGTATATGCATATAGATCTATATATCTATATATATATCCCCTGATGCTGTCAGAACACATGAACCTGCTGAATGTTGCATCAGTAAAGATACAGACACTGATGCACATGTTTTTATCTCATTACACCAGGATCACTGGTCTTATTATAAAATCTGTACAACAGAGAACTTCTGTCTCACGTTTCTTCTTTATTCTATTCTACTTGTTTTCATGTTCATATACAGTTCTTCCGCCATCTGCAGGCAGACGTCACCACTGACTCTGATTCTTTCAGTTCATGAGGAGTTTGTTTTCAATGTGTTTCTCTATAATTTGTTTAAGTCTTGACATTTTAAGTAAAAAGCCTTGATATTATGTATATTAGGATTTGGCTCTATTTGTAACCGGTCTATCCTTTGTGGTCTACCTGCGTTGTGTGTCAGTTTGTGAAGTAGAAGACCGGGACAGGACTTGTATCACTACTGAATTTGTCTGTTATGTTGAAGCCACAGTTCATGTGATTGAACCGTTTTTTTATTTAACACAAGTACTGAGTACATTGTACAAAGACCTTTTCCTTATAAATCAAACACGACACTTTGGTGAATTAAGGTTTTCAGTCATCAAATGTTGTCTTAGACACATAATGAGATTATTGACTCATATCTTAACAATCAATGATTGATTGGATTCAAACCAAAATGTAAAAGCCCTGTGATTAATTTCAAATTACAACAAAACATTCATCAAAGTGTTCTTGTGTGATTACAATACTGTGCGTGTTGCTGCTGGGACTTTCTATATCATATCTGCCAGTCGTGCACATTACAACAGAATTTACTGATGCAACATTCAGCAGGTTCTTGTGTTCTGACAGCATCAGGGAATATATATACATATAGATATATAGATCTATATGCATATACTGTGTGTATATACACACAAGCCACTAAATATGATTTTATTAAATATTGAAATTGAAAATCGTTATTTGTATATCCCATATTCACAAATCACAATTTGTCTCATAGGGCTTCAACATGGTCTGACATCCTCTGTCCTTAACCATCAGCAAGAGTAAGGAAAAACTACTAAAACCCTTTTACAGGGTAAAAATATGTAGAAACCTCAGAGAGAGCCACATGTGAGGGATCCCTCTCCCAGGACTGACAGAAGGGCAATAGATGTCAAGTGTACGAAAACATCATCAAGATTAAAGTTTTTAGCAGCATTAGTGAGGGTAAACATTTTGAAGGATAACTTCAAAACTATATGTCAAGCAGTCCTGCTGCAACTAAATGCTTCCTAGTTTAGAACATAGGACAAGTAACGTTCTGCCGCACTAATTAGCTCTAACTATAAGCTTTATCAAATAGGAAGGTTTTAAGCCTACTTTTAAACATACAGATGGTGTCTGCTTCCCGAACTGAAAGTGGTAGATTATTCCACAGCAGAGGGGCTTGATGGCTGAAAGCTCTGGCTCCTACTCTACTCTTTAAAACATAGTCAAATGAAGCAGCAGTTTACAGGGTGAAGGAGTGGGGAATATTAAATTAAATAATATGAATATATGTGAAGTAAGTGTATTTGTATGAGTGGGGGAGCAGAATGTATATGGTGACTGTTCAGAGGGTCAGTGTTGATTGTTCAGAAGCCTAATGGCCTGGAGGAAGAAGCTGTTTGTGTGTCTGGTAGTCCGTGCTCGGATGCTCCGGTAACGTCTGCCAGACAGCAGCAGTGTGAGAAGTCCACAGCCTGTGTGGCTCTGGTCCTTGATGATCTTCAGTGCTCTTCTCAGGCATCTTGTGCTGTAGATGCCTTGCACGGAAGGGAGATGGCAGCCGATGATACCAGGTCAGGTCATCTGTGATGAACACACCGAGGAGCTCACCACCTGGGGTCTGCTCGTCAGGAAGTCCAAGATCCAGTTACACAGGGGGGTTTTAAGACCCAGGCTCCTGAGCTTGGGGACGAGCTTGGCAGGCACAATTGTGTTGAATGCGGAGCTGTAGTCCACGAACATGATCCTCAAATATGTGTTGGCCTTCTTCAGGTGGGAGAGGGTGGTGTGTGTTGTCGGGGCGATGGCATCGTCCGTGGATCGGTTTGGGCGGTGAGCAGATGTGGCTTTTGACCAGCCGCTCGAAGCACTTCATGATGGTGGAGGTCAGTGCTACAGGGCGGTAGTCGTTTAAGCAGGTGATGGATGATTTCTTAGGTATGGGGATGATGGTGGCCTGCTTGAAGCAGGAGGGGACTGTCGAGAGATTTAGGGAGAGGTTGAATATGGAGGTGAAGACCTCCGTTAGCTGGTAATAGAGCAGTAATGCTGGTTATGATTTATGACTTTTAATCATAATACTTAATTAGGTGGATTTTATGCTCGCCACAATAGAGCCACCTCCTCGTGTCATAACTAAACTGCAAATTATATTATTTCTATGGTCAGAATCTTGGTCATGTCATTTATTTGTATCAATATATACATTTATTTAGTCAATAAAGTAACATTTTAGTTTTGAGAGCTCAAGATGATCTCTAAACTTATTTTGAGACTGACCAGTGATCCAAAACTCAAAGACGAATCATTTAGAAAATAAACAGACATTAAGAGGAGATCAGGAATTCTTCACTTTTCAATATTCTAACGAAATGCTTGATTGATAATTTAATCAACAAGCTTTTGCTTCTGGATTTTCTAAATGATTATTTTGTCTCCCAAGCCAGCAGTTCAGAGCAAGCTGGAAAGAAAACAAAAGATCACAGACAATTCATCTACACATGTAAAAGATAAGACTGGCAAATTAAAAAATATTAATATCTGACATGGGAAAAATTGTATTTCACATTAGTGAGTCATGAAATTGGATTTTATTCTGAAAGCATCATCAGTCAGAAACTTCAACAGTGGTCAAAATCAGTTTTGGATTTTCCTTCTTTTGGCCACTAGGGGGTAGGCATGTTCCATCATAATCTGGTAATTTTGTGAAAAGGAGTTTCCAACAGAACCCTCTATTCCTCTCTTTTCTTTTTCTGTTCAGTGCTTTTTGAACATGAGAAAACTTTCACAGGTGGGTGTTGGATTACAGAAACTGTATTTTAGAAATGTTTAACACTTTACTCTCTCCTTTTGGTCATTTGACCTATCTATCAGATTCTAAATCTTAGAATAAGATATATTAAAAAATAAAGTTTCCTTCACAGTGTTTTTCTTCTATACATTGTAATTATTCTGTCTAACTTCAGTACATTTGACCTCCAGTCGCTGCAGCAGTCACATGTATTGATCTGGACCTCAGATATATCTTATCTCCATAGAGCTGCAGCTGTGATCAGTCCCTTCAAACAAACACACTTTAAACAGCCTGATTGGCCTCTGCTCAATAAAACCCTGTGTGTGAAACCTGTGGAGCAAGTGGACTTTCCCTTTCAAACACGAGTCTGAATTTTGATGGGTTGACAGGGACAATTTATATAATTTACGAGACTTAGCCTGGAATAACTGAAATATCACCTGTTTAAATAAAGCAGAGACAAAATGCAGACATTAATGTAAATCATCTCTGAAATGCCAAAAGAGACAAGTGGTGATCCGACAGAGGGATAGAGAATTGAAAAATAAGATGACAACTGCAACAAGCATGTAAACTAGATTCAAACTGGCAAAATAAGATGAAAGCACAGCTTCTATGAGAGAGCCACTGCTTTCCCCCTCACTGTAGAGACTGAATCAAAGCAGCCTTAGACAAATCCTCCTTCTGTCTGTAGGCCCAAGTGCTTTGTGTTCTATTAAAGCCCATGGAAATCTACACTCTGTACGTTGTTTGATGTTGCCAACTTGTCATCTCTGTATCTCCGCAGACTTCACACATGGGCTGTTTTCTATATATAAAACTCTGTCCGAGTTGTTTCCTCTTTACCTGTGTACATACATGTATATGTAAGGGGGGGGGGGGGGTGTACCACCACTCGAGGGCTGGTGATAAGATAACTGGAAAGTTTTCACATTACAACGTGATCATATTTCACGTTATGATGATCCGTAACACGTTAATTATGCTCAGAAGATTGCATGTGTGTTGTGTATGTTTTGTATGACCGCTGTATGTGTGTGTTCGTATTCTGTCTGTTGTAACAATGTGTTACTGCCTTCTTGGCCACATCTGTCTTGTGAGAGATTTAACTCAATGAGATCTTTACCTGGTTACAGAATGTCCATGGAGTTAACTATTCTAATGTTCAAAGTTTTTTTCATAAACCAAACTAATGATGCTCTGCCATGGCAGCACATTCAAGTTACTTTAGTTCATCGTAACACTTACAAGCCTTCTTTTGTAAAAGCTTCTCATTAATTAAGTCTAATTGGCTCCTGTATATCAGACATGTTTTTTTTTTTTAGTTTTTTTTTTACTGAATTCTCATTTAGATTTGATGTTCAGTTCAGGAAGTACTTTTGTCAAATGTTGTCCCAGAAATTCTCCAGTCATCTGTGCTTATCATTGATTATTGGGAAAAGGGGAAATGTATAAGTTGTATTTCCCACATGTGTTTTAATTGAAATGTGAGGGCAGCTGCATGCAAGACATTAAAACACCCAAATAAAATTTAAAACATTTTATTCATTAGTCGACAACATATTATAAACCCCTAACAGAGTAAAGACTTGTTCAGGGCATGATGTCACCCAGTGTACATTATACAGAGTAGGAGCAGGGGTTGCAGTAGGGGGTTTCTGTCCATTTACAAATATCTCTGTATAAGTTTTATAAGTGTATGAGTTGTATTTCCCACATGAGTTTTCATTAAAAACTTAGTGGGGGTGGAGCCTGCCCTCTTCCGTGCATCCACTGTGTCCTTCAACAAAAGGGAGAGCCTTGGTGCCCTCTTCCCTTCCTCTGCGATGAACCTCAGCTGGTTATAGTAGGAGTCCAGAGACGTGACCACCTCCAGGTCCTGCTAGATGAGCTGGAGGAGCTCACAGAGGCTCTCCAGAGATGGCCCGTCTCCGTTCTGCAGCAGCCTCCTGATGCAGCAGTACATGGCTTTCTCCTCCAGAACCTTTGAGAGGAACAGCTCCCCAATAAACTTGATGCTATTGAGGAGGCGTCCGGAAGGTTTTGCGTTGAGTTGCTCTTCCCTCAGCCGGTCGATGACCCTCACGTCCCTGACTGGCTCCAGGCAGGACCCACTCTTCCGATAAATGCCCTCCCTTTCAAAGTTCTTCCTGAACTCTGCCTGGCAGTGTTTGACCAGCAGAGACCTGAAGGAGACGCTGGCTGACCAGTCGGACAAGGATTGGACCTCCACCTGAAGAGGAGAAAACCATAAGGAAATATTAACATTAATGCTACTCACATACATACATAGTGATCAGTGTGTTCTGATTTGAGGATTAAATCAGCACACAAATGAATGAAAATAAGTGAACTCATTATTTGAATAAGACAACATGGGTCAAAAGTGACCCCACTCAGTATTTATTATTTATATCTTTGCAGTAAATTATTTCTGTCATTTAGTATTTCAGGTATTTTTCAAATAACTGTTTTTTTCACTTCCCTTCTAATTCACAACATGGGTCAAAAATGTTGTATTGTAAAATACATTCTTATTAAGTCTTATTTACAATCTATTACTAGTGAGAAAGATAATTTATAATTTACCCAAGGGGTTTGCATAGCTTGTTTATCAAAAGGCTAAATTAAGGTTACAACCTGCATACAAAAGATAAGCTGTCCAACTAATTAAGAAACAGGATAAAGTAGCTTCCAGCGCAACATGGCGCCGTACTAACGGGTGCCTGTCGTAGCAGCTCCTGGTACTACTGTCGTTTTTTTTGTGTTTTTATAACGTTTGCGATTTGTTTTTTATATTTATTTTTGCACTGCTCTGTGCATCTCCGTCCCGCACAATGACGAGATGCTTTTGAAATTTATTGGACACTTTTTATAACTTTTAACCGCACTTCGGTCTCTTCGGATCACTGGGAGAATGCCTGCAACACACGCCGGCATTGTTTACACCCGCGACCAGCTGATCGCCCTGAGGCACACTACCCTCTTGGCCGGAGAGAGACCCACCATCCCGGAGGAACTAAAGAGGAGACGGCGGGGCTGCAGAGCGGGGCTTAAACGGAGGAAGGAGAAGAGGAAGTTTAAGCCCTTCATCCCTGCAGTAATCACTGGAAACGTGAGGTCGCTGGCAAATAAAGTGGACGAACTGGAAGCGCTCATCAGGACACAGAGGGAGTACAGGGAGTCCAGTATTGTGTGTCTCACGGAAACGTGGTTGCACGAGCAGATACCGGACTCCAACGTCACCATTCCTGGCTTCCAGACGGTTCGAGCCGACAGAGACACCATCGCGACCGGCAAGAAGAAAGGAGGGGGACTCGCCGTGCTCGTGAACAACAGGTGGTGTCACCCCGGGCACGTCACCGTTAAACATCGTGTCTGCAGCCCGGACATCGAGCTCGTCGCCGTCGGACTTCGTCCATATTATTTGCCGAGGGAGTTTACCAGTGTTTTCGCCATCAATGTTTACATTCCTCCATCTGGGAACGCAGAAGCAGCGTGTGACGTCATCCACACTGTGACTGCAGGATTACAGACACAACACCCCGGGGCCTTCATCATCATCACAGGTGACTTTAAACATGCTTCCCTCTCATCCACACTCCCAACCTTCTTCCAGTTTGTAAAATGTGCCACCCAGGAAAATAAGACTTTGGACCTATATGCAAATGTTAAGGATGCATACAGCTCCACTGCCCTGCCACCACTGGGCAGGTCAGACCACAACCTAGTCCTGCTCTCACCATCTTACAAGCCTGTGATTCAGCAGCACCCAGTCACAGTGAGGACAGTGAGGAAATGGTCTCATGAGGCCATGGAAACACTGCGTGGGGCCCTGGAGGCCACAGACTGGGATGCTCTGTATGAGCCACATGGTGAGGACATTGATGGCCTGACTGACTGTGTCTCTGAGTACATTGGGTTCTGCATCGATAACACCATCCCCACTAAAGAGGTCCGCTGTTACCCAAATAACAAGCCGTGGGTTACAAGCGACCTGAAGGCCCTTCTCAATGAGAAGAAGAGGGCCTTTAGATCACGGGACAGAGCAGAACTCAAACGGGTTCAAAGGGAGCTCAAGCGCAGCATCAGGGAGAGCAAGGACAACTTCAGAAGAAAACTGGAGCACAAACTGGAGGAAAACAACACCAGGGACGTCTGGAGTGGTATGAAGGAGATCACTGGTTTCAAGAGGAGAGATGGGGGAGCAGCTGGGGATGAACGATGTGCGAATGAGCTGAACACGTTCTTCAATAGGTTCAACTCCAACCCCCCAGCCCCCAGCGGACCATCCACTGCCTCCACTGACTCTACGACTGCCTCTACTGCGTCTCTGAGCAACAACCCCCCACCTCCCCCCATCACCCCCTGCCCCCCACCACCCCAGTCACCATCTCCCCCCACCCCCCCGCTGGCCTTTACCACAGACCTTCTCACACCTCCCACCCCCAGGACATCCTCACATCCCCCACAGCCCCCCACCACCTCCTGCAACACAAACATCTCTGCACCACCCTCAAACCCATCGCTGACATCCCCCACCCCCCAGTCTGGACTCCACATCACAGCCAGCCAGGTGAGGAGAGAGCTGGAGAGGCTCAAACCGAGGAAAGCTGCGGGGCCGGACCGCATCAGCCCTCGTTTGCTGAAGGCCTGTTCCAGCCAGCTCTGTGGAGTTCTCCAGCACCTCTTCAACCTGAGCCTACACCTTCAGAGAGTGCCAGTGCTCTGGAAAACATCCTGCCTGGTCCCAGTGCCCAAAAAAGGACGTCCTGCTGCACTGGAGGACTACAGGCCGGTGGCACTGACCTCTCACATCATGAAGGTCATGGAAAGACTGGTCCTGGCCCACCTCAGACCGCTGGTGTGCCCATCACAAGACCCCCTGCAGTTTGCATATCAGCCCCATGTTGGGGTTGATGATGCAATCATCTACCTGCTGCAGAAGGCTTACTCCTCCCTGGACAGACCCAACACCTCAGTCCGGATCATGTTTTTCGACTTCTCCAGCGCCTTCAATACCATCCAGCCCACTGCTGAAGGCCAAACTGGAGGGCACGCAGGTGAGTGCTCCCCTCATCGCTTGGGTCGATGACTATCTGACGGGCAGACCACAGTTTGTGAGATTACAGAACTGTGTGTCTGATCATCTGATCAGTAACATCGGGGCCCCCCAGGGAACTGTGCTGTCCCCCTTCCTCTTCACCACATACACTGCTGACTTTAAGCACTGCACAGAGACGTGTCATCTGCAGAAGTTCTCTGATGACACGGCCATTGTGGGGTGTGTTGAGGGCGGAGGGGAGGCTGAGTACAGGGACCTGGTTGACCGCTTTGTGAAGTGGTGTGGGGAGAACCGCATGCAGCTCAACGTGGCGAAGACGAGGGAGATGGTGGTGGATTTCAGGAGGACCAAGCCCCTGCCCTCTCCTGTCTGCATCGGTGGGACGGCTGTGGAGGTGGTCCCTGCTTACAAGTACCTGGGTGTCACACTAGACAATAAACTGGACTGGTCCACCAACACAGAGGCCGTCTACAAGAAGGGCCTGAGCCGGCTTTATTTCCTGAGGAGGCTCAGGTCCTTCAACGTCTGCAACAAGATGCTGCAGATGTTTTATAAGTCTGTTGTGGCGAGCACCATCTTCTTTGCTGTGGTGTCCTGGGGTGCGGGCATCAAGGCTAAGGACGCCAACAAACTGAAAAAACTGATTAGGAAGGCAGAGTCTGTGGTTGGCTCTAAGCTTGTCACCCTGGAGGAGGTGGTGGAGGACAGGATGCTGGCAAAACTGCTGGCAATCATGGACAATCCCTCTCACCCCCTCCACAAAACACTAGACAAGCTAAGGAGCAGCTTCAGCCACAGACTCATTCAACCCCGCTGCTCTAAGGAACGATACAGGAAATCGTTCCTCCCAACCGCAATAAGACTATACAACTCATCTACCTCTGTCAGAGCCACCATCACAGAACTGCACTAAATATACCTGTCTCAATTCATCATTTTATACAATAATATTGTCTTTTGCACACTCTGTCTACATATTCTTACACTCACAGTATATTATATTATCTATTGTATCGCCAAATACTTATATTTATACCCGTACTATATATCATATATTATATCATACTCTTTGTATATTCTTTGTATATATAAGTCTATATACACATATTTTATTTATACATGTGTACATGTTATTAATATTATATTTTACTATTATTATTATTATATATACTGTTGCTGCTATTATTACTATATACTGCTATTATATTGGTATAATTACTATCATATATAAATATATATTATATACTATATATACTGTACTATTTTTGATATACTGTCTAACAATAACATTACCATCATATCATCAGTACTATTACCATCATCTGCCACTGCACCTTATCTACCTATTTTATCTTGTGTTTCTGTTTTTATTCTTTCTACCGCAATATTTTATATTTTATATTTTATTCTATTGTATTGTATTTTATTGTATTCAAATGTACCGGCTGCTATGACGACTTAATTTCCCCTCGGGATGAATAAAGTAATCTATCTATCTATCTATCTATCTAGATGCATCACTTACTGTTGAGAGGTGCTGGCACAGCTCGGCGAAGACTGCAGCAGAGTGTGGCTTCTGCACGGCCCTCTTGAAAACGAGCTCAACCATTTCCTGCAACTGCTCCGCTATGGAGCCAGAACAGTCTCAAAAGGATTAAATGCACACAGAAATGAATACATGCGCAAAAAAGATCCACAAATACATTTTCAACGCCGCTGGCTCAACACACTTGTCACACTAATCAGCGGCGTTGTCCGGCTGACTGTGGCTGGTTAGAGCACTTCATGTGTGTACGGTCACATACGGTTATAACGAACTTTGATAACGGGGATAGCGGGCTAGCCACCATGCTAACTGCGGTGGGAACAGCGCCAAAACCCGCTGACTTAATCCCAAGGCTCTCATGACACTGTTTCTCAAACACCGTCAGGTTAGAAGCAAACACTTGGTAGTAGTTAGTATCGGGTGTCCGTGCTGACTGTGTGTGGAAGCTGGGGGGGAAGCTAGCTGCCTCCGTGTAGCTTCAAGCTGTTGCAGCTGTTGAATTAGCAACGCAGTTTGGAAACAAGACCGGGGAACCGCTGCGTTAAGACACGATAACATAAGCACTTTGACCCGCTGGGTGTCACTTTATTTCAGCAAAACTGTTGCGTCATCAACAGCCCTTTTCTGTTGTCATCGTTCACTGTGTGTGAGGAGCCGGGGATCAGCGTCTACTAATTCTATGTCTATTGGCTGGCGGGCTAAAAACCTCCAGGCTGCCTGCGGGCGTTTTAATGACGTCGTGTAATGGCACTCACGTGATTGGCTGTACAGGAGTGAGACATCTGATTGGCTACAGACGATCCCCTCTTAGAAAAAATGCATTCGTGAAACAGAGTCGCGTCAGGGGAGTCTCAAAAGTCTCAAAAGTCTCACACACAAATGCAGCGAGGTTTACAAATTAAAAGCACTTTGTAAATGCAGGTCCAACAGTTTATATATGAATGTAACAAGCTCCAAATATGTATTTGATGAAGATTGCAAATACTTTTACATGCATATATTTGTGAATTTTTTTTCTATTTGTGTGTGCATCGGAAATGTTTATGAATCTTATATTTTACATGTGAATTTTTTTTACTTATATATGGAATGAAACATTTGTGTGTGCATTGAAAATGTATTTGTGGATCTTTTTTGTGCATGTATTAATTTCTGTGTGCATTTAATCCTTTTGAGACTGTTCTGGCTCCATACTCCTCACCGTCCAACTCCTCGTGACTCAGATCCGTCATGAAAGCTTGAAAGTTTTCGGTGAAGCAGCTGACGGACTTCTTCCTCATCTCTCCCAGCAGAAGAGGAGCTGGCTTGCAAGTTAATTCCACGCTTTTATTTTGTTTTGGGATCATGTTGATTCCAATAAATCGAAGTTGTCTTCAAGGCAAATCCAAAGAAACAAGTTCCGGTGCAAGAAACAAGTTCAGGAGCAAGAAACAAGTTCAGGAGCAAGAAACAAGTTCAGGAGCAGGAAACAAGTTCCGGTGCAACCAGCCAATAGTGAGAAGACAACTGAGTGAAAAATGAAAACTGACGTTTAAGTAACGACAGACTTCAAAGGTATAAGGCTGTTGCCTTGGTGACCTGCAGTGACATACGTCAAAGGAACAAAGCCTGATAACGTAAAAAATAATAATACAGAAAATGCTTCTTTTTTTTTAAATGTAAAAGAAGTTTCATTAAATTCAAACTTAATAACGGTTTGAGTGAAAAATCCTAGAAGACGTTTCTGAAACTTAAAAAATAAATTATATTCAGAAGTGTTACAAAAAGGCTATCATACGCTAATAAGGAATGATAATGAGCTCTTTAAGGTATGAAAAAAACTGCGCGCGCACATCCTGCGGCGCACATAAATAAAAAATATATTTAAAAATAAAACATAAAAAATAAAAACAATTGTATCAAATTAATAAAAAAAGTGTGCACATTCTAAATAAAAAAGCATGAAATGGCGTACGCCAAAGCTAATTCCGATTTACAAAACCATGCGCACGCAAAACCTCAACTCCAAATCCGCCCTCCACAGCCCCAATTTCTACTATAAATGGTCAATGCAAAGCACGTCACGAATATTAAATTATGAATCCGACCAATGGGTTTCCACCGTGAGTCCTGACCGAGGCACGGCATCAAGCTATGTGAAGAGGAAGTGAAACTTTCTGACACTGACATCGAGTTGTTTGTTAGTGAGGTGGAGGTGAAGAGCGACTTTATGGGACAGCAGTGATGTCACTAATAAAGAAAATACACTGATACTCTGCCGCTGCTGCTGTGTATAACACAATGTGGGAGATCAGAAATCGCTGAACCCTCGCTTCCTCCTCCTCATCCTTCCATTCGCATGCACAAATCGTGCAGAACCCCGCATCGGTGTCACGGCAGTATTTATCCATTTAGAGCATCTGACCGATTCCCTCACATCAGTGGATCCAGTCTCTCAGCACGTGTCACCAAGTACGACATGAAGTGTTGTGAACTCAGTCTGTTGATATCAATCCTCTTCCGCTCCTCTCCTCTGAAGCAGAAGGAGCAGACACCAACACGCGCGGCTAGACCCGCTACGTCTTCCTCTGTATCTGACGCGTTGATGATGAAATGAAACAACTAACCTAAAACGACTTCTATAACAAATGTTATAACTTAGTCACACTTTAAAAGTATGACTAAGATATACGTGAGGAAGTGTCTGCTTAACCTCTGATATTAAAATGTTGAAGCCACAGTTTATGTGATTGAAGCGTTTATTTGTTTAACACAAGTCTGAGTAGATTTTCTCCCATGTATTTTCAACCCTAACTTCATAAACACTTGTATAGACATCATATATCAGAGACTTTATTTCTTCTCAACCTCTAATCTCAGATTCCTGTGTTCTGCAGCTTCTTCTGAATCAAGAGGAACGAGAGCTGTTTGTGGGACTCGTCTCCAAGAGGACAGGAAGAGACATTCGGAAGAAATCTGTCTCAATCAACCTTGTAGACTTTGAGTGGAGTTTCATATAGGTCAGTGAGAGCTCTCTCCCTAGGTCATTTGTCAATTTGTCTCTTTAATTTTGTACATGTAATCATATTGTTCTTCTCCTGTCCACTAAATATTAATCAATTCATTTCCAAATATGGGTATGCATCCTTTCCATGTACACAAAAGGGAACATGCTCCCTTGTCCAAGGGCACGTAATCCAATGTAGGATTTGATCTCTTTATTTCTCTCTGTTAGAAATTAGGATCAGTTATTGGATGTATTTACTTCATGAATGTCACTTGTTGATCTTCCATGTAATCAAGTTGCAGAGCTTGTGTTGTTGAATTAATAGTTTTAAAGAGATTCGTCTGATAGAGGCAGTCTTATTTGACCAGGACCATTCAAAATGAATAAAGAAAGGAATATTTCATGTTGTTTTTAATTATCACGTGTTATACATTCTCTTTGTGGGATTAATGTTTTGTCCTGATACTTGCATCATTTCTCCAAGTGTTTTACAAGGTTCATTTGTTTTATCAAATGTAATGAACAGACTGATAACTGTCATGTTCTGAAATCTACATCAGTAATGGACAACTTTGTTTCTAACAACAAAAAAACAGCAAGTATTTCAGTAGCTGCATTTCATACCGTAATCATTCAGTATACGTTGTTCAGAATATCACATCAACACATGGAACCAAGGTTTTGGTAAAGATGAGTTTAATTTATAGGAACTGACTGTCATCATGCTGCTATTACATTAAATTAATAAGACCGTGTCCTCGCCGCCGGTCTACGGGGAGTATAAAGTGAGCGGACGGACGGAAGTTGCATCCGCGCAGGAGTCAGGACATCAGCTTCATGCAGCTCGTCCAGGGCCTGATGTCGGCATGTGGCGGAATGTGCACCGCTGTTATAACGACCGATGTAAACTCCCTCGGGATGTAATAAGGTCGGCATCTGATCACGAGCTGCTCCAGGTCCGGAGAACAGCCCGAAGAAATAATCTCCACATCTGAGCACCACACATTGTTCTCCATGCAGCAGACACCTCCTCCCTTGCTCTTCCCAGAGTGTGTTGTCCGGTCCTGACGCTGAATGGAGACCCCCTCGGGAACCATGGCGGAGTCCGGGATCGAGGGGTCGAGCCAAGTCTCCGTGAAAACCATCACGTTACAAAAAGTCAGACTGCGGTTCAGAACTGTTCCTTGTAAAGTGTCTTAAGATCTTCTTGTTGATGTTCCAGCCCGATTTGGGGGGTGGGTATCAACTGAGTTGAACCCATGTTTTCTCCTGGATTACAGAAGAGGGCCTATAGTTTTTCGTATGACTGAAGATTACAGCGCTCATTTATACGCTGGCTCGCAACAAACAATTTGCGTCCTCACCTGCTGCGGCCACGCTGCACTTACTCACACACACAGAAACGGCAGTGGAGAGAGAGAGAGAGGGCGAGAGGGAGCGCTACGGTGTCCCTAAATAGATGTCGCCAAAGCCCTGCAGCCTATAAGAATCACTATCCTGTCAGGTAAATTAAAATATCAGCAGAACGGGAAACGCGCCCGCACATCCTACGGGCGCGTCCTGCGGCGCATATCCTGGGGCGCACATAAATAAAAAAATATATATAACAATTTAATTAAATCAAATGAATAAAAAAACTGTGGGCGCACATCCTGCGGCTGCCGCAAATCCTAAATAAAAAATAAAAAAATTAAATTAAATCAAATTTATATAAAAACTGCGCGCGCACATCCTACGGACGCGTGCTGCGGCGCATGTCCTGGGGCGCACATAAAAAAAAAATATATATATAATAATTTAATTAAATCAAAGTAATAAAAAAAACTGTGCGCGCAAATCCTGCGGCGCACATAAATAAAGAATATATTTAAAAATAAAAACCATAAAAATGTAATTTATCAAATTAATAAACAAACTGTGCGCGCACATCCTGCGGGCGGTGCACATTCTAAATAAAAAAGCATGAAATTGAGTACGCCAAAGCTAATTCCGATTTATAAAACCATGCACACGCAAAACCTCAACTCCAAATCCGCCCTCCACCCCCCCAATTTCTACTATAAACGGTCAATGCAAAGCACGTCACGAATATTAAATTATGAATCCGACCAATGGGTTTCCACCGTGAGTCCTGACCGAGGCACGGCATCAAGCGATGTGAAGAGGAAGTGAAACTTTCTGACACTGACATCGAGTTGTTTGTTAGTGAGGTGGAGGTGAAGAGCGACTTTATAGGACAGCAGTGATGTCACTAATAAAGAAAATACACTGATACTCTGCCGCTGCTGCTGTGGATAACACAATGTGTGAGATCAGAAATCGCTGAACCCTCGCTTCCTCCTCATCCTTCCATTCGCATGCACAAATCGTGCAGAACCCCGCATCGGTGTCACGGCAGTATTTATCCATTTAGAGCATCGGACCGATTCCCTCACATCAGTGGATCCTTGCCTCCACTCTGGGATATTATTTGGAAAGTTTCTACATTTCTTGTTAGTGATCTCCTGTGCGCTCTATGCGCTCTGCGCTGGGTGGCTCTGCGCGCTGGGTCGCTATTACATGTGTAGCGGGTCAGTTCTTAATAAAGTTTTATACTTTTAGCAGTGTCATTTTCCCCGCTCTGGATGTGTTAATTAACCTGACAGGACGGCAACTCCTATAGGCTGCAAGGAGGCGGAGGAGTTTATTTAGGGACACCTTAGCACTCTCCCTTGTCCTCTCTCTCTCTCTCCCCACTGCCGGTCCTGTGGGTGTGTGCGGAAGTTTAGCGTGAGCGCAGCACGTGTGGTCGCAATTGTTTGTCGCAGTAAGTTGCTGGAAGTTATATAATGTTAACGGCGATCACAGAGAAAGTGTCCGCAAATTGTAACTGAAGTTTGTCCTTAGAGCCCAGCGTGAAGCTGTGTCTGTGTGCGACTGTGACGGCGTCACCGTGGATGCACGCTGTCCCTGCTTTATTTTAATGAATTAAAAGTATGAGATAAGGATGTGTTTTTATGTTTGTAAATGTTTTTAAATATTATAAATGTGTTTAAATTGTGTGACCTAACTATAACATGTTTGTTTTATAGGGCTGCCTCCAGCTAAATAGTTACGGTCACGGTTTTTTCCCACTTTAGATTTTATTTAGATTATTTGGTTTGATTATTTGTTTCTTTGTGTTTTGTTTTGTTCTATTGCAAGGTGCAATATATATGGTTGACTGGGACTGTGCAATTCAGCGGTAGTGACTTTAATGGTGGTGAATTATTGGCTCCATAAAGTAGAGGCCCTCTTTTGTCATTTTGTTGTTGTATATCGTTTGCAGTGATTTTCTTAAAGTGTGTTGTGTTTGGTTTTTAATGCATGATATTTCAGCATTGTACAATTGGGTCTGGAGCCTCTAATTTCTCTCTATTTTAAACTGTCATTTATATCAAGTCCAGGCCAGCCTTTCCAACCTTTGCACATGTCACTTTACTGTTTGAGCAGTCTGTTTTAAATCATTTGCATTTATTAAATAAATTGTATTTTGTATTGATATCTCAGCCTCCCGTCCCGTCTTATTCTGGATACTTGTTGAACCGAATTGACATTAACTGTCATCTCTGAACCATTTTTAATCACTACACATGCTTGCATTGTTACGATTCTTAAAGTGTGCTATGGTTGTTTAATGTATGATATATTAATGTAATGAACCGACTGATAACTGTCATGCTCTGAAATCTACATCAGTAATGGACAACAAAACCAGTATTAGTATTTCAGTAGCTGCATTTCATTTACCGTAATCATTCAGTATACGTTGTTCAGAATATCACATCAACACAGGGAACCAAGGTTTTGGTAAAGAGGAGTTTAATTTATAGGAACTGACTGTCATCATGCTGCTATTACCTTAAATTACATTGTACAGTATTTGGGATTATGTTGAATTTTATTTAAAACAATAATAAACAGACAAGTTAATTTACATGACAATTGTTTACAGTGCGGAAGTTACACTGTAACAGACTGCGTCACACTCGCGCTGTGGGTTTTATGCGGTGTCCTCGCCGCCGGTCTACGGGGAGTATAAAGCGAGCGCACGGACGGAAGTTGCATCCGCGCAGGACATCAGCTCCTGTGGGAACACACGAGCGAAGCGGAAGCGCATTGCTCCGCGCCCGTCAGCCCGTGATTCTGCTTTCTCCGCTGGTTGTGTATGCTCCGTTCAATGAAGGGGTTCGGGGTAAATGATGATCTTCATAGCATTTAATCATGTTCGGGGAAACACTCGGGGATATTGAAACTCCAGGAGAACCGCAGGGAACTCTAAAGTACGGGACACATATTTTAACATTTAAATATAATATGTCATTAATATCGTTTAAAATCATTTCCCAGTGTGTTTCCCCGAACTATGCCCCGAAACCATCGGTGCCGAACGCGATCGCAGCCGAAGTGAACAGCGCCACTGAGTTACATGGGGGCGGGCGTGAATGTTACGGGGTCAATTCTGAATAAAGTTTTATAGTTTTGGCAGTATTATTTTCCCCGTTCTGCTGATGTTTTAATTTACCTGACAGGACGGTGATTCCTATAGGCTGCGGGAAGTCGGCGCAGTCTATTTAGGGACACCGTAGCTCTTCCCTTCTCCCCCTCTCTTATTGTGTCCGTGACATTAAGTTAAGTTGTCTTTTCCTGTTTTAGTAATTGTTCTCAAGACAATAAGGACGGGGTGGGTCCCTGCTTTATTTGAATGAATTAAAGGTATGACATAATGATGTGTTTAATGTTTGTAAATGTTTTTGAAACATTTTGATAAACTGGTTCAAATTGTATGACCTAAATACAACATGTTTGTTTCTGTTGAGTTGTGTTGCACTATTGCTGCAGCTACCGTTGCATTCGGAGGAAAGAATAAATGATGGCGTTATCTTTAGCCGTTGTTGGCGTATTTATTAACAGGCTGCTGACACATCAGTCTCACGGTCAGAGCTACTTTAACTGACACACTAACATGTAGCAGGTTGGCTCTTATAGCCTGTACCTTGGCGCCATCCTGTGGCGTAACCATATATACATATTACAATACAGCATTACATATACATCTGAGTACATAATGAATATATCTCAACACCCCCACTTGTACTCAGGTTGCTATACTTCAAGCAAAAGAAACACAGGAAAACAGAATGAATGTGAACCTCTGTCATACACATATCAATCTCCAAAAAGAGCATTTGCAAACTTCTTCAGTTTCAACTTATTTACAGGTTTGGTCATTACATCAGCAACCATGTCATCAGTAGAACAATACATCAAAATCACCCTTCCCTCAATCACAGTTGACCTGATAAAGTGGTACTTTATGTCAAAGTGTTTACACCTCTGTCTGTGTACAGGGTTTTTGGCAAGAGCTATTGTCCCCTGATTGTCCTCATGTACAATAGTTTGTGTGTAATTGTAGTTATCTATACCCCCTAGTAACTGCTCCAGGTATAGACACTCCTGTATGGTTGAAGCCAGTGCCATATATTCTGCCTCGCAGGTTGATAGCGCAACTGTGGGTTGTTTTCTAGTCTTCCACGAGACTAGAGAGCTGTTCTGACTAAGACTGACAGAGTATCCTGTGGTACTGCGTCTGTCACTTGTATCATCCGCCCAGTCAGCATCACTGTAGGCTTGTATACCTAGCTCCTCACTGTCGTTTCTCTTAAAGCTTAACCCTTTCTCTGCAGTGCCTTTGAGATACCTTAAAACATGCTTCACAGTGACCCACTGCTCCTCTGTAGGCTCAGCAAAATACTGTGATAATCTGCTCACCACAAAACTTAAATCCGGTCTGGTACAAGTAGTCAAGTATATAAGACTACCAACAGCCTCCCTGTACATCCTGACATCTTCCATCTTTACTGCATCTTCAGTATACTCTAGCTTCTGCTCACAGGGTGTTTCTCTGGTCCTACAATCTTGCATATTAAAACGCTGTAGTATCTTGTTAGTGTATCTTTCCTGTGACATCTTTACACATCCATCTGATTGACTGAAATCAATACCCAGAAAATGTTTGAGTTTGCCTAAATCTTTCATCTTAAACTTTTCTGCGAGCATCTCTTTCACCTTTTTCAGTCTTTCTTCATTGCTTGCTGCAATGATCAAGTCATCGACCCATGTGATTATGATCACCTTCCCTTCATTTGACTCTTTGGCATAAACACAGTGGTCGGCTGGGTTTTGTAATATTATGTTTTTTTTAAACCATTTCATTTATATTGCTGCCTCAACGTGATGCTGACACGGACACGTTAACTCGGGATGGGTTTTTGTAGGATTTTTATTTCAGCGAGACCTTCAGTAGATCACCACACTTCACTCACAAGCGCTTTGTGAAAATGACGAATCTGCCACCGGCTCTGCAAATGACCCTCAACATCTGGAAAAAGGTAAAGAAATCGCCAATGTCAGGCCATGTGTGTTCTGTTATTGTCCGGAGACTCCGCCCTCTGTTGCTTCCCGCTCTTTTTGTCCCTCACCTGTTCCCGGTCATCAACCTGATTGTTTGCCTGATTTGTTCACCTGTGTCTTGTCTTTGTTCCCCCTTCTATGTAAGCCCAGTCTTCCTGTTGTCCCCTGTCGGATTGTATCGTTTGTTTGTGAGAATCTATGTAAAGATTCTGCCGTGTTTGAACCTTGTTTTACCTGGTATGGTACTAGACTCAGATTTTTGATCCTCTCTGTTTTTCCCTTTTGGAATTCTGTTTTTGAATTGGACTCTCTGTTTTTTGCACTTGTGTTTTTTGCCTTTTTGGATCCTTGTTTTTTTCTATTTTTGGAAATAAATAAGTATTTTTTTGCATCTTGGTCTGCGATTTAGTCCTTACTCTGAGAAAGGAGAGGCACTGTCTAACGCCGAGTTTACCCCGGGGCGTGGAAGCGCAGTGCAGCGCCAAGGAAATCAAGCGCCTCCTATCCACCCCCTGTTAAACCTTTGTGCGGTGCACATCGGATGCGCTGCGCCGCGCTGCTTCACTCGCGCCCTGAACCAATGGTTTCGGCGTAGAGTCTATTTTTTTCACTCGCCGCGAGCGTAATGCGCCAAGAAACAAACTGAAAATGATTTTAAACGATCTGTTGTCCTAGAGTTTTAATTTCCCCAATTTTCCCAATCACATAATTAAATTCCCCCCTGCCCATCCACTACAGCTACACAAGCAGTCATATGGATACAAATAGAGGGGGGGGCTATGAGACCATCATCATATACCCCCAAACGAGTACATTGAACGGGTTACATTCAACAGCAAGCGGAGAAAGCAGAATCGCGGGCTGACCGTCGCTGAGAAATGCAAATCCGGTGTGAACAGCCGGCGCCGCACTTTCCACCTAAAAACGATGAAATGAACTGAACTATGAAGTATTTCAGATTTTGAATGGTGAACTATGAACGTGAACTATTCATGTTTACTTGTATGAACTGAACTTTGAACTAGTTCATGAGAGGTGTGAACGTGCACAACACTGTTCAAATCGTAATTCACGTCGGCAGCAACGACTCCCGGCTTCGCATGTCGGAGGACACTAAAGTTAATGTTGAGTCGGTGTGTGCTTTTGCAAAAACGATGTCGGACACAGTAATCTTCTCTGGCCCTCTACCTAACACAACAGGTGATGACATGTTGTCTTTTAACCTCTGGCTGTCGAGGTGTCCTGTAAACGGTGTGGGCTTTGTAGATGACTGGCAAACTTTTTGGAGGAAACCTGGACTTGTTAGGAGAGACGGCGTTCATCCCACTTGGGATGGAGCAGCTCTCTTATCTAGGAATATTACTCAGTCTATTACATGACAACCCAGAGTTGGGACCAGGAAGCAGAGCTGCAGTGCTAAAAACTTCTCTGCGCTCCCTCTGGGACAGTCACACAACCCCATAGAGATTGTGTCTGTCCACCGTCCGAATCCACACAATAATCTAATACAAATTAACACAACCTCTGAAACAACACAGGAAACCAAGACTTTGAAATGTGGTCTTTTAAACATTAGATCACTGTCATCAAAGGCTATTTTAGTTAATGAACTAGTCTCAGACTACAACATAGATGTATTATCCCTCACTGAGACGTGGCTGCATCCTGATGAATATGTCAGTCTAAATGAATCTACTCCCTCCAGTCATATAAATTCACAGGTTCCCAGAGAATTCGGACGAGGAGGTGGAGTTGCTGCTATTTTTAACCCCAGTCTATCAATTAATCCTAAACTAAACTATAACTCATTTGAATGTCTTGTTCTTCCACGCCAATCCAGGAAACACCAACAGCCAATCATATTTGCTGTAGTTTACCGTGCTCCGGGGGCTTAAACTGAATTATTTACGGCATTCCCCGAGTTTTTTTCAAACCTAGTCCAAAAGACCTATAACATAATTATTGTTGGTGACTTTAATATTCATGTTGACAATAATAAAGATAGCCTTAGTGTAGCATTAATTTCGATACTAGATTCAATTGGTTTCAGTCAGTGTGTACACCAACCTACTCATTGTTGTAACCACACACTTGACCTTGTATTATCATACGGTGTCGGAATTGAACATTTAACAGTACTCTGATCACCCAGGATCAGTTTACCAAAATAATCTCAGGTTCTAAACCAACAACCTGTATCTTAGACGACATTGCCCTTGCTTTCAATGAAACAGTCAGGAACTGGTGAGTGATCTTCGATCCTGATTTGTCCTTTAATTCTCACCTACAACTAATTTCTAGGACCGCCTTTTTCCACTTGCGTAATATCTAAAAAATCAGACATGTACTTCGCAAAAAGATGCAGAAAAACTAGTCCACGCCTTTGTTACATCCAGACTGGACTATTGTAATTCATAACTATCATGCTCCAGCAGTAAGTCGTTAAAAAATCTGCAGCTTGTCCAAAATGTTCTTCAATGATACTGAAACAACCCTTAAGATATAGGCTCGTGTTTATATACACGGTATATGCATATAGATCTATATATCTATATATATATCCCCTGATGCTGTCAGAACACATGAACCTGCTGAATGTTGCATCAGTAAAGATACAGACACTGATGCACATGTTTTTATCTCATTACACCAGGATCACTGGTCTTATTATAAAATCTGTACAACAGAGAACTTCTGTCTCACGTTTCTTCTTTATTCTATTCTACTTGTTTTCATGTTCATATACAGTTCTTCCGCCATCTGCAGGCAGACGTCACCACTGACTCTGATTCTTTCAGTTCATGAGGAGTTTGTTTTCAATGTGTTTCTCTATAATTTGTTTAAGTCTTGACATTTTAAGTAAAAAGCCTTGATATTATGTATATTAGGATTTGGCTCTATTTGTAACCGGTCTATCCTTTGTGGTCTACCTGCGTTGTGTGTCAGTTTGTGAAGTAGAAGACCGGGACAGGACTTGTATCACTACTGAATTTGTCTGTTATGTTGAAGCCACAGTTCATGTGATTGAACCGTTTTTTTATTTAACACAAGTACTGAGTACATTGTACAAAGACCTTTTCCTTATAAATCAAACACGACACTTTGGTGAATTAAGGTTTTCAGTCATCAAATGTTGTCTTAGACACATAATGAGATTATTGACTCATATCTTAACAATCAATGATTGATTGGATTCAAACCAAAATGTAAAAGCCCTGTGATTAATTTCAAATTACAACAAAACATTCATCAAAGTGTTCTTGTGTGATTACAATACTGTGCGTGTTGCTGCTGGGACTTTCTATATCATATCTGCCAGTCGTGCACATTACAACAGAATTTACTGATGCAACATTCAGCAGGTTCTTGTGTTCTGACAGCATCAGGGAATATATATACATATAGATATATAGATCTATATGCATATACTGTGTGTATATACACACAAGCCACTAAATATGATTTTATTAAATATTGAAATTGAAAATCGTTATTTGTATATCCCATATTCACAAATCACAATTTGTCTCATAGGGCTTCAACATGGTCTGACATCCTCTGTCCTTAACCATCAGCAAGAGTAAGGAAAAACTACTAAAACCCTTTTACAGGGTAAAAATACGTAGAAACCTCAGAGAGAGCCACATGTGAGGGATCCCTCTCCCAGGACTGACAGAAGGGCAATAGATGTCAAGTGTACGAAAACATCATCAAGATTAAAGTTTTTAGCAGCATTAGTGAGGGTAAACATTTTGAAGGATAACTTCAAAACTATATGTCAAGCAGTCCTGCTGCAACTAAATGCTTCCTAGTTTAGAACATAGGACAAGTAACGTTCTGCCGCACTAATTAGCTCTAACTATAAGCTTTATCAAATAGGAAGGTTTTAAGCCTACTTTTAAACATACAGATGGTGTCTGCTTCCCGAACTGAAAGTGGTAGATTATTCCACAGCAGAGGGGCTTGATGGCTGAAAGCTCTGGCTCCTACTCTACTCTTTAAAACATAGTCAAATGAAGCAGCAGTTTACAGGGTGAAGGAGTGGGGAATATTAAATTAAATAATATGAATATATGTGAAGTAAGTGTATTTGTATGAGTGGGGGAGCAGAATGTATATGGTGACTGTTCAGAGGGTCAGTGTTGATTGTTCAGAAGCCTAATGGCCTGGAGGAAGAAGCTGTTTGTGTGTCTGGTAGTCCGTGCTCGGATGCTCCGGTAACGTCTGCCAGACAGCAGCAGTGTGAGAAGTCCACAGCCTGTGTGGCTCTGGTCCTTGATGATCTTCAGTGCTCTTCTCAGGCATCTTGTGCTGTAGATGCCTTGCACGGAAGGGAGATGGCAGCCGATGATACCAGGTCAGGTCATCTGTGATGAACACACCGAGGAGCTCACCACCTGGGGTCTGCTCGTCAGGAAGTCCAAGATCCAGTTACACAGGGGGGTTTTAAGACCCAGGCTCCTGAGCTTGGGGACGAGCTTGGCAGGCACAATTGTGTTGAATGCGGAGCTGTAGTCCACGAACATGATCCTCACATATGTGTTGGCCTTCTTCAGGTGGGAGAGGGTGGTGTGTGTTGTCGGGGCGATGGCATCGTCCGTGGATCGGTTTGGGCGGTGAGCAGATGTGGCTTTTGACCAGCCGCTCGAAGCACTTCATGATGGTGGAGGTCAGTGCTACAGGGCGGTAGTCGTTTAAGCAGGTGATGGATGATTTCTTAGGTATGGGGATGATGGTGGCCTGCTTGAAGCAGGAGGGGACTGTCGAGAGATTTAGGGAGAGGTTGAATATGGAGGTGAAGACCTCCGTTAGCTGGTAATAGAGCAGTAATGCTGGTTATGATTTATGACTTTTAATCATAATACTTAATTAGGTGGATTTTATGCTCGCCACAATAGAGCCACCTCCTCGTGTCATAACTAAACTGCAAATTATATTATTTCTATGGTCAGAATCTTGGTCATGTCATTTATTTGTATCAATATATACATTTATTTAGTCAATAAAGTAACATTTTAGTTTTGAGAGCTCAAGATGATCTCTAAACTTATTTTGAGACTGACCAGTGATCCAAAACTCAAAGACGAATCATTTAGAAAATAAACAGACATTAAGAGGAGATCAGGAATTCTTCACTTTTCAATATTCTAACGAAATGCTTGATTGATAATTTAATCAACAAGCTTTTGCTTCTGGATTTTCTAAATGATTATTTTGTCTCCCAAGCCAGCAGTTCAGAGCAAGCTGGAAAGAAAACAAAAGATCACAGACAATTCATCTACACATGTAAAAGATAAGACTGGCAAATTAAAAAATATTAATATCTGACATGGGAAAAATTGTATTTCACATTAGTGAGTCATGAAATTGGATTTTATTCTGAAAGCATCATCAGTCAGAAACTTCAACAGTGGTCAAAATCAGTTTTGGATTTTCCTTCTTTTGGCCACTAGGGGGTAGGCATGTTCCATCATAATCTGGTAATTTTGTGAAAAGGAGTTTCCAACAGAACCCTCTATTCCTCTCTTTTCTTTTTCTGTTCAGTGCTTTTTGAACATGAGAAAACTTTCACAGGTGGGTGTTGGATTACAGAAACTGTATTTTAGAAATGTTTAACACTTTACTCTCTCCTTTTGGTCATTTGACCTATCTATCAGATTCTAAATCTTAGAATAAGATATATTAAAAAATAAAGTTTCCTTCACAGTGTTTTTCTTCTATACATTGTAATTATTCTGTCTAACTTCAGTACATTTGACCTCCAGTCGCTGCAGCAGTCACATGTATTGATCTGGACCTCAGATATATCTTATCTCCACAGAGCTGCAGCTGTGATCAGTCCCTTCAAACAAACACACTTTAAACAGCCTGATTGGCCTCTGCTCAATAAAACCCTGTGTGTGAAACCTGTGGAGCAAGTGGACTTTCCCTTTCAAACACGAGTCTGAATTTTGATGGGTTGACAGGGACAATTTATATAATTTACGAGACTTAGCCTGGAATAACTGAAATATCACCTGTTTAAATAAAGCAGAGACAAAATGCAGACATTAATGTAAATCATCTCTGAAATGCCAAAAGAGACAAGTGGTGATCCGACAGAGGGATAGAGAATTGAAAAATAAGATGACAACTGCAACAAGCATGTAAACTAGATTCAAACTGGCAAAATAAGATGAAAGCACAGCTTCTATGAGAGAGCCACTGCTTTCCCCCTCACTGTAGAGACTGAATCAAAGCAGCCTTAGACAAATCCTCCTTCTGTCTGTAGGCCCAAGTGCTTTGTGTTCTATTAAAGCCCATGGAAATCTACACTCTGTACGTTGTTTGATGTTGCCAACTTGTCATCTCTGTATCTCCGCAGACTTCACACATGGGCTGTTTTCTATATATAAAACTCTGTCCGAGTTGTTTCCTCTTTACCTGTGTACATACATGTATATGTAAGGGGGGGGGGGGGGGGGGGGGTGTACCACCACTCGAGGGCTGGTGATAAGATAACTGGAAAGTTTTCACATTACAACGTGATCATATTTCACGTTATGATGATCCGTAACACGTTAATTATGCTCAGAAGATTGCATGTGTGTTGTGTATGTTTTGTATGACCGCTGTATGTGTGTGTTCGTATTCTGTCTGTTGTAACAATGTGTTACTGACTTCTTGGCCACATCTGTCTTGTGAGAGATTTAACTCAATGAGATCTTTACCTGGTTACAGAATGTCCATGGAGTTAACTATTCTAATGTTCAAAGTTTTTTTCATAAACCAAACTAATGATGCTCTGCCATGGCAGCACATTCAAGTTACTTTAGTTCATCGTAACACTTACAAGCCTTCTTTTGTAAAAGCTTCTCATTAATTAAGTCTAATTGGCTCCTGTATATCAAACATGTTTTTTTTTTTTTTGTTTTTTTTTTACTGAATTCTCATTTAGATTTGATGTTCAGTTCAGGAAGTACTTTTGTCAAATGTTGTCCCAGAAATTCTCCAGTCATCTGTGCTTATCATTGATTATTGGGAAAAGGGGAAATGTATAAGTTGTATTTCCCACATGTGTTTTAATTGAAATGTGAGGGAAGCTGCATGCAAGACATTAAAACACCCAAATAAAATTTAAAACATTTTATTCATTAGTCGACAACATATTATAAACCCCTAACAGAGTAAAGACTTGTTCAGGGCATGATGTCACCCAGTGTACATTATACAGAGTAGGAGCAGGGGTTGCAGTAGGGGGTTTCTGTCCATTTACAAATATCTCTGTATAAGTTTTATAAGTGTATGAGTTGTATTTCCCACATGAGTTTTCATTAAAAACTTAGTGGGGGTGGAGCCTGCCCTCTTCCGTGCATCCACTGTGTCCTTCAACAAAAGGGAGAGCCTTGGTGCCCTCTTCCCTTCCTCTGCGATGAACCTCAGCTGGTTATAGTAGGAGTCCAGAGACGTGACCACCTCCAGGTCCTGCTAGATGAGCTGGAGGAGCTCACAGAGGCTCTCCAGAGATGGCCCGTCTCCGTTCTGCAGCAGCCTCCTGATGCAGCAGTACATGGCTTTCTCCTCCAGAACCTTTGAGAGGAACAGCTCCCCAATAAACTTGATGCTATTGAGGAGGCGTCCGGAAGGTTTTGCGTTGAGTTGCTCTTCCCTCAGCCGGTCGATGACCCTCACGTCCCTGACTGGCTCCAGGCAGGACCCACTCTTCCGATAAATGCCCTCCCTTTCAAAGTTCTTCCTGAACTCTGCCTGGCAGTGTTTGACCAGCAGAGACCTGAAGGAGACGCTGGCTGACCAGTCGGACAAGGATTGGACCTCCACCTGAAGAGGAGAAAACCATAAGGAAATATTAACATTAATGCTACTCACATACATACATAGTGATCAGTGTGTTCTGATTTGAGGATTAAATCAGCACACAAATGAATGAAAATAAGTGAACTCATTATTTGAATAAGACAACATGGGTCAAAAGTGACCCCACTCAGTATTTATTATTTATATCTTTGCAGTAAATTATTTCCGTCATTTAGTATTTCAGGTATTTTTCAAATAACTGTTTTTTTCACTTCCCTTCTAATTCACAACATGGGTCAAAAATGTTGTATTGTAAAATACATTCTTATTAAGTCTTATTTACAATCTATTACTAGTGAGAAAGATAATTTATAATTTACCCAAGGGGTTTGCATAGCTTGTTTATCAAAAGGCTAAATTAAGGTTACAACCTGCATACAAAAGATAAGCTGTCCAACTAATTAAGAAACAGGATAAAGTAGCTTCCAGCGCAACATGGCGCCGTACTAACGGGTGCCTGTCGTAGCAGCTCCTGGTACTACTGTCGGTTTTTTTGTGTTTTTATAACGTTTGCGATTTGTTTTTTATATTTATTTTTGCACTGCTCTGTGCATCTCCGTCCCGCACAATGACGAGATGCTTTTGAAATTTATTGGACACTTTTTATAACTTTTAACCGCACTTCGGTCTCTTCGGATCACTGGGAGAATGCCTGCAACACACGCCGGCATTGTTTACACCCGCGACCAGCTGATCGCCCTGAGGCACACTACCCTCTTGGCCGGAGAGAGACCCACCATCCCGGAGGAACTAAAGAGGAGACGGCGGGGCTGCAGAGCGGGGCTTAAACGGAGGAAGGAGAAGAGGAAGTTTAAGCCCTTCATCCCTGCAGTAATCACTGGAAACGTGAGGTCGCTGGCAAATAAAGTGGACGAACTGGAAGCGCTCATCAGGACACAGAGGGAGTACAGGGAGTCCAGTATTGTGTGTCTCACGGAAACGTGGTTGCACGAGCAGATACCGGACTCCAACGTCACCATTCCTGGCTTCCAGACGGTTCGAGCCGACAGAGACACCATCGCGACCGGCAAGAAGAAAGGAGGGGGACTCGCCGTGCTCGTGAACAACAGGTGGTGTCACCCCGGGCACGTCACCGTTAAACATCGTGTCTGCAGCCCGGACATCGAGCTCGTCGCCGTCGGACTTCGTCCATATTATTTGCCGAGGGAGTTTACCAGTGTTTTCGCCATCAATGTTTACATTCCTCCATCTGGGAACGCAGAAGCAGCGTGTGACGTCATCCACACTGTGACTGCAGGATTACAGACACAACACCCCGGGGCCTTCATCATCATCACAGGTGACTTTAAACATGCTTCCCTCTCATCCACACTCCCAACCTTCTTCCAGTTTGTAAAATGTGCCACCCAGGAAAATAAGACTTTGGACCTATATGCAAATGTTAAGGATGCATACAGCTCCACTGCCCTGCCACCACTGGGCAGGTCAGACCACAACCTAGTCCTGCTCTCACCATCTTACAAGCCTGTGATTCAGCAGCACCCAGTCACAGTGAGGACAGTGAGGAAATGGTCTCATGAGGCCATGGAAACACTGCGTGGGGCCCTGGAGGCCACAGACTGGGATGCTCTGTATGAGCCACATGGTGAGGACATTGATGGCCTGACTGACTGTGTCTCTGAGTACATTGGGTTCTGCATCGATAACACCATCCCCACTAAAGAGGTCCGCTGTTACCCAAATAACAAGCCGTGGGTTACAAGCGACCTGAAGGCCCTTCTCAATGAGAAGAAGAGGGCCTTTAGATCACGGGACAGAGCAGAACTCAAACGGGTTCAAAGGGAGCTCAAGCGCAGCATCAGGGAGAGCAAGGACAACTTCAGAAGAAAACTGGAGCACAAACTGGAGGAAAACAACACCAGGGACGTCTGGAGTGGTATGAAGGAGATCACTGGTTTCAAGAGGAGAGATGGGGGAGCAGCTGGGGATGAACGACGTGCGAATGAGCTGAACACGTTCTTCAATAGGTTCAACTCCAACCCCCCAGCCCCCAGCGGACCATCCACTGCCTCCACTGACTCTACGACTGCCTCTACTGCGTCTCTGAGCAACAACCCCCCACCTCCCCCCACCACCCCAGTCACCATCTCCCCCCACCCCCCCGCTGGCCTTTACCACAGACCTTCTCACACCTCCCACCCCCAGGACATCCTCACATCCCCCACAGCCCCCCACCACCTCCTGCAACACAAACATCTCTGCACCACCCTCAAACCCATCGCTGACATCCCCCACCCCCCAGTCTGGACTCCACATCACAGCCAGCCAGGTGAGGAGAGAGCTGGAGAGGCTCAAACCGAGGAAAGCTGCGGGGCCGGACCGCATCAGCCCTCGTTTGCTGAAGGCCTGTTCCAGCCAGCTCTGTGGAGTTCTCCAGCACCTCTTCAACCTGAGCCTACACCTTCAGAGAGTGCCAGTGCTCTGGAAAACATCCTGCCTGGTCCCAGTGCCCAAAAAAGGACGTCCTGCTGCACTGGAGGACTACAGGCCGGTGGCACTGACCTCTCACATCATGAAGGTCATGGAAAGACTGGTCCTGGCCCACCTCAGACCGCTGGTGTGCCCATCACAAGACCCCCTGCAGTTTGCATATCAGCCCCATGTTGGGGTTGATGATGCAATCATACCTGCTGCAGAAGGCTTACTCCTCCCTGGACAGACCCAACACCTCAGTCCGGATCATGTTTTTCGACTTCTCCAGCGCCTTCAATACCATCCAGCCCACTGCTGAAGGCCAAACTGGAGGGCACGCAGGTGAGTGCTCCCCTCATCGCTTGGGTCGATGACTATCTGACGGGCAGACCACAGTTTGTGAGATTACAGAACTGTGTGTCTGATCATCTGATCAGTAACATCGGGGCCCCCCAGGGAACTGTGCTGTCCCCCTTCCTCTTCACCACATACACTGCTGACTTTAAGCACTGCACAGAGACGTGTCATCTGCAGAAGTTCTCTGATGACACGGCCATTGTGGGGTGTGTTGAGGGCGGAGGGGAGGCTGAGTACAGGGACCTGGTTGACCGCTTTGTGAAGTGGTGTGGGGAGAACCGCATGCAGCTCAACGTGGCGAAGACGAGGGAGATGGTGGTGGATTTCAGGAGGACCAAGCCCCTGCCCTCTCCTGTCTGCATCGGTGGGACGGCTGTGGAGGTGGTCCCTGCTTACAAGTACCTGGGTGTCACACTAGACAATAAACTGGACTGGTCCACCAACACAGAGGCCGTCTACAAGAAGGGCCTGAGCCGGCTTTATTTCCTGAGGAGGCTCAGGTCCTTCAACGTCTGCAACAAGATGCTGCAGATGTTTTATAAGTCTGTTGTGGCGAGCACCATCTTCTTTGCTGTGGTGTCCTGGGGTGCGGGCATCAAGGCTAAGGACACCAACAAACTGAAAAAACTGATTAGGAAGGCAGAGTCTGTGGTTGGCTCTAAGCTTGTCACCCTGGAGGAGGTGGTGGAGGACAGGATGCTGGCAAAACTGCTGGCAATCATGGACAATCCCTCTCACCCCCTCCACAAAACACTAGACAAGCTAAGGAGCAGCTTCAGCCACAGACTCATTCAACCCCGCTGCTCTAAGGAACGATACAGGAAATCGTTCCTCCCAACCGCAATAAGACTATACAACTCATCTACCTCTGTCAGAGCCACCATCACAGAACTGCACTAAATATACCTGTCTCAATTCATCATTTTATACAATAATATTGTCTTTTGCACACTCTGTCTACATATTCTTACACTCACAGTATATTATATTATCTATTGTATCGCCAAATACTTATATTTATACCCGTACTATATATCATATATTATATCATACTCTTTGTATATTCTTTGTATATATAAGTCTATATACACATATTTTATTTATACATGTGTACATGTTATTAATATTATATTTTACTATTATTATTATTATATATACTGTTGCTGCTATTATTACTATATACTGCTATTATATTGGTATAATTACTATCATATATAAATATATATTATATACTATATATACTGTACTATTTTTGATATACTGTCTAACAATAACATTACCATCATATCATCAGTACTATTACCATCATCTGCCACTGCACCTTATCTACCTATTTTATCTTGTGTTTCTGTTTTTATTCTTTCTACCGCAATATTTTATATTTTATTCTATTGTATTGTATTTTATTGTATTCAAATGTACCGGCTGCTATGACGACTTAATTTCCCCTCGGGATGAATAAAGTAATCTATCTATCTATCTATCTATCTATCTAGATGCATCACTTACTGTTGAGAGGTGCTGGCACAGCTCGGCGAAGACTGCAGCAGAGTGTGGCTTCTGCACGGCCCTCTTGAAAACGAGCTCAACCATTTCCTGCAACTGCTCCGCTATGGAGCCAGAACAGTCTCAAAAGGATTAAATGCACACAGAAATGAATACATGCGCAAAAAAGATCCACAAATACATTTTCAACGCCGCTGGCTCAACACACTTGTCACACTAATCAGCGGCGTTGTCCGGCTGACTGTGGCTGGTTAGAGCACTTCATGTGTGTACGGTCACATACGGTTATAACGAACTTTGATAACGGGGATAGCGGGCTAGCCACCATGCTAACTGCGGTGGGAACAGCGCCGAAACCCGCTGACTTAATCCCAAGGCTCTCATGACACTGTTTCTCAAACACCGTCAGGTTAGAAGCAAACACTTGGTAGTAGTTAGTATCGGGTGTCCGTGCTGACTGTGTGTGGAAGCTGGGGGGGAAGCTAGCTGCCTCCGTGTAGCTTCAAGCTGTTGCAGCTGTTGAATTAGCAACGCAGTTTGGAAACAAGACCGGGGAACCGCTGCGTTAAGACACGATAACATAAGCACTTTGACCCGCTGGGTGTCACTTTATTTCAGCAAAACTGTCGCGTCATCAACAGCCCTTTTCTGTTGTCATCGTTCACTGTGTGTGAGGAGCCGGGGATCAGCGTCTACTAATTCTATGTCTATTGGCTGGCGGGCTAAAAACCTCCAGGCTGCCTGCGGGCGTTTTAATGACGTCGTGTAATGGCACTCACGTGATTGGCTGTACAGGAGTGAGACATCTGATTGGCTACAGACGATCCCCTCTTAGAAAAAATGCATTCGTGAAACAGAGTCGCGTCAGGGGAGTCTCAAAAGTCTCAAAAGTCTCACACACAAATGCAGCGAGGTTTACAAATTAAAAGCACTTTGTAAATGCAGGTCCAACAGTTTATATATGAATGTAACAAGCTCCAAAATGTATTTGATGAAGATTGCAAATACTTTTACATGCATATATTTGTGAATTTTTTTTCTATTTGTGTGTGCATCGGAAATATGTTTATGAATCTTATATTTTACATGTGAATTTTTTTTACTTATATATGGAATGAAACATTTGTGTGTGCATTGAAAATGTATTTGTGGATCTTTTTTGTGCATGTATTAATTTCTGTGTGCATTTAATCCTTTTGAGACTGTTCTGGCTCCATACTCCTCACCGTCCAACTCCTCGTGACTCAGATCCGTCATGAAAGCTTGAAAGTTTTCGGTGAAGCAGCTGACGGACTTCTTCCTCATCTCTCCCAGCAGAAGAGGAGCTGGCTTGCAAGTTAATTCCACGCTTTTATTTTGTTTTGGGATCATGTTGATTCCAATAAATCGAAGTTGTCTTCAAGGCAAATCCAAAGAAACAAGTTCCGGTGCAAGAAACAAGTTCAGGAGCAAGAAACAAGTTCAGGAGCAAGAAACAAGTTCAGGAGCAGGAAACAAGTTCCGGTGCAACCAGCCAATAGTGAGAAGACAACTGAGTGAAAAATGAAAACTGACGTTTAAGTAACGACAGACTTCAAAGGTATAAGGCTGTTGCCTTGGTGACCTGCAGTGACATACGTCAAAGGAACAAAGCCTGATAACGTAAAAAATAATAATACAGAAAATGCTTCTTTTTTTTTAAATGTAAAAGAAGTTTCATTAAATTCAAACTTAATAACGGTTTGAGTGAAAAATCCTAGAAGACGTTTCTGAAACTTAAAAAATAAATTATATTCAGAAGTGTTACAAAAAGGCTATCATACGCTAATAAGGAATGATAATGAGCTCTTTAAGGTATGAAAAAAACTGCGCGCGCACATCCTGCGGCGCACATAAATAAAAAATATATTTAAAAATAAAACATAAAAAATAAAAACAATTGTATCAAATTAATAAAAAAAGTGTGCACATTCTAAATAAAAAAGCATGAAATGGCGTACGCCAAAGCTAATTCCGATTTACAAAACCATGCGCACGCAAAACCTCAACTCCAAATCCGCCCTCCACAGCCCCAATTTCTACTATAAATGGTCAATGCAAAGCACGTCACGAATATTAAATTATGAATCCGACCAATGGGTTTCCACCGTGAGTCCTGACCGAGGCACGGCATCAAGCTATGTGAAGAGGAAGTGAAACTTTCTGACACTGACATCGAGTTGTTTGTTAGTGAGGTGGAGGTGAAGAGCGACTTTATGGGACAGCAGTGATGTCACTAATAAAGAAAATACACTGATACTCTGCCGCTGCTGCTGTGTATAACACAATGTGGGAGATCAGAAATCGCTGAACCCTCGCTTCCTCCTCCTCATCCTTCCATTCGCATGCACAAATCGTGCAGAACCCCGCATCGGTGTCACGGCAGTATTTATCCATTTAGAGCATCTGACCGATTCCCTCACATCAGTGGATCCAGTCTCTCAGCACGTGTCACCAAGTACGACATGAAGTGTTGTGAACTCAGTCTGTTGATATCAATCCTCTTCCGCTCCTCTCCTCTGAAGCAGAAGGAGCAGACACCAACACGCGCGGCTAGACCCGCTACGTCTTCCTCTGTATCTGACGCGTTGATGATGAAATGAAACAACTAACCTAAAACGACTTCTATAACAAATGTTATAACTTAGTCACACTTTAAAAGTATGACTAAGATATACGTGAGGAAGTGTCTGCTTAACCTCTGATATTAAAATGTTGAAGCCACAGTTTATGTGATTGAAGCGTTTATTTGTTTAACACAAGTCTGAGTAGATTTTCTCCCATGTATTTTCAACCCTAACTTCATAAACACTTGTATAGACATCATATATCAGAGACTTTATTTCTTCTCAACCTCTAATCTCAGATTCCTGTGTTCTGCAGCTTCTTCTGAATCAAGAGGAACGAGAGCTGTTTGTGGGACTCGTCTCCAAGAGGACAGGAAGAGACATTCAGAAGAAATCTGTCTCAATCAACCTTGTAGACTTTGAGTGGAGTTTCATATAGGTCAGTGAGAGCTCTCTCCCTAGGTCATTTGTCAATTTGTCTCTTTAATTTTGTACATGTAATCATATTGTTCTTCTCCTGTCCACTAAATATTAATCAATTCATTTCCAAATATGGGTATGCTTCCTTTCCATGTACACAAAAGGGAACATGCTCCCTTGTCCAAGGGCACGTAATCCAATGTAGGATTTGATCTCTTTATTTCTCTCTGTTAGAAATTAGGATCAGTTATTGGATGTATTTACTTCATGAATGTCACTTGTTGATCTTCCATGTAATCAAGTTGCAGAGCTTGTGTTGTTGAATTAATAGTTTTAAAGAGATTCGTCTGATAGAGGCAGTCTTATTTGACCAGGACCATTCAAAATGAATAAAGAAAGGAATATTTCATGTTGTTTTTAATTATCACGTGTTATACATTCTCTTTGTGGGATTAATGTTTTGTCCTGATACTTGCATCATTTCTCCAAGTGTTTTACAAGGTTCATTTGTTTTATCAAATGTAATGAACAGACTGATAACTGTCATGTTCTGAAATCTACATCAGTAATGGACAACTTTGTTTCTAACAACAAAAAAACAGCAAGTATTTCAGTAGCTGCATTTCATACCGTAATCATTCAGTATACGTTGTTCAGAATATCACATCAACACATGGAACCAAGGTTTTGGTAAAGATGAGTTTAATTTATAGGAACTGACTGTCATCATGCTGCTATTACATTAAATTAATAAGACCGTGTCCTCGCCGCCGGTCTACGGGGAGTATAAAGTGAGCGGACGGACGGAAGTTGCATCCGCGCAGGAGTCAGGACATCAGCTTCATGCAGCTCGTCCAGGGCCTGATGTCGGCATGTGGCGGAATGTGCACCGCTGTTATAACGACCGATGTAAACTCCCTCGGGATGTAATAAGGTCGGCATCTGATCACGAGCTGCTCCAGGTCCGGAGAACAGCCCGAAGAAATAATCTCCACATCTGAGCACCACACATTGTTCTCCATGCAGCAGACACCTCCTCCCTTGCTCTTCCCAGAGTGTGTTGTCCGGTCCTGACGCTGAATGGAGACCCCCTCGGGAACCATGGCGGAGTCCGGGATCGAGGGGTCGAGCCAAGTCTCCGTGAAAACCATCACGTTACAAAAAGTCAGACTGCGGTTCAGAACTGTTCCTTGTAAAGTGTCTTAAGATCTTCTTGTTGATGTTCCAGCCCGATTTGGGGGGTGGGTATCAACTGAGTTGAACCCATGTTTTCTCCTGGATTACAGAAGAGGGCCTATAGTTTTTCGTATGACTGAAGATTACAGCGCTCATTTATACGCTGGCTCGCAACAAACAATTTGCGTCCTCACCTGCTGCGGCCACGCTGCACTTACTCACACACACAGAAACGGCAGTGGAGAGAGAGAGAGAGGGCGAGAGGGAGCGCTACGGTGTCCCTAAATAGATGTCGCCAAAGCCCTGCAGCCTATAAGAATCACTGTCCTGTCAGGTAAATTAAAATATCAGCAGAACGGGAAACGCGCCCGCACATCCTACGGGCGCGTCCTGCGGCGCATATCCTGGGGCGCACATAAATAAAAAAAAAAATATAACAATTTAATTAAATCAAATGAATAAAAAAACTGTGCGCGCACATCCTGCGGCTGCCGCAAATCCTAAATAAAAAATAAAAAAATTAAATTAAATCAAATTTATATAAAAACTGCGCGCGCACATCCTACGGACGCGTGCTGCGGCGCATGTCCTGGGGCGCACATAAAAAAAAATATATATATATAATAATTTAATTAAATCAAAGTAATAAAAAAAACTGTGCGCGCAAATCCTGCGGCGCACATAAATAAAGAATATATTTAAAAATAAAAACCATAAAAATGTAATTTATCAAATTAATAAACAAACTGTGCGCGCACATCCTGCGGGCGGTGCACATTCTAAATAAAAAAGCATGAAATTGAGTACGCCAAAGCTAATTCCGATTTATAAAACCATGCACACGCAAAACCTCAACTCCAAATCCGCCCTCCACCCCCCCAATTTCTACTATAAACGGTCAATGCAAAGCACGTCACGAATATTAAATTATGAATCCGACCAATGGGTTTCCACCGTGAGTCCTGACCGAGGCACGGCATCAAGCGATGTGAAGAGGAAGTGAAACTTTCTGACACTGACATCGAGTTGTTTGTTAGTGAGGTGGAGGTGAAGAGCGACTTTATAGGACAGCAGTGATGTCACTAATAAAGAAAATACACTGATACTCTGCCGCTGCTGCTGTGGATAACACAATGTGTGAGATCAGAAATCGCTGAACCCTCGCTTCCTCCTCATCCTTCCATTCGCATGCACAAATCGTGCAGAACCCCGCATCGGTGTCACGGCAGTATTTATCCATTTAGAGCATCGGACCGATTCCCTCACATCAGTGGATCCTTGCCTCCACTCTGGGATATTATTTGGAAAGTTTCTACATTTCTTGTTAGTGATCTCCTGTGCGCTCTATGCGCTCTGCGCTGGGTGGCTCTGCGCGCTGGGTCGCTATTACATGTGTAGCGGGTCAGTTCTTAATAAAGTTTTATACTTTTAGCAGTGTCATTTTCCCCGCTCTGGATGTGTTAATTAACCTGACAGGACGGCAACTCCTATAGGCTGCAAGGAGGCGGAGGAGTTTATTTAGGGACACCTTAGCACTCTCCCTTGTCCTCTCTCTCTCTCTCCCCACTGCCGGTCCTGTGGGTGTGTGCGGAAGTTTAGCGTGAGCTCAGCACGTGTGGTCGCAATTGTTTGTCGCAGTAAGTTGCTGGAAGTTATATAATGTTAACGGCGATCACAGAGAAAGTGTCCGCAAATTGTAACTGAAGTTTGTCCTTAGAGCCCAGCGTGAAGCTGTGTCTGTGTGCGACTGTGACGGCGTCACCGTGGATGCACGCTGTCCCTGCTTTATTTTAATGAATTAAAAGTATGAGATAAGGATGTGTTTTTATGTTTGTAAATGTTTTTAAATATTATAAATGTGTTTAAATTGTGTGACCTAACTATAACAGGTTTGTTTTATAGGGCTGCCTCCAGCTAAATAGTTACGGTCACGGTTTTTTCCCACTTTAGATTTTATTTAGATTATTTGGTTTGATTATTTGTTTCTTTGTGTTTTGTTTTGTTCTATTGCAAGGTGCAATATATATGGTTGACTGGGACTGTGCAATTCAGCGGTAGTGACTTTAATGGTGGTGAATTATTGGCTCCATAAAGTAGAGGCCCTCTTTTGTCATTTTGTTGTTGTATATCGTTTGCAGTGATTTTCTTAAAGTGTGTTGTGTTTGGTTTTTAATGCATGATATTTCAGCATTGTACAATTGGGTCTGGAGCCTCTAATTTCTCTCTATTTTAAACTGTCATTTATATCAAGTCCAGGCCAGCCTTTCCAACCTTTGCACATGTCACTTTACTGTTTGAGCAGTCTGTTTTAAATCATTTGCATTTATTAAATAAATTGTATTTTGTATTGATATCTCAGCCTCCCGTCCCGTCTTATTCTGGATACTTGTTGAACCGAATTGACATTAACTGTCATCTCTGAACCATTTTTAATCACTACACATGCTTGCATTGTTACGATTCTTAAAGTGTGCTATGGTTGTTTAATGTATGATATATTAATGTAATGAACCGACTGATAACTGTCATGCTCTGAAATCTACATCAGTATGGACAACAAAACCAGTATTAGTATTTCAGTAGCTGCATTTCATTTACCGTAATCATTCAGTATACGTTGTTCAGAATATCACATCAACACAGGGAACCAAGGTTTTGGTAAAGAGGAGTTTAATTTATAGGAACTGACTGTCATCATGCTGCTATTACCTTAAATTACATTGTACAGTATTTGGGATTATGTTGAATTTTATTTAAAACAATAATAAACAGACAAGTTAATTTACATGACAATTGTTTACAGTGCGGAAGTTACACTGTAACAGACTGCGTCACACTCGCGCTGTGGGTTTTATGCGGTGTCCTCGCCGCCGGTCTACGGGGAGTATAAAGCGAGCGCACGGACGGAAGTTGCATCCGCGCAGGACATCAGCTCCTGTGGGAACACACGAGCAAAGCGGAAGCGCATTGCTCCGCGCCCGTCAGCCCGTGATTCTGCTTTCTCCGCTGGTTGTGTATGCTCCGTTCAATGAAGGGGTTCGGGGTAAATGATGATCTTCATAGCATTTAATCATGTTCGGGGAAACACTCGGGGATATTGAAACTCCAGGAGAACCGCAGGGAACTCTAAAGTACGGGACACATATTTTAACATTTAAATATAATATGTCATTAATATCGTTTAAAATCATTTCCCAGTGTGTTTCCCCGAACTATGCCCCGAAACCATCGGTGCCGAACGCGATCGCAGCCGAAGTGAACAGCGCCACTGAGTTACATGGGGGCGGGCGTGAATGTTACGGGGTCAATTCTGAATAAAGTTTTATAGTTTTGGCAGTATTATTTTCCCCGTTCTGCTGATGTTTTAATTTACCTGACAGGACGGTGATTCCTATAGGCTGCGGGAAGTCGGCGCAGTCTATTTAGGGACACCGTAGCTCTTCCCTTCTCCCCCTCTCTTATTGTGTCCGTGACATTAAGTTAAGTTGTCTTTTCCTGTTTTAGTAATTGTTCTCAAGACAATAAGGACGGGGTGGGTCCCTGCTTTATTTGAATGAATTAAAGGTATGACATAATGATGTGTTTAATGTTTGTAAATGTTTTTGAAACATTTTGATAAACTGGTTCAAATTGTATGACCTAAATACAACATGTTTGTTTCTGTTGAGTTGTGTTGCACTATTGCTGCAGCTACCGTTGCATTCGGAGGAAAGAATAAATGATGGCGTTATCTTTAGCCGTTGTTGGCGTATTTATTAACAGGCTGCTGACACATCAGTCTCACGGTCAGAGCTACTTTAACTGACACACTAACATGTAGCAGGTTGGCTCTTATAGCCTGTACCTTGGCGCCATCCTGTGGCGTAACCATATATACATATTACAATACAGCATTACATATACATCTGAGTACATAATGAATATATCTCAACACCCCCACTTGTACTCAGGTTGCTATACTTCAAGCAAAAGAAACACAGGAAAACAGAATGAATGTGAACCTCTGTCATACACATATCAATCTCCAAAAAGAGCATTTGCAAACTTCTTCAGTTTCAACTTATTTACAGGTTTGGTCATTACATCAGCAACCATGTCATCAGTAGAACAATACATCAAAATCACCCTTCCCTCAATCACAGTTGACCTGATAAAGTGGTACTTTATGTCAAAGTGTTTACACCTCTGTCTGTGTACAGGGTTTTTGGCAAGAGCTATTGTCCCCTGATTGTCCTCATGTACAATAGTTTGTGTGTAATTGTAGTTATCTATACCCCCTAGTAACTGCTCCAGGTATAGACACTCCTGTATGGTTGAAGCCAGTGCCATATATTCTGCCTCGCAGGTTGATAGCGCAACTGTGGGTTGTTTTCTAGTCTTCCACGAGACTAGAGAGCTGTTCTGACTAAGACTGACAGAGTATCCTGTGGTACTGCGTCTGTCACTTGTATCATCCGCCCAGTCAGCATCACTGTAGGCTTGTATACCTAGCTCCTCACTGTCGTTTCTCTTAAAGCTTAACCCTTTCTCTGCAGTGCCTTTGAGATACCTTAAAACATGCTTCACAGTGACCCACTGCTCCTCTGTAGGCTCAGCAAAATACTGTGATAATCTGCTCACCACAAAACTTAAATCCGGTCTGGTACAAGTAGTCAAGTATATAAGACTACCAACAGCCTCCCTGTACATCCTGACATCTTCCATCTTTACTGCATCTTCAGTATACTCTAGCTTCTGCTCACAGGGTGTTTCTCTGGTCCTACAATCTTGCATATTAAAACGCTGTAGTATCTTGTTAGTGTATCTTTCCTGTGACATCTTTACACATCCATCTGATTGACTGAAATCAATACCCAGAAAATGTTTGAGTTTGCCTAAATCTTTCATCTTAAACTTTTCTGCGAGCATCTCTTTCACCTTTTTCAGTCTTTCTTCATTGCTTGCTGCAATGATCAAGTCATCGACCCATGTGATTATGATCACCTTCCCTTCATTTGACTCTTTGGCATAAACACAGTGGTCGGCTGGGTTTTGTAATATTATGTTTTTTTTAAACCATTTCATTTATATTGCTGCCTCAACGTGATGCTGACACGGACACGTTAACTCGGGATGGGTTTTTGTAGGATTTTTATTTCAGCGAGACCTTCAGTAGATCACCACACTTCACTCACAAGCGCTTTGTGAAAATGACGAATCTGCCACCGGCTCTGCAAATGACCCTCAACATCTGGAAAAAGGTAAAGAAATCGCCAATGTCAGGCCATGTGTGTTCTGTTATTGTCCGGAGACTCCGCCCTCTGTTGCTTCCCGCTCTTTTTGTCCCTCACCTGTTCCCGGTCATCAACCTGATTGTTTGCCTGATTTGTTCACCTGTGTCTTGTCTTTGTTCCCCCTTCTATTTAAGCCCAGTCTTCCTGTTGTCCCCTGTCGGATTGTATCGTTTGTTTGTGAGAATCTATGTAAAGATTCTGCCGTGTTTGAACCTTGTTTTACCTGGTATGGTACTAGACTCAGATTTTTGATCCTCTCTGTTTTTCCCTTTTGGAATTCTGTTTTTGAATTGGACTCTCTGTTTTTTGCACTTGTGTTTTTTGCCTTTTTGGATCCTTGTTTTTTCTATTTTTGGAAATAAATAAGTATTTTTTTGCATCTTGGTCTGCGATTTAGTCCTTACTCTGAGAAAGGAGAGGCACTGTCTAACGCCGAGTTTACCCCGGGGCGTGGAAGCGCAGTGCAGCGCCAAGGAAATCAAGCGCCTCCTATCCACCCCCTGTTAAACCTTTGTGCGGTGCACATCGGATGCGCTGCGCCGCGCTGCTTCACTCGCGCCCTGAACCAATGGTTTCGGCGTAGAGTCTATTTTTTTCACTCGCCGCGAGCGTAATGCGCCAAGAAACAAACTGAAAATGATTTTAAACGATCTGTTGTCCTAGAGTTTTAATTTCCCCAATTTTCCCAATCACATAATTAAATTCCCCCCTGCCCATCCACTACAGCTACACAAGCAGTCATATGGATACAAATAGAGGGGGGGGCTATGAGACCATCATCATATACCCCCAAACGAGTACATTGAACGGGTTACATTCAACAGCAAGCGGAGAAAGCAGAATCGCGGGCTGACCGTCGCTGAGAAATGCAAATCCGGTGTGAACAGCCGGCGCCGCACTTTCCACCTAAAAACGATGAAATGAACTGAACTATGAAGTAGTTCAGATTTTGAATGGTGAACTATGAACGTGAACTATTCATGTTTACTTGTATGAACTGAACTTTGAACTAGTTCATGAGAGGTGTGAACGTGCACAACACTGTTCAAATCGTAATTCACGTCGGCAGCAACGACTCCCGGCTTCGCATGTCGGAGGTCACTAAAGTTAATGTTGAGTCGGTGTGTGCTTTTGCAAAAACGATGTCGGACACAGTAATTTTCTCTGGCCCTCTACCTAACACAACAGGTGATGACATGTTGTCTTTTAACCTCTGGCTGTCGAGGTGTCCTGTAAACGGTGTGGGCTTTGTAGATGACTGGCAAACTTTTTGGAGGAAACCTGGACTTGTTAGGAGAGACGGCGTTCATCCCACTTGGGATGGAGCAGCTCTCTTATCTAGGAATATTACTCAGTCTATTACATGACAACCCAGAGTTGGGACCAGGAAGCAGAGCTGCAGTGCTAAAAACTTCTCTGCGCTCCCTCTGGGACAGTCACACAACCCCATAGAGATTGTGTCTGTCCACCGTCCGAATCCACACAATAATCTAATACAAATTAACACAACCTCTGAAACAACACAGGAAACCAAGACTTTGAAATGTGGTCTTTTAAACATTAGATCACTGTCATCAAAGGCTATTTTAGTTAATGAACTAGTCTCAGACTACAACATAGATGTATTATCCCTCACTGAGACGTGGCTGCATCCTGATGAATATGTCAGTCTAAATGAATCTACTCCCTCCAGTCATATAAATTCACAGGTTCCCAGAGAATTCGGACGAGGAGGTGGAGTTGCTGCTATTTTTAACCCCAGTCTATCAATTAATCCTAAACTAAACTATAACTCATTTGAATGTCTTGTTCTTCCACGCCAATCCAGGAAACACCAACAGCCAATCATATTTGCTGTAGTTTACCGTGCTCCGGGGGCTTAAACTGAATTATTTACGGAATTCCCCGAGTTTTTTTCAAACCTAGTCCGAAAGACCTATAACATAATTATTGTTGGTGACTTTAATATTCATGTTGACAATAATAAAGATAGCCTTAGTGTAGCATTAATTTCGATACTAGATTCAATTGGTTTCAGTCAGTGTGTACACCAACCTACTCATTGTTGTAACCACACACTTGACCTTGTATTATCATACGGTGTCGGAATTGAACATTTAACAGTACTCTGATCACCCAGGATCAGTTTACCAAAATAATCTCAGGTTCTAAACCAACAACCTGTATCTTAGACGACATTGCCCTTGCTTTCAATGAAACAGTCAGGAACTGGTGAGTGATCTTCGATCCTGATTTGTCCTTTAATTCTCACCTACAACTAATTTCTAGGACCGCCTTTTTCCACTTGCGTAATATCTAAAAAATCAGACATGTACTTCGCAAAAAGATGCAGAAAAACTAGTCCACGCCTTTGTTACATCCAGACTGGACTATTGTAATTCATAACTATCATGCTCCAGCAGTAAGTCGTTAAAAAATCTGCAGCTTGTCCAAAATGTTCTTCAATGATACTGAAACAACCCTTAAGTTATTTATCTTTGAATACATGTAAATGTATATTTGTGTCCCCTTTAGGAGTAAGAGGAGGTATCCACCCCTTTAACATATCAATATTTAATGGAATCATATTTAGTGGCTTGTGTTTATATACACGGTATATGCATATAGATCTATATATCTATATATACAGTGCCTTGCATAAGTATTCACCCCCCTTGGACTTTTTCCCATTATGTACTGTTACTAACTGGAATTCAAATAGACTTAAATAAACTTTTTCCCGTTTGATCAACAAAACATGCATAGTACTTTGGAGGTGCAAAATAAATGTTATTGTGACACAAACAATAATGAGAACAAAAAAGTTGACATCTGTTGGGTGCATAAGTATTCACCCCCCTGTGTCAATACTTGGTAGAACCCCCTTTCGCTGCAATTACAGCTGCAAGTCTTTTGGGGTATGTCTCTACCAGCTTTGCACATCTAGAGATGGAAAGGTTTGTCCATTCTTCTTGGCAAAAAAGATGAAGCTCAGTCAGATTGGATGGAGACCGTCTGTGAACCGCAATCTTCAAGTCTTGCCATAGATTCTCTATTGGATTGAGGTCTGGGCTTTGACTGGGCCATTTTAAGACATTAACATTCTTTAATCCAAACCATTCCTTTGTAGCTCTGGCTGTATGTTTAGGGTCATTGTCCTGCTGGAAGATGAACCTCCGCCCCAGTCTCAAGTCTTTTGCAGACTGCATCAGATTTTCTTCAAGGATTTCCCTGTATTTGGCTCCATCCATCTTTCCCTCTATTCTGACCAGTTTCCCTGTACCTGCTGAAGAGAAGCATCCCCACAGCATGATGCTACCACCACCATGTTTCACTGTTGGGATGGTGTGCTCAGGGTGATGGGCAGGGTTGGGTTTTCGCCACACATAGCGTTTTGCATTGAGGCCAAAAAGTTCCATTTTGGTCTCATCTGACCAGAGCACCTTCTTCCACATGTTTGCTGTGTCTCCCACATGGCTTCTGGCAAACTCCAAACGGGATTTTTTATAGATCCCTTTCAACAATGGCTTTCTTCTTGCCACTCTTCCATAAAGGCCAGATTTGTGGAGTAGACGACTAATAGTTGTCCTGTGGACAGATTCTCCCACCTCAGCTGTGGATCTCTGCAACTCCTCCAGAGTAACCATGGGCCTCCTGGTTGCTTCTCTGATTAATTTTCTCCTTGTCCGACTCTTCAGTTTGGGTGGACGGCCTCCTCTTGGTAGGTTTGCGGTTGTGCCATATTCTTTCCATTTTCTTATGATGGATTTTATGGTGCTCAGAGAGATGTTCAAAGCTCTGGATATTTTTTTATAACCTAACCCTGCTTCATATTTCTCCACAACTTTATCCCTGACCTGTTTGGTGAGCTCCTTGGTCTTCATGATGCTGTTTGTTCAGTAATGATCTCCAACAAACTCTGAGTCCGTCACAGAACAGGTGTATTTATACTGAGATTAAATTGCAGACAGGTGGACCCTATTTACTAATTATGTGACTTGCAAATGTGACTTGTGAATACAATTGGTCGCACCAGATCTTTGTTTCACAGTAAAGGGGGTGAATACATATGCACTCAACACTTTTCAGATTTTTATTTTAAATAATTGTGAAATCCATGTAATATTTCCCCCCACTTCCAAATGATGCACTATTTTGTGTTGGTCCATTACATAAACTCACGATGAAATAAATTTTAATCTGTGGTTATACCATGACAAAATGTAGAAAAGTCCAAAGGGGGTGAATACTTATGCAAGGCACTGTATATCCCCTGATGCTGTCAGAACACATGAACCTGCTGAATGTTGCATCAGTAAAGATACAGACACTGATGCACATGTTTTTATCTCATTACACCAGGATCACTGGTCTTATTATAAAATCTGTACAACAGAGAACTTCTGTCTCACGTTTCTTCTTTATTCTATTCTACTTGTTTTCATGTTCATATACAGTTCTTCCGCCATCTGCAGGCAGACGTCACCACTGACTCTGATTCTTTCAGTTCATGAGGAGTTTGTTTTCAATGTGTTTCTCTATAATTTGTTTAAGTCTTGACATTTTAAGTAAAAAGCCTTGATATTATGTATATTAGGATTTGGCTCTATTTGTAACCGGTCTATCCTTTGTGGTCTACCTGCGTTGTGTGTCAGTTTGTGAAGTAGAAGACCGGGACAGGACTTGTATCACTACTGAATTTGTCTGTTATGTTGAAGCCACAGTTCATGTGATTGAACCGTTTTTTTATTTAACACAAGTACTGAGTACATTGTACAAAGACCTTTTCCTTATAAATCAAACACGACACTTTGGTGAATTAAGGTTTTCAGTCATCAAATGTTGTCTTAGACACATAATGAGATTATTGACTCATATCTTAACAATCAATGATTGATTGGATTCAAACCAAAATGTAAAAGCCCTGTGATTAATTTCAAATTACAACAAAACATTCATCAAAGTGTTCTTGTGTGATTACAATACTGTGCGTGTTGCTGCTGGGACTTTCTATATCATATCTGCCAGTCGTGCACATTACAACAGAATTTACTGATGCAACATTCAGCAGGTTCTTGTGTTCTGACAGCATCAGGGAATATATATACATATAGATATATAGATCTATATGCATATACTGTGTGTATATACACACAAGCCACTAAATATGATTTTATTAAATATTGAAATTGAAAATCGTTATTTGTATATCCCATATTCACAAATCACAATTTGTCTCATAGGGCTTCAACATGGTCTGACATCCTCTGTCCTTAACCATCAGCAAGAGTAAGGAAAAACTACTAAAACCCTTTTACAGGGTAAAAATATGTAGAAACCTCAGAGAGAGCCACATGTGAGGGATCCCTCTCCCAGGACTGACAGAAGGGCAATAGATGTCAAGTGTACGAAAACATCATCAAGATTAAAGTTTTTAGCAGCATTAGTGAGGGTAAACATTTTGAAGGATAACTTCAAAACTATATGTCAAGCAGTCCTGCTGCAACTAAATGCTTCCTAGTTTAGAACATAGGACAAGTAACGTTCTGCCGCACTAATTAGCTCTAACTATAAGCTTTATCAAATAGGAAGGTTTTAAGCCTACTTTTAAACATACAGATGGTGTCTGCTTCCCGAACTGAAAGTGGTAGATTATTCCACAGCAGAGGGGCTTGATGGCTGAAAGCTCTGGCTCCTACTCTACTCTTTAAAACATAGTCAAATGAAGCAGCAGTTTACAGGGTGAAGGAGTGGGGAATATTAAATTAAATAATATGAATATATGTGAAGTAAGTGTATTTGTATGAGTGGGGGAGCAGAATGTATATGGTGACTGTTCAGAGGGTCAGTGTTGATTGTTCAGAAGCCTAATGGCCTGGAGGAAGAAGCTGTTTGTGTGTCTGGTAGTCCGTGCTCGGATGCTCCGGTAACGTCTGCCAGACAGCAGCAGTGTGAGAAGTCCACAGCCTGTGTGGCTCTGGTCCTTGATGATCTTCAGTGCTCTTCTCAGGCATCTTGTGCTGTAGATGCCTTGCACGGAAGGGAGATGGCAGCCGATGATACCAGGTCAGGTCATCTGTGATGAACACACCGAGGAGCTCACCACCTGGGGTCTGCTCGTCAGGAAGTCCAAGATCCAGTTACACAGGGGGGTTTTAAGACCCAGGCTCCTGAGCTTGGGGACGAGCTTGGCAGGCACAATTGTGTTGAATGCGGAGCTGTAGTCCACGAACATGATCCTCACATATGTGTTGGCCTTCTTCAGGTGGGAGAGGGTGGTGTGTGTTGTCGGGGCGATGGCATCGTCCGTGGATCGGTTTGGGCGGTGAGCAGATGTGGCTTTTGACCAGCCGCTCGAAGCACTTCATGATGGTGGAGGTCAGTGCTACAGGGCGGTAGTCGTTTAAGCAGGTGATGGATGATTTCTTAGGTATGGGGATGATGGTGGCCTGCTTGAAGCAGGAGGGGACTGTCGAGAGATTTAGGGAGAGGTTGAATATGGAGGTGAAGACCTCCGTTAGCTGGTAATAGAGCAGTAATGCTGGTTATGATTTATGACTTTTAATCATAATACTTAATTAGGTGGATTTTATGCTCGCCACAATAGAGCCACCTCCTCGTGTCATAACTAAACTGCAAATTATATTATTTCTATGGTCAGAATCTTGGTCATGTCATTTATTTGTATCAATATATACATTTATTTAGTCAATAAAGTAACATTTTAGTTTTGAGAGCTCAAGATGATCTCTAAACTTATTTTGAGACTGACCAGTGATCCAAAACTCAAAGACGAATCATTTAGAAAATAAACAGACATTAAGAGGAGATCAGGAATTCTTCACTTTTCAATATTCTAACGAAATGCTTGATTGATAATTTAATCAACAAGCTTTTGCTTCTGGATTTTCTAAATGATTATTTTGTCTCCCAAGCCAGCAGTTCAGAGCAAGCTGGAAAGAAAACAAAAGATCACAGACAATTCATCTACACATGTAAAAGATAAGACTGGCAAATTAAAAAATATTAATATCTGACATGGGAAAAATTGTATTTCACATTAGTGAGTCATGAAATTGGATTTTATTCTGAAAGCATCATCAGTCAGAAACTTCAACAGTGGTCAAAATCAGTTTTGGATTTTCCTTCTTTTGGCCACTAGGGGGTAGGCATGTTCCATCATAATCTGGTAATTTTGTGAAAAGGAGTTTCCAACAGAACCCTCTATTCCTCTCTTTTCTTTTTCTGTTCAGTGCTTTTTGAACATGAGAAAACTTTCACAGGTGGGTGTTGGATTACAGAAACTGTATTTTAGAAATGTTTAACACTTTACTCTCTCCTTTTGGTCATTTGACCTATCTATCAGATTCTAAATCTTAGAATAAGATATATTAAAAAATAAAGTTTCCTTCACAGTGTTTTTCTTCTATACATTGTAATTATTCTGTCTAACTTCAGTACATTTGACCTCCAGTCGCTGCAGCAGTCACATGTATTGATCTGGACCTCAGATATATCTTATCTCCACAGAGCTGCAGCTGTGATCAGTCCCTTCAAACAAACACACTTTAAACAGCCTGATTGGCCTCTGCTCAATAAAACCCTGTGTGTGAAACCTGTGGAGCAAGTGGACTTTCCCTTTCAAACACGAGTCTGAATTTTGATGGGTTGACAGGGACAATTTATATAATTTACGAGACTTAGCCTGGAATAACTGAAATATCACCTGTTTAAATAAAGCAGAGACAAAATGCAGACATTAATGTAAATCATCTCTGAAATGCCAAAAGAGACAAGTGGTGATCCGACAGAGGGATAGAGAATTGAAAAATAAGATGACAACTGCAACAAGCATGTAAACTAGATTCAAACTGGCAAAATAAGATGAAAGCACAGCTTCTATGAGAGAGCCACTGCTTTCCCCCTCACTGTAGAGACTGAATCAAAGCAGCCTTAGACAAATCCTCCTTCTGTCTGTAGGCCCAAGTGCTTTGTGTTCTATTAAAGCCCATGGAAATCTACACTCTGTACGTTGTTTGATGTTGCCAACTTGTCATCTCTGTATCTCCGCAGACTTCACACATGGGCTGTTTTCTATATATAAAACTCTGTCCGAGTTGTTTCCTCTTTACCTGTGTACATACATGTATATGTAAGGGGGGGGGGGGGGGTGTACCACCACTCGAGGGCTGGTGATAAGATAACTGGAAAGTTTTCACATTACAACGTGATCATATTTCACGTTATGATGATCCGTAACACGTTAATTATGCTCAGAAGATTGCATGTGTGTTGTGTATGTTTTGTATGACCGCTGTATGTGTGTGTTCGTATTCTGTCTGTTGTAACAATGTGTTACTGACTTCTTGGCCACATCTGTCTTGTGAGAGATTTAACTCAATGAGATCTTTACCTGGTTACAGAATGTCCATGGAGTTAACTATTCTAATGTTCAAAGTTTTTTTCATAAACCAAACTAATGATGCTCTGCCATGGCAGCACATTCAAGTTACTTTAGTTCATCGTAACACTTACAAGCCTTCTTTTGTAAAAGCTTCTCATTAATTAAGTCTAATTGGCTCCTGTATATCAAACATGTTTTTTTTTTTTTTGTTTTTTTTTTACTGAATTCTCATTTAGATTTGATGTTCAGTTCAGGAAGTACTTTTGTCAAATGTTGTCCCAGAAATTCTCCAGTCATCTGTGCTTATCATTGATTATTGGGAAAAGGGGAAATGTATAAGTTGTATTTCCCACATGTGTTTTAATTGAAATGTGAGGGCAGCTGCATGCAAGACATTAAAACACCCAAATAAAATTTAAAACATTTTATTCATTAGTCGACAACATATTATAAACCCCTAACAGAGTAAAGACTTGTTCAGGGCATGATGTCACCCAGTGTACATTATACAGAGTAGGAGCAGGGGTTGCAGTAGGGGGTTTCTGTCCATTTACAAATATCTCTGTATAAGTTTTATAAGTGTATGAGTTGTATTTCCCACATGAGTTTTCATTAAAAACTTAGTGGGGGTGGAGCCTGCCCTCTTCCGTGCATCCACTGTGTCCTTCAACAAAAGGGAGAGCCTTGGTGCCCTCTTCCCTTCCTCTGCGATGAACCTCAGCTGGTTATAGTAGGAGTCCAGAGACGTGACCACCTCCAGGTCCTGCTAGATGAGCTGGAGGAGCTCACAGAGGCTCTCCAGAGATGGCCCGTCTCCGTTCTGCAGCAGCCTCCTGATGCAGCAGTACATGGCTTTCTCCTCCAGAACCTTTGAGAGGAACAGCTCCCCAATAAACTTGATGCTATTGAGGAGGCGTCCGGAAGGTTTTGCGTTGAGTTGCTCTTCCCTCAGCCGGTCGATGACCCTCACGTCCCTGACTGGCTCCAGGCAGGACCCACTCTTCCGATAAATGCCCTCCCTTTCAAAGTTCTTCCTGAACTCTGCCTGGCAGTGTTTGACCAGCAGAGACCTGAAGGAGACGCTGGCTGACCAGTCGGACAAGGATTGGACCTCCACCTGAAGAGGAGAAAACCATAAGGAAATATTAACATTAATGCTACTCACATACATACATAGTGATCAGTGTGTTCTGATTTGAGGATTAAATCAGCACACAAATGAATGAAAATAAGTGAACTCATTATTTGAATAAGACAACATGGGTCAAAAGTGACCCCACTCAGTATTTATTATTTATATCTTTGCAGTAAATTATTTCCGTCATTTAGTATTTCAGGTATTTTTCAAATAACTGTTTTTTTCACTTCCCTTCTAATTCACAACATGGGTCAAAAATGTTGTATTGTAAAATACATTCTTATTAAGTCTTATTTACAATCTATTACTAGTGAGAAAGATAATTTATAATTTACCCAAGGGGTTTGCATAGCTTGTTTATCAAAAGGCTAAATTAAGGTTACAACCTGCATACAAAAGATAAGCTGTCCAACTAATTAAGAAACAGGATAAAGTAGCTTCCAGCGCAACATGGCGCCGTACTAACGGGTGCCTGTCGTAGCAGCTCCTGGTACTACTGTCGGTTTTTTTGTGTTTTTATAACGTTTGCGATTTGTTTTTTATATTTATTTTTGCACTGCTCTGTGCATCTCCGTCCCGCACAATGACGAGATGCTTTTGAAATTTATTGGACACTTTTTATAACTTTTAACCGCACTTCGGTCTCTTCGGATCACTGGGAGAATGCCTGCAACACACGCCGGCATTGTTTACACCCGCGACCAGCTGATCGCCCTGAGGCACACTACCCTCTTGGCCGGAGAGAGACCCACCATCCCGGAGGAACTAAAGAGGAGACGGCGGGGCTGCAGAGCGGGGCTTAAACGGAGGAAGGAGAAGAGGAAGTTTAAGCCCTTCATCCCTGCAGTAATCACTGGAAACGTGAGGTCGCTGGCAAATAAAGTGGACGAACTGGAAGCGCTCATCAGGACACAGAGGGAGTACAGGGAGTCCAGTATTGTGTGTCTCACGGAAACGTGGTTGCACGAGCAGATACCGGACTCCAACGTCACCATTCCTGGCTTCCAGACGGTTCGAGCCGACAGAGACACCATCGCGACCGGCAAGAAGAAAGGAGGGGGACTCGCCGTGCTCGTGAACAACAGGTGGTGTCACCCCGGGCACGTCACCGTTAAACATCGTGTCTGCAGCCCGGACATCGAGCTCGTCGCCGTCGGACTTCGTCCATATTATTTGCCGAGGGAGTTTACCAGTGTTTTCGCCATCAATGTTTACATTCCTCCATCTGGGAACGCAGAAGCAGCGTGTGACGTCATCCACACTGTGACTGCAGGATTACAGACACAACACCCCGGGGCCTTCATCATCATCACAGGTGACTTTAAACATGCTTCCCTCTCATCCACACTCCCAACCTTCTTCCAGTTTGTAAAATGTGCCACCCAGGAAAATAAGACTTTGGACCTATATGCAAATGTTAAGGATGCATACAGCTCCACTGCCCTGCCACCACTGGGCAGGTCAGACCACAACCTAGTCCTGCTCTCACCATCTTACAAGCCTGTGATTCAGCAGCACCCAGTCACAGTGAGAACAGTGAGGAAATGGTCTCATGAGGCCATGGAAACACTGCGTGGGGCCCTGGAGGCCACAGACTGGGATGCTCTGTATGAGCCACATGGTGAGGACATTGATGGCCTGACTGACTGTGTCTCTGAGTACATTGGGTTCTGCATCGATAACACCATCCCCACTAAAGAGGTCCGCTGTTACCCAAATAACAAGCCGTGGGTTACAAGCGACCTGAAGGCCCTTCTCAATGAGAAGAAGAGGGCCTTTAGATCACGGGACAGAGCAGAACTCAAACGGGTTCAAAGGGAGCTCAAGCGCAGCATCAGGGAGAGCAAGGACAACTTCAGAAGAAAACTGGAGCACAAACTGGAGGAAAACAACACCAGGGACGTCTGGAGTGGTATGAAGGAGATCACTGGTTTCAAGAGGAGAGATGGGGGAGCAGCTGGGGATGAACGACGTGCGAATGAGCTGAACACGTTCTTCAATAGGTTCAACTCCAACCCCCCAGCCCCCAGCGGACCATCCACTGCCTCCACTGACTCTACGACTGCCTCTACTGCGTCTCTGAGCAACAACCCCCCACCTCCCCCCACCACCCCAGTCACCATCTCCCCCCACCCCCCCGCTGGCCTTTACCACAGACCTTCTCACACCTCCCACCCCCAGGACATCCTCACATCCCCCACAGCCCCCCACCACCTCCTGCAACACAAACATCTCTGCACCACCCTCAAACCCATCGCTGACATCCCCCACCCCCCAGTCTGGACTCCACATCACAGCCAGCCAGGTGAGGAGAGAGCTGGAGAGGCTCAAACCGAGGAAAGCTGCGGGGCCGGACCGCATCAGCCCTCGTTTGCTGAAGGCCTGTTCCAGCCAGCTCTGTGGAGTTCTCCAGCACCTCTTCAACCTGAGCCTACACCTTCAGAGAGTGCCAGTGCTCTGGAAAACATCCTGCCTGGTCCCAGTGCCCAAAAAAGGACGTCCTGCTGCACTGGAGGACTACAGGCCGGTGGCACTGACCTCTCACATCATGAAGGTCATGGAAAGACTGGTCCTGGCCCACCTCAGACCGCTGGTGTGCCCATCACAAGACCCCCTGCAGTTTGCATATCAGCCCCATGTTGGGGTTGATGATGCAATCATCTACCTGCTGCAGAAGGCTTACTCCTCCCTGGACAGACCCAACACCTCAGTCCGGATCATGTTTTTCGACTTCTCCAGCGCCTTCAATACCATCCAGCCCACTGCTGAAGGCCAAACTGGAGGGCACGCAGGTGAGTGCTCCCCTCATCGCTTGGGTCGATGACTATCTGACGGGCAGACCACAGTTTGTGAGATTACAGAACTGTGTGTCTGATCATCTGATCAGTAACATCGGGGCCCCCCAGGGAACTGTGCTGTCCCCCTTCCTCTTCACCACATACACTGCTGACTTTAAGCACTGCACAGAGACGTGTCATCTGCAGAAGTTCTCTGATGACACGGCCATTGTGGGGTGTGTTGAGGGCGGAGGGGAGGCTGAGTACAGGGACCTGGTTGACCGCTTTGTGAAGTGGTGTGGGGAGAACCGCATGCAGCTCAACGTGGCGAAGACGAGGGAGATGGTGGTGGATTTCAGGAGGACCAAGCCCCTGCCCTCTCCTGTCTGCATCGGTGGGACGGCTGTGGAGGTGGTCCCTGCTTACAAGTACCTGGGTGTCACACTAGACAATAAACTGGACTGGTCCACCAACACAGAGGCCGTCTACAAGAAGGGCCTGAGCCGGCTTTATTTCCTGAGGAGGCTCAGGTCCTTCAACGTCTGCAACAAGATGCTGCAGATGTTTTATAAGTCTGTTGTGGCGAGCACCATCTTCTTTGCTGTGGTGTCCTGGGGTGCGGGCATCAAGGCTAAGGACGCCAACAAACTGAAAAAACTGATTAGGAAGGCAGAGTCTGTGGTTGGCTCTAAGCTTGTCACCCTGGAGGAGGTGGTGGAGGACAGGATGCTGGCAAAACTGCTGGCAATCATGGACAATCCCTCTCACCCCCTCCACAAAACACTAGACAAGCTAAGGAGCAGCTTCAGCCACAGACTCATTCAACCCCGCTGCTCTAAGGAACGATACAGGAAATCGTTCCTCCCAACCGCAATAAGACTATACAACTCATCTACCTCTGTCAGAGCCACCATCACAGAACTGCACTAAATATACCTGTCTCAATTCATCATTTTATACAATAATATTGTCTTTTGCACACTCTGTCTACATATTCTTACACTCACAGTATATTATATTATCTATTGTATCGCCAAATACTTATATTTATACCCGTACTATATATCACATATTATATCATACTCTTTGTATATTCTTTGTATATATAAGTCTATATACACATATTTTATTTATACATGTGTACATGTTATTAATATTATATTTTACTATTATTATTATTATATATACTGTTGCTGCTATTATTACTATATACTGCTATTATATTGGTATAATTACTATCATATATAAATATATATTATATACTATATATACTGTACTATTTTTGATATACTGTCTAACAATAACATTACCATCATATCATCAGTACTATTACCATCATCTGCCACTGCACCTTATCTACCTATTTTATCTTGTGTTTCTGTTTTTATTCTTTCTACCGCAATATTTTATATTTTATATTTTATTCTATTGTATTGTATTTTATTGTATTCAAATGTACCGGCTGCTATGACGACTTAATTTCCCCTCGGGATGAATAAAGTAATCTATCTATCTATCTATCTATCTATCTAGATGCATCACTTACTGTTGAGAGGTGCTGGCACAGCTCGGCGAAGACTGCAGCAGAGTGTGGCTTCTGCACGGCCCTCTTGAAAACGAGCTCAACCATTTCCTGCAACTGCTCCGCTATGGAGCCAGAACAGTCTCAAAAGGATTAAATGCACACAGAAATGAATACATGCGCAAAAAAGATCCACAAATACATTTTCAACGCCGCTGGCTCAACACACTTGTCACACTAATCAGCGGCGTTGTCCGGCTGACTGTGGCTGGTTAGAGCACTTCATGTGTGTACGGTCACATACGGTTATAACGAACTTTGATAACGGGGATAGCGGGCTAGCCACCATGCTAACTGCGGTGGGAACAGCGCCAAAACCCGCTGACTTAATCCCAAGGCTCTCATGACACTGTTTCTCAAACACCGTCAGGTTAGAAGCATCACTTGGTAGTAGTTAGTATCGGGTGTCCGTGCTGACTGTGTGTGGAAGCTGGGGGGGAAGCTAGCTGCCTCCGTGTAGCTTCAAGCTGTTGCAGCTGTTGAATTAGCAACGCAGTTTGGAAACAAGACCGGGGAACCGCTGCGTTAAGACACGATAACATAAGCACTTTGACCCGCTGGGTGTCACTTTATTTCAGCAAAACTGTCGCGTCATCAACAGCCCTTTTCTGTTGTCATCGTTCACTGTGTGTGAGGAGCCGGGGATCAGCGTCTACTAATTCTATGTCTATTGGCTGGCGGGCTAAAAACCTCCAGGCTGCCTGCGGGCGTTTTAATGACGTCGTGTAATGGCACTCACGTGATTGGCTGTACAGGAGTGAGACATCTGATTGGCTACAGACGATCCCCTCTTAGAAAAAATGCATTCGTGAAACAGAGTCGCGTCAGGGGAGTCTCAAAAGTCTCAAAAGTCTCACACACAAATGCAGCGAGGTTTACAAATTAAAAGCACTTTGTAAATGCAGGTCCAACAGTTTATATATGAATGTAACAAGCTCCAAAATGTATTTGATGAAGATTGCAAATACTTTTACATGCATATATTTGTGAATTTTTTTTCTATTTGTGTGTGCATCGGAAATATGTTTATGAATCTTATATTTTACATGTGAATTTTTTTTACTTATATATGGAATGAAACATTTGTGTGTGCATTGAAAATGTATTTGTGGATCTTTTTTGTGCATGTATTCATTTCTGTGTGCATTTAATCCTTTTGAGACTGTTCTGGCTCCATACTCCTCACCGTCCAACTCCTCGTGACTCAGATCCGTCATGAAAGCTTGAAAGTTTTCGGTGAAGCAGCTGACGGACTTCTTCCTCATCTCTCCCAGCAGAAGAGGAGCTGGCTTGCAAGTTAATTCCACGCTTTTATTTTGTTTTGGGATCATGTTGATTCCAATAAATCGAAGTTGTCTTCAAGGCAAATCCAAAGAAACAAGTTCCGGTGCAAGAAACAAGTTCAGGAGCAAGAAACAAGTTCAGGAGCAAGAAACAAGTTCAGGAGCAAGAAACAAGTTCAGGAGCAGGAAACAAGTTCCGGTGCAACCAGCCAATAGTGAGAAGACAACTGAGTGAAAAATGAAAACTGACGTTTAAGTAACGACAGACTTCAAAGGTATAAGGCTGTTGCCTTGGTGACCTGCAGTGACATACGTCAAAGGAACAAAGCCTGATAACGTAAAAAATAATAATACAGAAAATGCTTCTTTTTTTTTAAATGTAAAAGAAGTTTCATTAAATTCAAACTTAATAACGGTTTGAGTGAAAAATCCTAGAAGACGTTTCTGAAACTTAAAAAATAAATTATATTCAGAAGTGTTACAAAAAGACTATCATACGCTAATAAGGAATGATAATGAGCTCTTTAAGGTATGAAAAAAACTGCGCGCGCACATCCTGCGGCGCACATAAATAAAAAATATATTTAAAAATAAAACATAAAAAATAAAAACAATTGTATCAAATTAATAAAAAAAGTGTGCACATTCTAAATAAAAAAGCATGAAATGGCGTACGCCAAAGCTAATTCCGATTTACAAAACCATGCGCACGCAAAACCTCAACTCCAAATCCGCCCTCCACAGCCCCAATTTCTACTATAAATGGTCAATGCAAAGCACGTCACGAATATTAAATTATGAATCCGACCAATGGGTTTCCACCGTGAGTCCTGACCGAGGCACGGCATCAAGCTATGTGAAGAGGAAGTGAAACTTTCTGACACTGACATCGAGTTGTTTGTTAGTGAGGTGGAGGTGAAGAGCGACTTTATGGGACAGCAGTGATGTCACTAATAAAGAAAATACACTGATACCCTGCCGCTGCTGCTGTGTATAACACAATGTGGGAGATCAGAAATCGCTGAACCCTCGCTTCCTCCTCCTCATCCTTCCATTCGCATGCACAAATCGTGCAGAACCCCGCATCGGTGTCACGGCAGTATTTATCCATTTAGAGCATCTGACCGATTCCCTCACATCAGTGGATCCAGTCTCTCAGCACGTGTCACCAAGTACGACATGAAGTGTTGTGAACTCAGTCTGTTGATATCAATCCTCTTCCGCTCCTCTCCTCTGAAGCAGAAGGAGCAGACACCAACACGCGCGGCTAGACCCGCTACGTCTTCCTCTGTATCTGACGCGTTGATGATGAAATGAAACAACTAACCTAAAACGACTTCTATAACAAATGTTATAACTTAGTCACACTTTAAAAGTATGACTAAGATATACGTGAGGAAGTGTCTGCTTAACCTCTGATATTAAAATGTTGAAGCCACAGTTTATGTGATTGAAGCGTTTATTTGTTTAACACAAGTCTGAGTAGATTTTCTCCCATGTATTTTCAACCCTAACTTCATAAACACTTGTATAGACATCATATATCAGAGACTTTATTTCTTCTCAACCTCTAATCTCAGATTCCTGTGTTCTGCAGCTTCTTCTGAATCAAGAGGAACGAGAGCTGTTTGTGGGACTCGTCTCCAAGAGGACAGGAAGAGACATTCAGAAGAAATCTGTCTCAATCAACCTTGTAGACTTTGAGTGGAGTTTCATATAGGTCAGTGAGAGCTCTCTCCCTAGGTCATTTGTCAATTTGTCTCTTTAATTTTGTACATGTAATCATATTGTTCTTCTCCTGTCCACTAAATATTAATCAATTCATTTCCAAATATGGGTATGCTTCCTTTCCATGTACACAAAAGGGAACATGCTCCCTTGTCCAAGGGCACGTAATCCAATGTAGGATTTGATCTCTTTATTTCTCTCTGTTAGAAATTAGGATCAGTTATTGGATGTATTTACTTCATGAATGTCACTTGTTGATCTTCCATGTAATCAAGTTGCAGAGCTTGTGTTGTTGAATTAATAGTTTTAAAGAGATTCGTCTGATAGAGGCAGTCTTATTTGACCAGGACCATTCAAAATGAATAAAGAAAGGAATATTTCATGTTGTTTTTAATTATCACGTGTTATACATTCTCTTTGTGGGATTAATGTTTTGTCCTGATACTTGCATCATTTCTCCAAGTGTTTTACAAGGTTCATTTGTTTTATCAAATGTAATGAACAGACTGATAACTGTCATGTTCTGAAATCTACATCAGTAATGGACAACTTTGTTTCTAACAACAAAAAAACAGCAAGTATTTCAGTAGCTGCATTTCATACCGTAATCATTCAGTATACGTTGTTCAGAATATCACATCAACACATGGAACCAAGGTTTTGGTAAAGATGAGTTTAATTTATAGGAACTGACTGTCATCATGCTGCTATTACATTAAATTAATAAGACCGTGTCCTCGCCGCCGGTCTACGGGGAGTATAAAGTGAGCGGACGGACGGAAGTTGCATCCGCGCAGGAGTCAGGACATCAGCTTCATGCAGCTCGTCCAGGGCCTGATGTCGGCATGTGGCGGAATGTGCACCGCTGTTATAACGACCGATGTAAACTCCCTCGGGATGTAATAAGGTCGGCATCTGATCACGAGCTGCTCCAGGTCCGGAGAACAGCCCGAAGAAATAATCTCCACATCTGAGCACCACACATTGTTCTCCATGCAGCAGACACCTCCTCCCTTGCTCTTCCCAGAGTGTGTTGTCCGGTCCTGACGCTGAATGGAGACCCCCTCGGGAACCATGGCGGAGTCCGGGATCGAGGGGTCGAGCCAAGTCTCCGTGAAAACCATCACGTTACAAAAAGTCAGACTGCGGTTCAGAACTGTTCCTTGTAAAGTGTCTTAAGATCTTCTTGTTGATGTTCCAGCCCGATTTGGGGGGTGGGTATCAACTGAGTTGAACCCATGTTTTCTCCTGGATTACAGAAGAGGGCCTATAGTTTTTCGTATGACTGAAGATTACAGCGCTCATTTATACGCTGGCTCGCAACAAACAATTTGCGTCCTCACCTGCTGCGGCCACGCTGCACTTACTCACACACACAGAAACGGCAGTGGAGAGAGAGGGCGAGAGGGAGCGCTACGGTGTCCCTAAATAGATGTCGCCAAAGCCCTGCAGCCTATAAGAATCACTGTCCTGTCAGGTAAATTAAAATATCAGCAGAACGGGAAACGCGCCCGCACATCCTACGGGCGCGTCCTGCGGCGCATATCCTGGGGCGCACATAAATAAAAAAAAAAATATAACAATTTAATTAAATCAAATGAATAAAAAAACTGTGCGCGCACATCCTGCGGCTGCCGCAAATCCTAAATAAAAAATAAAAAAATTAAATTAAATCAAATTTATATAAAAACTGCGCGCGCACATCCTACGGACGCGTGCTGCGGCGCATGTCCTGGGGCGCACATAAAAAAAAATATATATATATAATAATTTAATTAAATCAAAGTAATAAAAAAAACTGTGCGCGCAAATCCTGCGGCGCACATAAATAAAGAATATATTTAAAAATAAAAACCATAAAAATGTAATTTATCAAATTAATAAACAAACTGTGCGCGCACATCCTGCGGGCGGTGCACATTCTAAATAAAAAAGCATGAAATTGAGTACGCCAAAGCTAATTCCGATTTATAAAACCATGCACACGCAAAACCTCAACTCCAAATCCGCCCTCCACCCCCCCAATTTCTACTATAAACGGTCAATGCAAAGCACGTCACGAATATTAAATTATGAATCCGACCAATGGGTTTCCACCGTGAGTCCTGACCGAGGCACGGCATCAAGCGATGTGAAGAGGAAGTGAAACTTTCTGACACTGACATCGAGTTGTTTGTTAGTGAGGTGGAGGTGAAGAGCGACTTTATAGGACAGCAGTGATGTCACTAATAAAGAAAATACACTGATACTCTGCCGCTGCTGCTGTGGATAACACAATGTGTGAGATCAGAAATCGCTGAACCCTCGCTTCCTCCTCATCCTTCCATTCGCATGCACAAATCGTGCAGAACCCCGCATCGGTGTCACGGCAGTATTTATCCATTTAGAGCATCGGACCGATTCCCTCACATCAGTGGATCCTTGCCTCCACTCTGGGATATTATTTGGAAAGTTTCTACATTTCTTGTTAGTGATCTCCTGTGCGCTCTATGCGCTCTGCGCTGGGTGGCTCTGCGCGCTGGGTCGCTATTACATGTGTAGCGGGTCAGTTCTTAATAAAGTTTTATACTTTTAGCAGTGTCATTTTCCCCGCTCTGGATGTGTTAATTAACCTGACAGGACGGCAACTCCTATAGGCTGCAAGGAGGCGGAGGAGTTTATTTAGGGACACCTTAGCACTCTCCCTTGTCCTCTCTCTCTCTCTCCCCACTGCCGGTCCTGTGGGTGTGTGCGGAAGTTTAGCGTGAGCTCAGCACGTGTGGTCGCAATTGTTTGTCGCAGTAAGTTGCTGGAAGTTATATAATGTTAACGGCGATCACAGAGAAAGTGTCCGCAAATTGTAACTGAAGTTTGTCCTTAGAGCCCAGCGTGAAGCTGTGTCTGTGTGCGACTGTGACGGCGTCACCGTGGATGCACGCTGTCCCTGCTTTATTTTAATGAATTAAAAGTATGAGATAAGGATGTGTTTTTATGTTTGTAAATGTTTTTAAATATTATAAATGTGTTTAAATTGTGTGACCTAACTATAACATGTTTGTTTTATAGGGCTGCCTCCAGCTAAATAGTTACGGTCACGGTTTTTTCCCACTTTAGATTTTATTTAGATTATTTGGTTTGATTATTTGTTTCTTTGTGTTTTGTTTTGTTCTATTGCAAGGTGCAATATATATGGTTGACTGGGACTGTGCAATTCAGCGGTAGTGACTTTAATGGTGGTGAATTATTGGCTCCATAAAGTAGAGGCCCTCTTTTGTCATTTTGTTGTTGTATATCGTTTGCAGTGATTTTCTTAAAGTGTGTTGTGTTTGGTTTTTAATGCATGATATTTCAGCATTGTACAATTGGGTCTGGAGCCTCTAATTTCTCTCTATTTTAAACTGTCATTTATATCAAGTCCCGGCCAGCCTTTCCAACCTTTGCACATGTCACTTTACTGTTTGAGCAGTCTGTTTTAAATCATTTGCATTTATTAAATAAATTGTATTTTGTATTGATATCTCAGCCTCCCGTCCCGTCTTATTCTGGATACTTGTTGAACCGAATTGACATTAACTGTCATCTCTGAACCATTTTTAATCACTACACATGCTTGCATTGTTACGATTCTTAAAGTGTGCTATGGTTGTTTAATGTATGATATATTAATGTAATGAACCGACTGATAACTGTCATGCTCTGAAATCTACATCAGTAATGGACAACAAAACCAGTATTAGTATTTCAGTAGCTGCATTTCATTTACCGTAATCATTCAGTATACGTTGTTCAGAATATCACATCAACACAGGGAACCAAGGTTTTGGTAAAGAGGAGTTTAATTTATAGGAACTGACTGTCATCATGCTGCTATTACCTTAAATTACATTGTACAGTATTTGGGATTATGTTGAATTTTATTTAAAACAATAATAAACAGACAAGTTAATTTACATGACAATTGTTTACAGTGCGGAAGTTACACTGTAACAGACTGCGTCACACTCGCGCTGTGGGTTTTATGCGGTGTCCTCGCCGCCGGTCTACGGGGAGTATAAAGCGAGCGCACGGACGGAAGTTGCATCCGCGCAGGACATCAGCTCCTGTGGGAACACACGAGCAAAGCGGAAGCGCATTGCTCCGCACCCGTCAGCCCGTGATTCTGCTTTCTCCGCTGGTTGTGTATGCTCCGTTCAATGAAGGGGTTCGGGGTAAATGATGATCTTCATAGCATTTAATCATGTTCGGGGAAACACTCGGGGATATTGAAACTCCAGGAGAACCGCAGGGAACTCTAAAGTACGGGACACATATTTTAACATTTAAATATAATATGTCATTAATATCGTTTAAAATCATTTCCCAGTGTGTTTCCCCGAACTATGCCCCGAAACCATCGGTGCCGAACGCGATCGCAGCCGAAGTGAACAGCGCCACTGAGTTACATGGGGGCGGGCGTGAATGTTACGGGGTCAATTCTGAATAAAGTTTTATAGTTTTGGCAGTATTATTTTCCCCGTTCTGCTGATGTTTTAATTTACATGACAGGACGGTGATTCCTATAGGCTGCGGGAAGTCGGCGCAGTCTATTTAGGGACACCGTAGCTCTTCCCTTCTCCCCCTCTCTTATTGTGTCCGTGACATTAAGTTAAGTTGTCTTTTCCTGTTTTAGTAATTGTTCTCAAGACAATAAGGACGGGGTGGGTCCCTGCTTTATTTGAATGAATTAAAGGTATGACATAATGATGTGTTTAATGTTTGTAAATGTTTTTGAAACATTTTGATAAACTGGTTCAAATTGTATGACCTAAATACAACATGTTTGTTTCTGTTGAGTTGTGTTGCACTATTGCTGCAGCTACCGTTGCATTCGGAGGAAAGAATAAATGATGGCGTTATCTTTAGCCGTTGTTGGCGTATTTATTAACAGGCTGCTGACACATCAGTCTCACGGTCAGAGCTACTTTAACTGACACACTAACATATAGCAGGTTGGCTCTTATAGCCTGTACCTTGGCGCCATCCTGTGGCGTAACCATATATACATATTACAATACAGCATTACATATACATCTGAGTACATAATGAATATATCTCAACACCCCCACTTGTACTCAGGTTGCTATACTTCAAGCAAAAGAAACACAGGAAAACAGAATGAATGTGAACCTCTGTCATACACATATCAATCTCCAAAAAGAGCATTTGCAAACTTCTTCAGTTTCAACTTATTTACAGGTTTGGTCATTACATCAGCAACCATGTCATCAGTAGAACAATACATCAAAATCACCCTTCCCTCAATCACAGTTGACCTGATAAAGTGGTACTTTATGTCAAAGTGTTTACACCTCTGTCTGTGTACAGGGTTTTTGGCAAGAGCTATTGTCCCCTGATTGTCCTCATGTACAATAGTTTGTGTGTAATTGTAGTTATCTATACCCCCTAGTAACTGCTCCAGGTATAGACACTCCTGTATGGTTGAAGCCAGTGCCATATATTCTGCCTCGCAGGTTGATAGCGCAACTGTGGGTTGTTTTCTAGTCTTCCACGAGACTAGAGAGCTGTTCTGACTAAGACTGACAGAGTATCCTGTGGTACTGCGTCTGTCACTTGTATCAGCCGCCCAGTCAGCATCACTGTAGGCTTGTATACCTAGCTCCTCACTGTCGTTTCTCTTAAAGCTTAACCCTTTCTCTGCAGTGCCTTTGAGATACCTTAAAACATGCTTCACAGTGACCCACTGCTCCTCTGTAGGCTCAGCAAAATACTGTGATAATCTGCTCACCACAAAACTTAAATCCGGTCTGGTACAAGTAGTCAAGTATATAAGACTACCAACAGCCTCCCTGTACATCCTGACATCTTCCATCTTTACTGCATCTTCAGTATACTCTAGCTTCTGCTCACAGGGTGTTTCTCTGGTCCTACAATCTTGCATATTAAAACGCTGTAGTATCTTGTTAGTGTATCTTTCCTGTGACATCTTTACACATCCATCTGATTGACTGAAATCAATACCCAGAAAATGTTTGAGTTTGCCTAAATCTTTCATCTTAAACTTTTCTGCGAGCATCTCTTTCACCTTTTTCAGTCTTTCTTCATTGCTTGCTGCAATGATCAAGTCATCGACCCATGTGATTATGATCACCTTCCCTTCATTTGACTCTTTGGCATAAACACAGTGGTCGGCTGGGTTTTGTAATATTATGTTTTTTTTAAACCATTTCATTTATATTGCTGCCTCAACGTGATGCTGACACGGACACGTTAACTCGGGATGGGTTTTTGTAGGATTTTTATTTCAGCGAGACCTTCAGTAGATCACCACACTTCACTCACAAGCGCTTTGTGAAAATGACGAATCTGCCACCGGCTCTGCAAATGACCCTCAACATCTGGAAAAAGGTAAAGAAATCGCCAATGTCAGGCCATGTGTGTTCTGTTATTGTCCGGAGACTCCGCCCTCTGTTGCTTCCCGCTCTTTTTGTCCCTCACCTGTTCCCGGTCATCAACCTGATTGTTTGCCTGATTTGTTCACCTGTGTCTTGTCTTTGTTCCCCCTTCTATTTAAGCCCAGTCTTCCTGTTGTCCCCTGTCGGATTGTATCGTTTGTTTGTGAGAATCTATGTAAAGATTCTGCCGTGTTTGAACCTTGTTTTACCTGGTATGGTACTAGACTCAGATTTTTGATCCTCTCTGTTTTTCCCTTTTGGAATTCTGTTTTTGAATTGGACTCTCTGTTTTTTGCACTTGTGTTTTTTGCCTTTTTGGATCCTTGTTTTTTTCTATTTTTGGAAATAAATAAGTATTTTTTTGCATCTTGGTCTGCGATTTAGTCCTTACTCTGAGAAAGGAGAGGCACTGTCTAACGCCGAGTTTACCCCGGGGCGTGGAAGCGCAGTGCAGCGCCAAGGAAATCAAGCGCCTCCTATCCACCCCCTGTTAAACCTTTGTGGGGTGCACATCGGATGCGCTGCGCCGCGCTGCTTCACTCGCGCCCTGAACCAATGGTTTCGGCGTAGAGTCTATTTTTTTCACTCGCCGCGAGCGTAACGCGCCAAGAAACAAACTGAAAATGATTTTAAACGATCTGTTGTCCTAGAGTTTTAATTTCCCCAATTTTCCCAATCACATAATTAAATTCCCCCCTGCCCATCCACTACAGCTACACAAGCAGTCATATGGATACAAATAGAGGGGGGGGCTATGAGACCATCATCATATACCCCCAAACGAGTACATTGAACGGGTTACATTCAACAGCAAGCGGAGAAAGCAGAATCGCGGGCTGACCGTCGCTGAGAAATGCACATCCGGTGTGAACAGCCGGCGCCGCACTTTCCACCTAAAAACGATGAAATGAACTGAACTATGAAGTAGTTCAGATTTTGAATGGTGAACTATGAACGTGAACTATTCATGTTTACTTGTATGAACTGAACTTTGAACTAGTTCATGAGAGGTGTGAACGTGCACAACACTGTTCAAATCGTAATTCACGTCGGCTAAAGTTAATGTTGAGTCGGTGTGTGCTTTTGCAAAAACGATGTCGGACACAGTAATTTTCTCTGGCCCTCTACCTAACACAACAGGTGATGACATGTTGTCTTTTAACCTCTGGCTGTCGAGGTGTCCTGTAAACGGTGTGGGCTTTGTAGATGACTGGCAAACTTTTTGGAGGAAACCTGGACTTGTTAGGAGAGACGGCGTTCATCCCACTTGGGATGGAGCAGCTCTCTTATCTAGGAATATTACTCAGTCTATTACATGACAACCCAGAGTTGGGACCAGGAAGCAGAGCTGCAGTGCTAAAAACTTCTCTGCGCTCCCTCTGGGACAGTCACACAACCCCATAGAGATTGTGTCTGTCCACCGTCCGAATCCACACAATAATCTAATACAAATTAACACAACCTCTGAAACAACACAGGAAACCAAGACTTTGAAATGTGGTCTTTTAAACATTAGATCACTGTCATCAAAGGCTATTTTAGTTAATGAACTAGTCTCAGACTACAACATATATGTATTATCCCTCACTGAGACGTGGCTGCATCCTGATGAATATGTCAGTCTAAATGAATCTACTCCCTCCAGTCATATAAATTCACAGGTTCCCAGAGAATTCGGACGAGGAGGTGGAGTTGCTGCTATTTTTAACCCCAGTCTATCAATTAATCCTAAACTAAACTATAACTCATTTGAATGTCTTGTTCTTCCACGCCAATCCAGGAAACACCAACAGCCAATCATATTTGCTGTAGTTTACCGTGCTCCGGGGGCTTAAACTGAATTATTTACGGAATTCCCCGAGTTTTTTTCAAACCTAGTCCGAAAGACCTATAACATAATTATTGTTGGTGACTTTAATATTCATGTTGACAATAATAAAGATAGCCTTAGTGTAGCATTAATTTCGATACTAGATTCAATTGGTTTCAGTCAGTGTGTACACCAACCTACTCATTGTTGTAACCACACACTTGACCTTGTATTATCATACGGTGTCGGAATTGAACATTTAACAGTACTCTGATCACCCAGGATCAGTTTACCAAAATAATCTCAGGTTCTAAACCAACAACCTGTATCTTAGACGACATTGCCCTTGCTTTCAATGAAACAGTCAGGAACTGGTGAGTGATCTTCGATCCTGATTTGTCCTTTAATTCTCACCTACAACTAATTTCTAGGACCGCCTTTTTCCACTTGCGTAATATCTAAAAAATCAGACATGTACTTCGCAAAAAGATGCAGAAAAACTAGTCCACGCCTTTGTTACATCCAGACTGGACTATTGTAATTCATAACTATCATGCTCCAGCAGTAAGTCGTTAAAAAATCTGCAGCTTGTCCAAAATGTTCTTCAATGATACTGAAACAACCCTTAAGATATAGGCTTGTGTTTATATACACGGTATATGCATATAGATCTATATATCTATATATATATCCCCTGATGCTGTCAGAACACATGAACCTGCTGAATGTTGCATCAGTAAAGATACAGACACTGATGCACATGTTTTTATCTCATTACACCAGGATCACTGGTCTTATTATAAAATCTGTACAACAGAGAACTTCTGTCTCACGTTTCTTCTTTATTCTATTCTACTTGTTTTCATGTTCATATACAGTTCTTCCGCCATCTGCAGGCAGACGTCACCACTGACTCTGATTCGTTCAGTTCATGAGGAGTTTGTTTTCAATGTGTTTCTCTATAATTTGTTTAAGTCTTGACATTTTAAGTAAAAAGCCTTGATATTATGTATATTAGGATTTGGCTCTATTTGTAACCGGTCTATCCTTTGTGGTCTACCTGCGTTGTGTGTCAGTTTGTGAAGTAGAAGACCGGGACAGGACTTGTATCACTACTGAATTTGTCTGTTATGTTGAAGCCACAGTTCATGTGATTGAACCGTTTTTTTATTTAACACAAGTACTGAGTACATTGTACAAAGACCTTTTCCTTATAAATCAAACACGACACTTTGGTGAATTAAGGTTTTCAGTCATCAAATGTTGTCTTAGACACATAATGAGATTATTGACTCATATCTTAACAATCAATGATTGATTGGATTCAAACCAAAATGTAAAAGCCCTGTGATTAATTTCAAATTACAACAAAACATTCATCAAAGTGTTCTTGTGTGATTACAATACTGTGCGTGTTGCTGCTGGGACTTTCTATATCATATCTGCCAGTCGTGCACATTACAACAGAATTTACTGATGCAACATTCAGCAGGTTCTTGTGTTCTGACAGCATCAGGGAATATATATACATATAGATATATAGATCTATATGCATATACTGTGTGTATATACACACAAGCCACTAAATATGATTTTATTAAATATTGAAATTGAAAATCGTTATTTGTATATCCCATATTCACAAATCACAATTTGTCTCATAGGGCTTCAACATGGTCTGACATCCTCTGTCCTTAACCATCAGCAAGAGTAAGGAAAAACTACTAAAACCCTTTTACAGGGTAAAAATATGTAGAAACCTCAGAGAGAGCCACATGTGAGGGATCCCTCTCCCAGGACTGACAGAAGGGCAATAGATGTCAAGTGTACGAAAACATCATCAAGATTAAAGTTTTTAGCAGCATTAGTGAGGGTAAACATTTTGAAGGATAACTTCAAAACTATATGTCAAGCAGTCCTGCTGCAACTAAATGCTTCCTAGTTTAGAACATAGGACAAGTAACGTTCTGCCGCACTAATTAGCTCTAACTATAAGCTTTATCAAATAGGAAGGTTTTAAGCCTACTTTTAAACATACAGATGGTGTCTGCTTCCCGAACTGAAAGTGGTAGATTATTCCACAGCAGAGGGGCTTGATGGCTGAAAGCTCTGGCTCCTACTCTACTCTTTAAAACATAGTCAAATGAAGCAGCAGTTTACAGGGTGAAGGAGTGGGGAATATTAAATTAAATAATATGAATATATGTGAAGTAAGTGTATTTGTATGAGTGGGGGAGCAGAATGTATATGGTGACTGTTCAGAGGGTCAGTGTTGATTGTTCAGAAGCCTAATGGCCTGGAGGAAGAAGCTGTTTGTGTGTCTGGTAGTCCGTGCTCGGATGCTCCGGTAACGTCTGCCAGACAGCAGCAGTGTGAGAAGTCCACAGCCTGTGTGGCTCTGGTCCTTGATGATCTTCAGTGCTCTTCTCAGGCATCTTGTGCTGTAGATGCCTTGCACGGAAGGGAGATGGCAGCCGATGATACCAGGTCAGGTCATCTGTGATGAACACACCGAGGAGCTCACCACCTGGGGTCTGCTCGTCAGGAAGTCCAAGATCCAGTTACACAGGGGGGTTTTAAGACCCAGGCTCCTGAGCTTGGGGACGAGCTTGGCAGGCACAATTGTGTTGAATGCGGAGCTGTAGTCCACGAACATGATCCTCACATATGTGTTGGCCTTCTTCAGGTGGGAGAGGGTGGTGTGTGTTGTCGGGGCGATGGCATCGTCCGTGGATCGGTTTGGGCGGTGAGCAGATGTGGCTTTTGACCAGCCGCTCGAAGCACTTCATGATGGTGGAGGTCAGTGCTACAGGGCGGTAGTCGTTTAAGCAGGTGATGGATGATTTCTTAGGTATGGGGATGATGGTGGCCTGCTTGAAGCAGGAGGGGACTGTCGAGAGATTTAGGGAGAGGTTGAATATGGAGGTGAAGACCTCCGTTAGCTGGTAATAGAGCAGTAATGCTGGTTATGATTTATGACTTTTAATCATAATACTTAATTAGGTGGATTTTATGCTCGCCACAATAGAGCCACCTCCTCGTGTCATAACTAAACTGCAAATTATATTATTTCTATGGTCAGAATCTTGGTCATGTCATTTATTTGTATCAATATATACATTTATTTAGTCAATAAAGTAACATTTTAGTTTTGAGAGCTCAAGATGATCTCTAAACTTATTTTGAGACTGACCAGTGATCCAAAACTCAAAGACGAATCATTTAGAAAATAAACAGACATTAAGAGGAGATCAGGAATTCTTCACTTTTCAATATTCTAACGAAATGCTTGATTGATAATTTAATCAACAAGCTTTTGCTTCTGGATTTTCTAAATGATTATTTTGTCTCCCAAGCCAGCAGTTCAGAGCAAGCTGGAAAGAAAACAAAAGATCACAGACAATTCATCTACACATGTAAAAGATAAGACTGGCAAATTAAAAAATATTAATATCTGACATGGGAAAAATTGTATTTCACATTAGTGAGTCATGAAATTGGATTTTATTCTGAAAGCATCATCAGTCAGAAACTTCAACAGTGGTCAAAATCAGTTTTGGATTTTCCTTCTTTTGGCCACTAGGGGGTAGGCATGTTCCATCATAATCTGGTAATTTTGTGAAAAGGAGTTTCCAACAGAACCCTCTATTCCTCTCTTTTCTTTTTCTGTTCAGTGCTTTTTGAACATGAGAAAACTTTCACAGGTGGGTGTTGGATTACAGAAACTGTATTTTAGAAATGTTTAACACTTTACTCTCTCCTTTTGGTCATTTGACCTATCTATCAGATTCTAAATCTTAGAATAAGATATATTAAAAAATAAAGTTTCCTTCACAGTGTTTTTCTTCTATACATTGTAATTATTCTGTCTAACTTCAGTACATTTGACCTCCAGTCGCTGCAGCAGTCACATGTATTGATCTGGACCTCAGATATATCTTATCTCCACAGAGCTGCAGCTGTGATCAGTCCCTTCAAACAAACACACTTTAAACAGCCTGATTGGCCTCTGCTCAATAAAACCCTGTGTGTGAAACCTGTGGAGCAAGTGGACTTTCCCTTTCAAACACGAGTCTGAATTTTGATGGGTTGACAGGGACAATTTATATAATTTACGAGACTTAGCCTGGAATAACTGAAATATCACCTGTTTAAATAAAGCAGAGACAAAATGCAGACATTAATGTAAATCATCTCTGAAATGCCAAAAGAGACAAGTGGTGATCCGACAGAGGGATAGAGAATTGAAAAATAAGATGACAACTGCAACAAGCATGTAAACTAGATTCAAACTGGCAAAATAAGATGAAAGCACAGCTTCTATGAGAGAGCCACTGCTTTCCCCCTCACTGTAGAGACTGAATCAAAGCAGCCTTAGACAAATCCTCCTTCTGTCTGTAGGCCCAAGTGCTTTGTGTTCTATTAAAGCCCATGGAAATCTACACTCTGTACGTTGTTTGATGTTGCCAACTTGTCATCTCTGTATCTCCGCAGACTTCACACATGGGCTGTTTTCTATATATAAAACTCTGTCCGAGTTGTTTCCTCTTTACCTGTGTACATACATGTATATGTAAGGGGGGGGGGGGGGGTGTACCACCACTCGAGGGCTGGTGATAAGATAACTGGAAAGTTTTCACATTACAACGTGATCATATTTCACGTTATGATGATCCGTAACACGTTAATTATGCTCAGAAGATTGCATGTGTGTTGTGTATGTTTTGTATGACCGCTGTATGTGTGTGTTCGTATTCTGTCTGTTGTAACAATGTGTTACTGACTTCTTGGCCACATCTGTCTTGTGAGAGATTTAACTCAATGAGATCTTTACCTGGTTACAGAATGTCCATGGAGTTAACTATTCTAATGTTCAAAGTTTTTTTCATAAACCAAACTAATGATGCTCTGCCATGGCAGCACATTCAAGTTACTTTAGTTCATCGTAACACTTACAAGCCTTCTTTTGTAAAAGCTTCTCATTAATTAAGTCTAATTGGCTCCTGTATATCAAACATGTTTTTTTTTTTTTTGTTTTTTTTTTACTGAATTCTCATTTAGATTTGATGTTCAGTTCAGGAAGTACTTTTGTCAAATGTTGTCCCAGAAATTCTCCAGTCATCTGTGCTTATCATTGATTATTGGGAAAAGGGGAAATGTATAAGTTGTATTTCCCACATGTGTTTTAATTGAAATGTGAGGGCAGCTGCATGCAAGACATTAAAACACCCAAATAAAATTTAAAACATTTTATTCATTAGTCGACAACATATTATAAACCCCTAACAGAGTAAAGACTTGTTCAGGGCATGATGTCACCCAGTGTACATTATACAGAGTAGGAGCAGGGGTTGCAGTAGGGGGTTTCTGTCCATTTACAAATATCTCTGTATAAGTTTTATAAGTGTATGAGTTGTATTTCCCACATGAGTTTTCATTAAAAACTTAGTGGGGGTGGAGCCTGCCCTCTTCCGTGCATCCACTGTGTCCTTCAACAAAAGGGAGAGCCTTGGTGCCCTCTTCCCTTCCTCTGCGATGAACCTCAGCTGGTTATAGTAGGAGTCCAGAGACGTGACCACCTCCAGGTCCTGCTAGATGAGCTGGAGGAGCTCACAGAGGCTCTCCAGAGATGGCCCGTCTCCGTTCTGCAGCAGCCTCCTGATGCAGCAGTACATGGCTTTCTCCTCCAGAACCTTTGAGAGGAACAGCTCCCCAATAAACTTGATGCTATTGAGGAGGCGTCCGGAAGGTTTTGCGTTGAGTTGCTCTTCCCTCAGCCGGTCGATGACCCTCACGTCCCTGACTGGCTCCAGGCAGGACCCACTCTTCCGATAAATGCCCTCCCTTTCAAAGTTCTTCCTGAACTCTGCCTGGCAGTGTTTGACCAGCAGAGACCTGAAGGAGACGCTGGCTGACCAGTCGGACAAGGATTGGACCTCCACCTGAAGAGGAGAAAACCATAAGGAAATATTAACATTAATGCTACTCACATACATACATAGTGATCAGTGTGTTCTGATTTGAGGATTAAATCAGCACACAAATGAATGAAAATAAGTGAACTCATTATTTGAATAAGACAACATGGGTCAAAAGTGACCCCACTCAGTATTTATTATTTATATCTTTGCAGTAAATTATTTCCGTCATTTAGTATTTCAGGTATTTTTCAAATAACTGTTTTTTTCACTTCCCTTCTAATTCACAACATGGGTCAAAAATGTTGTATTGTAAAATACATTCTTATTAAGTCTTATTTACAATCTATTACTAGTGAGAAAGATAATTTATAATTTACCCAAGGGGTTTGCATAGCTTGTTTATCAAAAGGCTAAATTAAGGTTACAACCTGCATACAAAAGATAAGCTGTCCAACTAATTAAGAAACAGGATAAAGTAGCTTCCAGCGCAACATGGCGCCGTACTAACGGGTGCCTGTCGTAGCAGCTCCTGGTACTACTGTCGGTTTTTTTGTGTTTTTATAACGTTTGCGATTTGTTTTTTATATTTATTTTTGCACTGCTCTGTGCATCTCCGTCCCGCACAATGACGAGATGCTTTTGAAATTTATTGGACACTTTTTATAACTTTTAACCGCACTTCGGTCTCTTCGGATCACTGGGAGAATGCCTGCAACACACGCCGGCATTGTTTACACCCGCGACCAGCTGATCGCCCTGAGGCACACTACCCTCTTGGCCGGAGAGAGACCCACCATCCCGGAGGAACTAAAGAGGAGACGGCGGGGCTGCAGAGCGGGGCTTAAACGGAGGAAGGAGAAGAGGAAGTTTAAGCCCTTCATCCCTGCAGTAATCACTGGAAACGTGAGGTCGCTGGCAAATAAAGTGGACGAACTGGAAGCGCTCATCAGGACACAGAGGGAGTACAGGGAGTCCAGTATTGTGTGTCTCACGGAAACGTGGTTGCACGAGCAGATACCGGACTCCAACGTCACCATTCCTGGCTTCCAGACGGTTCGAGCCGACAGAGACACCATCGCGACCGGCAAGAAGAAAGGAGGGGGACTCGCCGTGCTCGTGAACAACAGGTGGTGTCACCCCGGGCACGTCACCGTTAAACATCGTGTCTGCAGCCCGGACATCGAGCTCGTCGCCGTCGGACTTCGTCCATATTATTTGCCGAGGGAGTTTACCAGTGTTTTCGCCATCAATGTTTACATTCCTCCATCTGGGAACGCAGAAGCAGCGTGTGACGTCATCCACACTGTGACTGCAGGATTACAGACACAACACCCCGGGGCCTTCATCATCATCACAGGTGACTTTAAACATGCTTCCCTCTCATCCACACTCCCAACCTTCTTCCAGTTTGTAAAATGTGCCACCCAGGAAAATAAGACTTTGGACCTATATGCAAATGTTAAGGATGCATACAGCTCCACTGCCCTGCCACCACTGGGCAGGTCAGACCACAACCTAGTCCTGCTCTCACCATCTTACAAGCCTGTGATTCAGCAGCACCCAGTCACAGTGAGAACAGTGAGGAAATGGTCTCATGAGGCCATGGAAACACTGCGTGGGGCCCTGGAGGCCACAGACTGGGATGCTCTGTATGAGCCACATGGTGAGGACATTGATGGCCTGACTGACTGTGTCTCTGAGTACATTGGGTTCTGCATCGATAACACCATCCCCACTAAAGAGGTCCGCTGTTACCCAAATAACAAGCCGTGGGTTACAAGCGACCTGAAGGCCCTTCTCAATGAGAAGAAGAGGGCCTTTAGATCACGGGACAGAGCAGAACTCAAACGGGTTCAAAGGGAGCTCAAGCGCAGCATCAGGGAGAGCAAGGACAACTTCAGAAGAAAACTGGAGCACAAACTGGAGGAAAACAACACCAGGGACGTCTGGAGTGGTATGAAGGAGATCACTGGTTTCAAGAGGAGAGATGGGGGAGCAGCTGGGGATGAACGACGTGCGAATGAGCTGAACACGTTCTTCAATAGGTTCAACTCCAACCCCCCAGCCCCCAGCGGACCATCCACTGCCTCCACTGACTCTACGACTGCCTCTACTGCGTCTCTGAGCAACAACCCCCCACCTCCCCCCACCACCCCAGTCACCATCTCCCCCCACCCCCCCGCTGGCCTTTACCACAGACCTTCTCACACCTCCCACCCCCAGGACATCCTCACATCCCCCACAGCCCCCCACCACCTCCTGCAACACAAACATCTCTGCACCACCCTCAAACCCATCGCTGACATCCCCCACCCCCCAGTCTGGACTCCACATCACAGCCAGCCAGGTGAGGAGAGAGCTGGAGAGGCTCAAACCGAGGAAAGCTGCGGGGCCGGACCGCATCAGCCCTCGTTTGCTGAAGGCCTGTTCCAGCCAGCTCTGTGGAGTTCTCCAGCACCTCTTCAACCTGAGCCTACACCTTCAGAGAGTGCCAGTGCTCTGGAAAACATCCTGCCTGGTCCCAGTGCCCAAAAAAGGACGTCCTGCTGCACTGGAGGACTACAGGCCGGTGGCACTGACCTCTCACATCATGAAGGTCATGGAAAGACTGGTCCTGGCCCACCTCAGACCGCTGGTGTGCCCATCACAAGACCCCCTGCAGTTTGCATATCAGCCCCATGTTGGGGTTGATGATGCAATCATCTACCTGCTGCAGAAGGCTTACTCCTCCCTGGACAGACCCAACACCTCAGTCCGGATCATGTTTTTCGACTTCTCCAGCGCCTTCAATACCATCCAGCCCACTGCTGAAGGCCAAACTGGAGGGCACGCAGGTGAGTGCTCCCCTCATCGCTTGGGTCGATGACTATCTGACGGGCAGACCACAGTTTGTGAGATTACAGAACTGTGTGTCTGATCATCTGATCAGTAACATCGGGGCCCCCCAGGGAACTGTGCTGTCCCCCTTCCTCTTCACCACATACACTGCTGACTTTAAGCACTGCACAGAGACGTGTCATCTGCAGAAGTTCTCTGATGACACGGCCATTGTGGGGTGTGTTGAGGGCGGAGGGGAGGCTGAGTACAGGGACCTGGTTGACCGCTTTGTGAAGTGGTGTGGGGAGAACCGCATGCAGCTCAACGTGGCGAAGACGAGGGAGATGGTGGTGGATTTCAGGAGGACCAAGCCCCTGCCCTCTCCTGTCTGCATCGGTGGGACGGCTGTGGAGGTGGTCCCTGCTTACAAGTACCTGGGTGTCACACTAGACAATAAACTGGACTGGTCCACCAACACAGAGGCCGTCTACAAGAAGGGCCTGAGCCGGCTTTATTTCCTGAGGAGGCTCAGGTCCTTCAACGTCTGCAACAAGATGCTGCAGATGTTTTATAAGTCTGTTGTGGCGAGCACCATCTTCTTTGCTGTGGTGTCCTGGGGTGCGGGCATCAAGGCTAAGGACGCCAACAAACTGAAAAAACTGATTAGGAAGGCAGAGTCTGTGGTTGGCTCTAAGCTTGTCACCCTGGAGGAGGTGGTGGAGGACAGGATGCTGGCAAAACTGCTGGCAATCATGGACAATCCCTCTCACCCCCTCCACAAAACACTAGACAAGCTAAGGAGCAGCTTCAGCCACAGACTCATTCAACCCCGCTGCTCTAAGGAACGATACAGGAAATCGTTCCTCCCAACCGCAATAAGACTATACAACTCATCTACCTCTGTCAGAGCCACCATCACAGAACTGCACTAAATATACCTGTCTCAATTCATCATTTTATACAATAATATTGTCTTTTGCACACTCTGTCTACATATTCTTACACTCACAGTATATTATATTATCTATTGTATCGCCAAATACTTATATTTATACCCGTACTATATATCACATATTATATCATACTCTTTGTATATTCTTTGTATATATAAGTCTATATACACATATTTTATTTATACATGTGTACATGTTATTAATATTATATTTTACTATTATTATTATTATATATACTGTTGCTGCTATTATTACTATATACTGCTATTATATTGGTATAATTACTATCATATATAAATATATATTATATACTATATATACTGTACTATTTTTGATATACTGTCTAACAATAACATTACCATCATATCATCAGTACTATTACCATCATCTGCCACTGCACCTTATCTACCTATTTTATCTTGTGTTTCTGTTTTTATTCTTTCTACCGCAATATTTTATATTTTATATTTTATTCTATTGTATTGTATTTTATTGTATTCAAATGTACCGGCTGCTATGACGACTTAATTTCCCCTCGGGATGAATAAAGTAATCTATCTATCTATCTATCTATCTATCTAGATGCATCACTTACTGTTGAGAGGTGCTGGCACAGCTCGGCGAAGACTGCAGCAGAGTGTGGCTTCTGCACGGCCCTCTTGAAAACGAGCTCAACCATTTCCTGCAACTGCTCCGCTATGGAGCCAGAACAGTCTCAAAAGGATTAAATGCACACAGAAATGAATACATGCGCAAAAAAGATCCACAAATACATTTTCAACGCCGCTGGCTCAACACACTTGTCACACTAATCAGCGGCGTTGTCCGGCTGACTGTGGCTGGTTAGAGCACTTCATGTGTGTACGGTCACATACGGTTATAACGAACTTTGATAACGGGGATAGCGGGCTAGCCACCATGCTAACTGCGGTGGGAACAGCGCCAAAACCCGCTGACTTAATCCCAAGGCTCTCATGACACTGTTTCTCAAACACCGTCAGGTTAGAAGCATCACTTGGTAGTAGTTAGTATCGGGTGTCCGTGCTGACTGTGTGTGGAAGCTGGGGGGGAAGCTAGCTGCCTCCGTGTAGCTTCAAGCTGTTGCAGCTGTTGAATTAGCAACGCAGTTTGGAAACAAGACCGGGGAACCGCTGCGTTAAGACACGATAACATAAGCACTTTGACCCGCTGGGTGTCACTTTATTTCAGCAAAACTGTCGCGTCATCAACAGCCCTTTTCTGTTGTCATCGTTCACTGTGTGTGAGGAGCCGGGGATCAGCGTCTACTAATTCTATGTCTATTGGCTGGCGGGCTAAAAACCTCCAGGCTGCCTGCGGGCGTTTTAATGACGTCGTGTAATGGCACTCACGTGATTGGCTGTACAGGAGTGAGACATCTGATTGGCTACAGACGATCCCCTCTTAGAAAAAATGCATTCGTGAAACAGAGTCGCGTCAGGGGAGTCTCAAAAGTCTCAAAAGTCTCACACACAAATGCAGCGAGGTTTACAAATTAAAAGCACTTTGTAAATGCAGGTCCAACAGTTTATATATGAATGTAACAAGCTCCAAAATGTATTTGATGAAGATTGCAAATACTTTTACATGCATATATTTGTGAATTTTTTTTCTATTTGTGTGTGCATCGGAAATATGTTTATGAATCTTATATTTTACATGTGAATTTTTTTTACTTATATATGGAATGAAACATTTGTGTGTGCATTGAAAATGTATTTGTGGATCTTTTTTGTGCATGTATTCATTTCTGTGTGCATTTAATCCTTTTGAGACTGTTCTGGCTCCATACTCCTCACCGTCCAACTCCTCGTGACTCAGATCCGTCATGAAAGCTTGAAAGTTTTCGGTGAAGCAGCTGACGGACTTCTTCCTCATCTCTCCCAGCAGAAGAGGAGCTGGCTTGCAAGTTAATTCCACGCTTTTATTTTGTTTTGGGATCATGTTGATTCCAATAAATCGAAGTTGTCTTCAAGGCAAATCCAAAGAAACAAGTTCCGGTGCAAGAAACAAGTTCAGGAGCAAGAAACAAGTTCAGGAGCAAGAAACAAGTTCAGGAGCAAGAAACAAGTTCAGGAGCAGGAAACAAGTTCCGGTGCAACCAGCCAATAGTGAGAAGACAACTGAGTGAAAAATGAAAACTGACGTTTAAGTAACGACAGACTTCAAAGGTATAAGGCTGTTGCCTTGGTGACCTGCAGTGACATACGTCAAAGGAACAAAGCCTGATAACGTAAAAAATAATAATACAGAAAATGCTTCTTTTTTTTTAAATGTAAAAGAAGTTTCATTAAATTCAAACTTAATAACGGTTTGAGTGAAAAATCCTAGAAGACGTTTCTGAAACTTAAAAAATAAATTATATTCAGAAGTGTTACAAAAAGGCTATCATACGCTAATAAGGAATGATAATGAGCTCTTTAAGGTATGAAAAAAACTGCGCGCGCACATCCTGCGGCGCACATAAATAAAAAATATATTTAAAAATAAAACATAAAAAATAAAAACAATTGTATCAAATTAATAAAAAAAGTGTGCACATTCTAAATAAAAAAGCATGAAATGGCGTACGCCAAAGCTAATTCCGATTTACAAAACCATGCGCACGCAAAACCTCAACTCCAAATCCGCCCTCCACAGCCCCAATTTCTACTATAAATGGTCAATGCAAAGCACGTCACGAATATTAAATTATGAATCCGACCAATGGGTTTCCACCGTGAGTCCTGACCGAGGCACGGCATCAAGCTATGTGAAGAGGAAGTGAAACTTTCTGACACTGACATCGAGTTGTTTGTTAGTGAGGTGGAGGTGAAGAGCGACTTTATGGGACAGCAGTGATGTCACTAATAAAGAAAATACACTGATACCCTGCCGCTGCTGCTGTGTATAACACAATGTGGGAGATCAGAAATCGCTGAACCCTCGCTTCCTCCTCCTCATCCTTCCATTCGCATGCACAAATCGTGCAGAACCCCGCATCGGTGTCACGGCAGTATTTATCCATTTAGAGCATCTGACCGATTCCCTCACATCAGTGGATCCAGTCTCTCAGCACGTGTCACCAAGTACGACATGAAGTGTTGTGAACTCAGTCTGTTGATATCAATCCTCTTCCGCTCCTCTCCTCTGAAGCAGAAGGAGCAGACACCAACACGCGCGGCTAGACCCGCTACGTCTTCCTCTGTATCTGACGCGTTGATGATGAAATGAAACAACTAACCTAAAACGACTTCTATAACAAATGTTATAACTTAGTCACACTTTAAAAGTATGACTAAGATATACGTGAGGAAGTGTCTGCTTAACCTCTGATATTAAAATGTTGAAGCCACAGTTTATGTGATTGAAGCGTTTATTTGTTTAACACAAGTCTGAGTAGATTTTCTCCCATGTATTTTCAACCCTAACTTCATAAACACTTGTATAGACATCATATATCAGAGACTTTATTTCTTCTCAACCTCTAATCTCAGATTCCTGTGTTCTGCAGCTTCTTCTGAATCAAGAGGAACGAGAGCTGTTTGTGGGACTCGTCTCCAAGAGGACAGGAAGAGACATTCAGAAGAAATCTGTCTCAATCAACCTTGTAGACTTTGAGTGGAGTTTCATATAGGTCAGTGAGAGCTCTCTCCCTAGGTCATTTGTCAATTTGTCTCTTTAATTTTGTACATGTAATCATATTGTTCTTCTCCTGTCCACTAAATATTAATCAATTCATTTCCAAATATGGGTATGCTTCCTTTCCATGTACACAAAAGGGAACATGCTCCCTTGTCCAAGGGCACGTAATCCAATGTAGGATTTGATCTCTTTATTTCTCTCTGTTAGAAATTAGGATCAGTTATTGGATGTATTTACTTCATGAATGTCACTTGTTGATCTTCCATGTAATCAAGTTGCAGAGCTTGTGTTGTTGAATTAATAGTTTTAAAGAGATTCGTCTGATAGAGGCAGTCTTATTTGACCAGGACCATTCAAAATGAATAAAGAAAGGAATATTTCATGTTGTTTTTAATTATCACGTGTTATACATTCTCTTTGTGGGATTAATGTTTTGTCCTGATACTTGCATCATTTCTCCAAGTGTTTTACAAGGTTCATTTGTTTTATCAAATGTAATGAACAGACTGATAACTGTCATGTTCTGAAATCTACATCAGTAATGGACAACTTTGTTTCTAACAACAAAAAAACAGCAAGTATTTCAGTAGCTGCATTTCATACCGTAATCATTCAGTATACGTTGTTCAGAATATCACATCAACACATGGAACCAAGGTTTTGGTAAAGATGAGTTTAATTTATAGGAACTGACTGTCATCATGCTGCTATTACATTAAATTAATAAGACCGTGTCCTCGCCGCCGGTCTACGGGGAGTATAAAGTGAGCGGACGGACGGAAGTTGCATCCGCGCAGGAGTCAGGACATCAGCTTCATGCAGCTCGTCCAGGGCCTGATGTCGGCATGTGGCGGAATGTGCACCGCTGTTATAACGACCGATGTAAACTCCCTCGGGATGTAATAAGGTCGGCATCTGATCACGAGCTGCTCCAGGTCCGGAGAACAGCCCGAAGAAATAATCTCCACATCTGAGCACCACACATTGTTCTCCATGCAGCAGACACCTCCTCCCTTGCTCTTCCCAGAGTGTGTTGTCCGGTCCTGACGCTGAATGGAGACCCCCTCGGGAACCATGGCGGAGTCCGGGATCGAGGGGTCGAGCCAAGTCTCCGTGAAAACCATCACGTTACAAAAAGTCAGACTGCGGTTCAGAACTGTTCCTTGTAAAGTGTCTTAAGATCTTCTTGTTGATGTTCCAGCCCGATTTGGGGGGTGGGTATCAACTGAGTTGAACCCATGTTTTCTCCTGGATTACAGAAGAGGGCCTATAGTTTTTCGTATGACTGAAGATTACAGCGCTCATTTATACGCTGGCTCGCAACAAACAATTTGCGTCCTCACCTGCTGCGGCCACGCTGCACTTACTCACACACACAGAAACGGCAGTGGAGAGAGAGGGCGAGAGGGAGCGCTACGGTGTCCCTAAATAGATGTCGCCAAAGCCCTGCAGCCTATAAGAATCACTGTCCTGTCAGGTAAATTAAAATATCAGCAGAACGGGAAACGCGCCCGCACATCCTACGGGCGCGTCCTGCGGCGCATATCCTGGGGCGCACATAAATAAAAAAAAAAATATAACAATTTAATTAAATCAAATGAATAAAAAAACTGTGCGCGCACATCCTGCGGCTGCCGCAAATCCTAAATAAAAAATAAAAAAATTAAATTAAATCAAATTTATATAAAAACTGCGCGCGCACATCCTACGGACGCGTGCTGCGGCGCATGTCCTGGGGCGCACATAAAAAAAAATATATATATATAATAATTTAATTAAATCAAAGTAATAAAAAAAACTGTGCGCGCAAATCCTGCGGCGCACATAAATAAAGAATATATTTAAAAATAAAAACCATAAAAATGTAATTTATCAAATTAATAAACAAACTGTGCGCGCACATCCTGCGGGCGGTGCACATTCTAAATAAAAAAGCATGAAATTGAGTACGCCAAAGCTAATTCCGATTTATAAAACCATGCACACGCAAAACCTCAACTCCAAATCCGCCCTCCACCCCCCCAATTTCTACTATAAACGGTCAATGCAAAGCACGTCACGAATATTAAATTATGAATCCGACCAATGGGTTTCCACCGTGAGTCCTGACCGAGGCACGGCATCAAGCGATGTGAAGAGGAAGTGAAACTTTCTGACACTGACATCGAGTTGTTTGTTAGTGAGGTGGAGGTGAAGAGCGACTTTATAGGACAGCAGTGATGTCACTAATAAAGAAAATACACTGATACTCTGCCGCTGCTGCTGTGGATAACACAATGTGTGAGATCAGAAATCGCTGAACCCTCGCTTCCTCCTCATCCTTCCATTCGCATGCACAAATCGTGCAGAACCCCGCATCGGTGTCACGGCAGTATTTATCCATTTAGAGCATCGGACCGATTCCCTCACATCAGTGGATCCTTGCCTCCACTCTGGGATATTATTTGGAAAGTTTCTACATTTCTTGTTAGTGATCTCCTGTGCGCTCTATGCGCTCTGCGCTGGGTGGCTCTGCGCGCTGGGTCGCTATTACATGTGTAGCGGGTCAGTTCTTAATAAAGTTTTATACTTTTAGCAGTGTCATTTTCCCCGCTCTGGATGTGTTAATTAACCTGACAGGACGGCAACTCCTATAGGCTGCAAGGAGGCGGAGGAGTTTATTTAGGGACACCTTAGCACTCTCCCTTGTCCTCTCTCTCTCTCTCCCCACTGCCGGTCCTGTGGGTGTGTGCGGAAGTTTAGCGTGAGCTCAGCACGTGTGGTCGCAATTGTTTGTCGCAGTAAGTTGCTGGAAGTTATATAATGTTAACGGCGATCACAGAGAAAGTGTCCGCAAATTGTAACTGAAGTTTGTCCTTAGAGCCCAGCGTGAAGCTGTGTCTGTGTGCGACTGTGACGGCGTCACCGTGGATGCACGCTGTCCCTGCTTTATTTTAATGAATTAAAAGTATGAGATAAGGATGTGTTTTTATGTTTGTAAATGTTTTTAAATATTATAAATGTGTTTAAATTGTGTGACCTAACTATAACATGTTTGTTTTATAGGGCTGCCTCCAGCTAAATAGTTACGGTCACGGTTTTTTCCCACTTTAGATTTTATTTAGATTATTTGGTTTGATTATTTGTTTCTTTGTGTTTTGTTTTGTTCTATTGCAAGGTGCAATATATATGGTTGACTGGGACTGTGCAATTCAGCGGTAGTGACTTTAATGGTGGTGAATTATTGGCTCCATAAAGTAGAGGCCCTCTTTTGTCATTTTGTTGTTGTATATCGTTTGCAGTGATTTTCTTAAAGTGTGTTGTGTTTGGTTTTTAATGCATGATATTTCAGCATTGTACAATTGGGTCTGGAGCCTCTAATTTCTCTCTATTTTAAACTGTCATTTATATCAAGTCCCGGCCAGCCTTTCCAACCTTTGCACATGTCACTTTACTGTTTGAGCAGTCTGTTTTAAATCATTTGCATTTATTAAATAAATTGTATTTTGTATTGATATCTCAGCCTCCCGTCCCGTCTTATTCTGGATACTTGTTGAACCGAATTGACATTAACTGTCATCTCTGAACCATTTTTAATCACTACACATGCTTGCATTGTTACGATTCTTAAAGTGTGCTATGGTTGTTTAATGTATGATATATTAATGTAATGAACCGACTGATAACTGTCATGCTCTGAAATCTACATCAGTAATGGACAACAAAACCAGTATTAGTATTTCAGTAGCTGCATTTCATTTACCGTAATCATTCAGTATACGTTGTTCAGAATATCACATCAACACAGGGAACCAAGGTTTTGGTAAAGAGGAGTTTAATTTATAGGAACTGACTGTCATCATGCTGCTATTACCTTAAATTACATTGTACAGTATTTGGGATTATGTTGAATTTTATTTAAAACAATAATAAACAGACAAGTTAATTTACATGACAATTGTTTACAGTGCGGAAGTTACACTGTAACAGACTGCGTCACACTCGCGCTGTGGGTTTTATGCGGTGTCCTCGCCGCCGGTCTACGGGGAGTATAAAGCGAGCGCACGGACGGAAGTTGCATCCGCGCAGGACATCAGCTCCTGTGGGAACACACGAGCAAAGCGGAAGCGCATTGCTCCGCACCCGTCAGCCCGTGATTCTGCTTTCTCCGCTGGTTGTGTATGCTCCGTTCAATGAAGGGGTTCGGGGTAAATGATGATCTTCATAGCATTTAATCATGTTCGGGGAAACACTCGGGGATATTGAAACTCCAGGAGAACCGCAGGGAACTCTAAAGTACGGGACACATATTTTAACATTTAAATATAATATGTCATTAATATCGTTTAAAATCATTTCCCAGTGTGTTTCCCCGAACTATGCCCCGAAACCATCGGTGCCGAACGCGATCGCAGCCGAAGTGAACAGCGCCACTGAGTTACATGGGGGCGGGCGTGAATGTTACGGGGTCAATTCTGAATAAAGTTTTATAGTTTTGGCAGTATTATTTTCCCCGTTCTGCTGATGTTTTAATTTACCTGACAGGACGGTGATTCCTATAGGCTGCGGGAAGTCGGCGCAGTCTATTTAGGGACACCGTAGCTCTTCCCTTCTCCCCCTCTCTTATTGTGTCCGTGACATTAAGTTAAGTTGTCTTTTCCTGTTTTAGTAATTGTTCTCAAGACAATAAGGACGGGGTGGGTCCCTGCTTTATTTGAATGAATTAAAGGTATGACATAATGATGTGTTTAATGTTTGTAAATGTTTTTGAAACATTTTGATAAACTGGTTCAAATTGTATGACCTAAATACAACATGTTTGTTTCTGTTGAGTTGTGTTGCACTATTGCTGCAGCTACCGTTGCATTCGGAGGAAAGAATAAATGATGGCGTTATCTTTAGCCGTTGTTGGCGTATTTATTAACAGGCTGCTGACACATCAGTCTCACGGTCAGAGCTACTTTAACTGACACACTAACATATAGCAGGTTGGCTCTTATAGCCTGTACCTTGGCGCCATCCTGTGGCGTAACCATATATACATATTACAATACAGCATTACATATACATCTGAGTACATAATGAATATATCTCAACACCCCCACTTGTACTCAGGTTGCTATACTTCAAGCAAAAGAAACACAGGAAAACAGAATGAATGTGAACCTCTGTCATACACATATCAATCTCCAAAAAGAGCATTTGCAAACTTCTTCAGTTTCAACTTATTTACAGGTTTGGTCATTACATCAGCAACCATGTCATCAGTAGAACAATACATCAAAATCACCCTTCCCTCAATCACAGTTGACCTGATAAAGTGGTACTTTATGTCAAAGTGTTTACACCTCTGTCTGTGTACAGGGTTTTTGGCAAGAGCTATTGTCCCCTGATTGTCCTCATGTACAATAGTTTGTGTGTAATTGTAGTTATCTATACCCCCTAGTAACTGCTCCAGGTATAGACACTCCTGTATGGTTGAAGCCAGTGCCATATATTCTGCCTCGCAGGTTGATAGCGCAACTGTGGGTTGTTTTCTAGTCTTCCACGAGACTAGAGAGCTGTTCTGACTAAGACTGACAGAGTATCCTGTGGTACTGCGTCTGTCACTTGTATCAGCCGCCCAGTCAGCATCACTGTAGGCTTGTATACCTAGCTCCTCACTGTCGTTTCTCTTAAAGCTTAACCCTTTCTCTGCAGTGCCTTTGAGATACCTTAAAACATGCTTCACAGTGACCCACTGCTCCTCTGTAGGCTCAGCAAAATACTGTGATAATCTGCTCACCACAAAACTTAAATCCGGTCTGGTACAAGTAGTCAAGTATATAAGACTACCAACAGCCTCCCTGTACATCCTGACATCTTCCATCTTTACTGCATCTTCAGTATACTCTAGCTTCTGCTCACAGGGTGTTTCTCTGGTCCTACAATCTTGCATATTAAAACGCTGTAGTATCTTGTTAGTGTATCTTTCCTGTGACATCTTTACACATCCATCTGATTGACTGAAATCAATACCCAGAAAATGTTTGAGTTTGCCTAAATCTTTCATCTTAAACTTTTCTGCGAGCATCTCTTTCACCTTTTTCAGTCTTTCTTCATTGCTTGCTGCAATGATCAAGTCATCGACCCATGTGATTATGATCACCTTCCCTTCATTTGACTCTTTGGCATAAACACAGTGGTCGGCTGGGTTTTGTAATATTATGTTTTTTTTAAACCATTTCATTTATATTGCTGCCTCAACGTGATGCTGACACGGACACGTTAACTCGGGATGGGTTTTTGTAGGATTTTTATTTCAGCGAGACCTTCAGTAGATCACCACACTTCACTCACAAGCGCTTTGTGAAAATGACGAATCTGCCACCGGCTCTGCAAATGACCCTCAACATCTGGAAAAAGGTAAAGAAATCGCCAATGTCAGGCCATGTGTGTTCTGTTATTGTCCGGAGACTCCGCCCTCTGTTGCTTCCCGCTCTTTTTGTCCCTCACCTGTTCCCGGTCATCAACCTGATTGTTTGCCTGATTTGTTCACCTGTGTCTTGTCTTTGTTCCCCCTTCTATTTAAGCCCAGTCTTCCTGTTGTCCCCTGTCGGATTGTATCGTTTGTTTGTGAGAATCTATGTAAAGATTCTGCCGTGTTTGAACCTTGTTTTACCTGGTATGGTACTAGACTCAGATTTTTGATCCTCTCTGTTTTTCCCTTTTGGAATTCTGTTTTTGAATTGGACTCTCTGTTTTTTGCACTTGTGTTTTTTGCCTTTTTGGATCCTTGTTTTTTTCTATTTTTGGAAATAAATAAGTATTTTTTTGCATCTTGGTCTGCGATTTAGTCCTTACTCTGAGAAAGGAGAGGCACTGTCTAACGCCGAGTTTACCCCGGGGCGTGGAAGCGCAGTGCAGCGCCAAGGAAATCAAGCGCCTCCTATCCACCCCCTGTTAAACCTTTGTGGGGTGCACATCGGATGCGCTGCGCCGCGCTGCTTCACTCGCGCCCTGAACCAATGGTTTCGGCGTAGAGTCTATTTTTTTCACTCGCCGCGAGCGTAACGCGCCAAGAAACAAACTGAAAATGATTTTAAACGATCTGTTGTCCTAGAGTTTTAATTTCCCCAATTTTCCCAATCACATAATTAAATTCCCCCCTGCCCATCCACTACAGCTACACAAGCAGTCATATGGATACAAATAGAGGGGGGGGCTATGAGACCATCATCATGTACCCCCAAACGAGTACATTGAACGGGTTACATTCAACAGCAAGCGGAGAAAGCAGAATCGCGGGCTGACCGTCGCTGAGAAATGCACATCCGGTGTGAACAGCCGGCGCCGCACTTTCCACCTAAAAACGATGAAATGAACTGAACTATGAAGTAGTTCAGATTTTGAATGGTGAACTATGAACGTGAACTATTCATGTTTACTTGTATGAACTGAACTTTGAACTAGTTCATGAGAGGTGTGAACGTGCACAACACTGTTCAAATCGTAATTCACGTCGGCTAAAGTTAATGTTGAGTCGGTGTGTGCTTTTGCAAAAACGATGTCGGACACAGTAATTTTCTCTGGCCCTCTACCTAACACAACAGGTGATGACATGTTGTCTTTTAACCTCTGGCTGTCGAGGTGTCCTGTAAACGGTGTGGGCTTTGTAGATGACTGGCAAACTTTTTGGAGGAAACCTGGACTTGTTAGGAGAGACGGCGTTCATCCCACTTGGGATGGAGCAGCTCTCTTATCTAGGAATATTACTCAGTCTATTACATGACAACCCAGAGTTGGGACCAGGAAGCAGAGCTGCAGTGCTAAAAACTTCTCTGCGCTCCCTCTGGGACAGTCACACAACCCCATAGAGATTGTGTCTGTCCACCGTCCGAATCCACACAATAATCTAATACAAATTAACACAACCTCTGAAACAACACAGGAAACCAAGACTTTGAAATGTGGTCTTTTAAACATTAGATCACTGTCATCAAAGGCTATTTTAGTTAATGAACTAGTCTCAGACTACAACATATATGTATTATCCCTCACTGAGACGTGGCTGCATCCTGATGAATATGTCAGTCTAAATGAATCTACTCCCTCCAGTCATATAAATTCACAGGTTCCCAGAGAATTCGGACGAGGAGGTGGAGTTGCTGCTATTTTTAACCCCAGTCTATCAATTAATCCTAAACTAAACTATAACTCATTTGAATGTCTTGTTCTTCCACGCCAATCCAGGAAACACCAACAGCCAATCATATTTGCTGTAGTTTACCGTGCTCCGGGGGCTTAAACTGAATTATTTACGGAATTCCCCGAGTTTTTTTCAAACCTAGTCCGAAAGACCTATAACATAATTATTGTTGGTGACTTTAATATTCATGTTGACAATAATAAAGATAGCCTTAGTGTAGCATTAATTTCGATACTAGATTCAATTGGTTTCAGTCAGTGTGTACACCAACCTACTCATTGTTGTAACCACACACTTGACCTTGTATTATCATACGGTGTCGGAATTGAACATTTAACAGTACTCTGATCACCCAGGATCAGTTTACCAAAATAATCTCAGGTTCTAAACCAACAACCTGTATCTTAGACGACATTGCCCTTGCTTTCAATGAAACAGTCAGGAACTGGTGAGTGATCTTCGATCCTGATTTGTCCTTTAATTCTCACCTACAACTAATTTCTAGGACCGCCTTTTTCCACTTGCGTAATATCTAAAAAATCAGACATGTACTTCGCAAAAAGATGCAGAAAAACTAGTCCACGCCTTTGTTACATCCAGACTGGACTATTGTAATTCATAACTATCATGCTCCAGCAGTAAGTCGTTAAAAAATCTGCAGCTTGTCCAAAATGTTCTTCAATGATACTGAAACAACCCTTAAGATATAGGCTTGTGTTTATATACACGGTATATGCATATAGATCTATATATCTATATATATATCCCCTGATGCTGTCAGAACACATGAACCTGCTGAATGTTGCATCAGTAAAGATACAGACACTGATGCACATGTTTTTATCTCATTACACCAGGATCACTGGTCTTATTATAAAATCTGTACAACAGAGAACTTCTGTCTCACGTTTCTTCTTTATTCTATTCTACTTGTTTTCATGTTCATATACAGTTCTTCCGCCATCTGCAGGCAGACGTCACCACTGACTCTGATTCGTTCAGTTCATGAGGAGTTTGTTTTCAATGTGTTTCTCTATAATTTGTTTAAGTCTTGACATTTTAAGTAAAAAGCCTTGATATTATGTATATTAGGATTTGGCTCTATTTGTAACCGGTCTATCCTTTGTGGTCTACCTGCGTTGTGTGTCAGTTTGTGAAGTAGAAGACCGGGACAGGACTTGTATCACTACTGAATTTGTCTGTTATGTTGAAGCCACAGTTCATGTGATTGAACCGTTTTTTTATTTAACACAAGTACTGAGTACATTGTACAAAGACCTTTTCCTTATAAATCAAACACGACACTTTGGTGAATTAAGGTTTTCAGTCATCAAATGTTGTCTTAGACACATAATGAGATTATTGACTCATATCTTAACAATCAATGATTGATTGGATTCAAACCAAAATGTAAAAGCCCTGTGATTAATTTCAAATTACAACAAAACATTCATCAAAGTGTTCTTGTGTGATTACAATACTGTGCGTGTTGCTGCTGGGACTTTCTATATCATATCTGCCAGTCGTGCACATTACAACAGAATTTACTGATGCAACATTCAGCAGGTTCTTGTGTTCTGACAGCATCAGGGAATATATATACATATAGATATATAGATCTATATGCATATACTGTGTGTATATACACACAAGCCACTAAATATGATTTTATTAAATATTGAAATTGAAAATCGTTATTTGTATATCCCATATTCACAAATCACAATTTGTCTCATAGGGCTTCAACATGGTCTGACATCCTCTGTCCTTAACCATCAGCAAGAGTAAGGAAAAACTACTAAAACCCTTTTACAGGGTAAAAATACGTAGAAACCTCAGAGAGAGCCACATGTGAGGGATCCCTCTCCCAGGACTGACAGAAGGGCAATAGATGTCAAGTGTACGAAAACATCATCAAGATTAAAGTTTTTAGCAGCATTAGTGAGGGTAAACATTTTGAAGGATAACTTCAAAACTATATGTCAAGCAGTCCTGCTGCAACTAAATGCTTCCTAGTTTAGAACATAGGACAAGTAACGTTCTGCCGCACTAATTAGCTCTAACTATAAGCTTTATCAAATAGGAAGGTTTTAAGCCTACTTTTAAACATACAGATGGTGTCTGCTTCCCGAACTGAAAGTGGTAGATTATTCCACAGCAGAGGGGCTTGATGGCTGAAAGCTCTGGCTCCTACTCTACTCTTTAAAACATAGTCAAATGAAGCAGCAGTTTACAGGGTGAAGGAGTGGGGAATATTAAATTAAATAATATGAATATATGTGAAGTAAGTGTATTTGTATGAGTGGGGGAGCAGAATGTATATGGTGACTGTTCAGAGGGTCAGTGTTGATTGTTCAGAAGCCTAATGGCCTGGAGGAAGAAGCTGTTTGTGTGTCTGGTAGTCCGTGCTCGGATGCTCCGGTAACGTCTGCCAGACAGCAGCAGTGTGAGAAGTCCACAGCCTGTGTGGCTCTGGTCCTTGATGATCTTCAGTGCTCTTCTCAGGCATCTTGTGCTGTAGATGCCTTGCACGGAAGGGAGATGGCAGCCGATGATACCAGGTCAGGTCATCTGTGATGAACACACCGAGGAGCTCACCACCTGGGGTCTGCTCGTCAGGAAGTCCAAGATCCAGTTACACAGGGGGGTTTTAAGACCCAGGCTCCTGAGCTTGGGGACGAGCTTGGCAGGCACAATTGTGTTGAATGCGGAGCTGTAGTCCACGAACATGATCCTCACATATGTGTTGGCCTTCTTCAGGTGGGAGAGGGTGGTGTGTGTTGTCGGGGCGATGGCATCGTCCGTGGATCGGTTTGGGCGGTGAGCAGATGTGGCTTTTGACCAGCCGCTCGAAGCACTTCATGATGGTGGAGGTCAGTGCTACAGGGCGGTAGTCGTTTAAGCAGGTGATGGATGATTTCTTAGGTATGGGGATGATGGTGGCCTGCTTGAAGCAGGAGGGGACTGTCGAGAGATTTAGGGAGAGGTTGAATATGGAGGTGAAGACCTCCGTTAGCTGGTAATAGAGCAGTAATGCTGGTTATGATTTATGACTTTTAATCATAATACTTAATTAGGTGGATTTTATGCTCGCCACAATAGAGCCACCTCCTCGTGTCATAACTAAACTGCAAATTATATTACTTCTATGGTCAGAATCTTGGTCATGTCATTTATTTGTATCAATATATACATTTATTTAGTCAATAAAGTAACATTTTAGTTTTGAGAGCTCAAGATGATCTCTAAACTTATTTTGAGACTGACCAGTGATCCAAAACTCAAAGACGAATCATTTAGAAAATAAACAGACATTAAGAGGAGATCAGGAATTCTTCACTTTTCAATATTCTAACGAAATGCTTGATTGATAATTTAATCAACAAGCTTTTGCTTCTGGATTTTCTAAATGATTATTTTGTCTCCCAAGCCAGCAGTTCAGAGCAAGCTGGAAAGAAAACAAAAGATCACAGACAATTCATCTACACATGTAAAAGATAAGACTGGCAAATTAAAAAATATTAATATCTGACATGGGAAAAATTGTATTTCACATTAGTGAGTCATGAAATTGGATTTTATTCTGAAAGCATCATCAGTCAGAAACTTCAACAGTGGTCAAAATCAGTTTTGGATTTTCCTTCTTTTGACCACTAGGGGGTAGGCATGTTCCATCATAATCTGGTAATTTTGTGAAAAGGAGTTTCCAACAGAACCCTCTATTCCTCTCTTTTCTTTTTCTGTTCAGTGCTTTTTGAACATGAGAAAACTTTCACAGGTGGGTGTTGGATTACAGAAACTGTATTTTAGAAATGTTTAACACTTTACTCTCTCCTTTTGGTCATTTGACCTATCTATCAGATTCTAAATCTTAGAATAAGATATATTAAAAAATAAAGTTTCCTTCACAGTGTTTTTCTTCTATACATTGTAATTATTCTGTCTAACTTCAGTACATTTGACCTCCAGTCGCTGCAGCAGTCACATGTATTGATCTGGACCTCAGATATATCTTATCTCCACAGAGCTGCAGCTGTGATCAGTCCCTTCAAACAAACACACTTTAAACAGCCTGATTGGCCTCTGCTCAATAAAACCCTGTGTGTGAAACCTGTGGAGCAAGTGGACTTTCCCTTTCAAACACGAGTCTGAATTTTGATGGGTTGACAGGGACAATTTATATAATTTACGAGACTTAGCCTGGAATAACTGAAATATCACCTGTTTAAATAAAGCAGAGACAAAATGCAGACATTAATGTAAATCATCTCTGAAATGCCAAAAGAGACAAGTGGTGATCCGACAGAGGGATAGAGAATTGAAAAATAAGATGACAACTGCAACAAGCATGTAAACTAGATTCAAACTGGCAAAATAAGATGAAAGCACAGCTTCTATGAGAGAGCCACTGCTTTCCCCCTCACTGTAGAGACTGAATCAAAGCAGCCTTAGACAAATCCTCCTTCTGTCTGTAGGCCCAAGTGCTTTGTGTTCTATTAAAGCCCATGGAAATCTACACTCTGTACGTTGTTTGATGTTGCCAACTTGTCATCTCTGTATCTCCGCAGACTTCACACATGGGCTGTTTTCTATATATAAAACTCTGTCCGAGTTGTTTCCTCTTTACCTGTGTACATACATGTATATGTAAGGGGGGGGGGGGGGGGGTGTACCACCACTCGAGGGCTGGTGATAAGATAACTGGAAAGTTTTCACATTACAACGTGATCATATTTCACGTTATGATGATCCGTAACACGTTAATTATGCTCAGAAGATTGCATGTGTGTTGTGTATGTTTTGTATGACCGCTGTATGTGTGTGTTCGTATTCTGTCTGTTGTAACAATGTGTTACTGACTTCTTGGCCACATCTGTCTTGTGAGAGATTTAACTCAATGAGATCTTTACCTGGTTACAGAATGTCCATGGAGTTAACTATTCTAATGTTCAAAGTTTTTTTCATAAACCAAACTAATGATGCTCTGCCATGGCAGCACATTCAAGTTACTTTAGTTCATCGTAACACTTACAAGCCTTCTTTTGTAAAAGCTTCTCATTAATTAAGTCTAATTGGCTCCTGTATATCAAACATGTTTTTTTTTTTTTGTTTTTTTTTTACTGAATTCTCATTTAGATTTGATGTTCAGTTCAGGAAGTACTTTTGTCAAATGTTGTCCCAGAAATTCTCCAGTCATCTGTGCTTATCATTGATTATTGGGAAAAGGGGAAATGTATAAGTTGTATTTCCCACATGTGTTTTAATTGAAATGTGAGGGCAGCTGCATGCAAGACATTAAAACACCCAAATAAAATTTAAAACATTTTATTCATTAGTCGACAACATATTATAAACCCCTAACAGAGTAAAGACTTGTTCAGGGCATGATGTCACCCAGTGTACATTATACAGAGTAGGAGCAGGGGTTGCAGTAGGGGGTTTCTGTCCATTTACAAATATCTCTGTATAAGTTTTATAAGTGTATGAGTTGTATTTCCCACATGAGTTTTCATTAAAAACTTAGTGGGGGTGGAGCCTGCCCTCTTCCGTGCATCCACTGTGTCCTTCAACAAAAGGGAGAGCCTTGGTGCCCTCTTCCCTTCCTCTGCGATGAACCTCAGCTGGTTATAGTAGGAGTCCAGAGACGTGACCACCTCCAGGTCCTGCTAGATGAGCTGGAGGAGCTCACAGAGGCTCTCCAGAGATGGCCCGTCTCCGTTCTGCAGCAGCCTCCTGATGCAGCAGTACATGGCTTTCTCCTCCAGAACCTTTGAGAGGAACAGCTCCCCAATAAACTTGATGCTATTGAGGAGGCGTCCGGAAGGTTTTGCGTTGAGTTGCTCTTCCCTCAGCCGGTCGATGACCCTCACGTCCCTGACTGGCTCCAGGCAGGACCCACTCTTCCGATAAATGCCCTCCCTTTCAAAGTTCTTCCTGAACTCTGCCTGGCAGTGTTTGACCAGCAGAGACCTGAAGGAGACGCTGGCTGACCAGTCGGACAAGGATTGGACCTCCACCTGAAGAGGAGAAAACCATAAGGAAATATTAACATTAATGCTACTCACATACATACATAGTGATCAGTGTGTTCTGATTTGAGGATTAAATCAGCACACAAATGAATGAAAATAAGTGAACTCATTATTTGAATAAGACAACATGGGTCAAAAGTGACCCCACTCAGTATTTATTATTTATATCTTTGCAGTAAATTATTTCCGTCATTTAGTATTTCAGGTATTTTTCAAATAACTGTTTTTTTCACTTCCCTTCTAATTCACAACATGGGTCAAAAATGTTGTATTGTAAAATACATTCTTATTAAGTCTTATTTACAATCTATTACTAGTGAGAAAGATAATTTATAATTTACCCAAGGGGTTTGCATAGCTTGTTTATCAAAAGGCTAAATTAAGGTTACAACCTGCATACAAAAGATAAGCTGTCCAACTAATTAAGAAACAGGATAAAGTAGCTTCCAGCGCAACATGGCGCCGTACTAACGGGTGCCTGTCGTAGCAGCTCCTGGTACTACTGTCGGTTTTTTTGTGTTTTTATAACGTTTGCGATTTGTTTTTTATATTTATTTTTGCACTGCTCTGTGCATCTCCGTCCCGCACAATGACGAGATGCTTTTGAAATTTATTGGACACTTTTTATAACTTTTAACCGCACTTCGGTCTCTTCGGATCACTGGGAGAATGCCTGCAACACACGCCGGCATTGTTTACACCCGCGACCAGCTGATCGCCCTGAGGCACACTACCCTCTTGGCCGGAGAGAGACCCACCATCCCGGAGGAACTAAAGAGGAGACGGCGGGGCTGCAGAGCGGGGCTTAAACGGAGGAAGGAGAAGAGGAAGTTTAAGCCCTTCATCCCTGCAGTAATCACTGGAAACGTGAGGTCGCTGGCAAATAAAGTGGACGAACTGGAAGCGCTCATCAGGACACAGAGGGAGTACAGGGAGTCCAGTATTGTGTGTCTCACGGAAACGTGGTTGCACGAGCAGATACCGGACTCCAACGTCACCATTCCTGGCTTCCAGACGGTTCGAGCCGACAGAGACACCATCGCGACCGGCAAGAAGAAAGGAGGGGGACTCGCCGTGCTCGTGAACAACAGGTGGTGTCACCCCGGGCACGTCACCGTTAATCATCGTGTCTGCAGCCCGGACATCGAGCTCGTCGCCGTCGGACTTCGTCCATATTATTTGCCGAGGGAGTTTACCAGTGTTTTCGCCATCAATGTTTACATTCCTCCATCTGGGAACGCAGAAGCAGCGTGTGACGTCATCCACACTGTGACTGCAGGATTACAGACACAACACCCCGGGGCCTTCATCATCATCACAGGTGACTTTAAACATGCTTCCCTCTCATCCACACTCCCAACCTTCTTCCAGTTTGTAAAATGTGCCACCCAGGAAAATAAGACTTTGGACCTATATGCAAATGTTAAGGATGCATACAGCTCCACTGCCCTGCCACCACTGGGCAGGTCAGACCACAACCTAGTCCTGCTCTCACCATCTTACAAGCCTGTGATTCAGCAGCACCCAGTCACAGTGAGGACAGTGAGGAAATGGTCTCATGAGGCCATGGAAACACTGCGTGGGGCCCTGGAGGCCACAGACTGGGATGCTCTGTATGAGCCACATGGTGAGGACATTGATGGCCTGACTGACTGTGTCTCTGAGTACATTGGGTTCTGCATCGATAACACCATCCCCACTAAAGAGGTCCGCTGTTACCCAAATAACAAGCCGTGGGTTACAAGCGACCTGAAGGCCCTTCTCAATGAGAAGAAGAGGGCCTTTAGATCACGGGACAGAGCAGAACTCAAACGGGTTCAAAGGGAGCTCAAGCGCAGCATCAGGGAGAGCAAGGACAACTTCAGAAGAAAACTGGAGCACAAACTGGAGGAAAACAACACCAGGGACGTCTGGAGTGGTATGAAGGAGATCACTGGTTTCAAGAGGAGAGATGGGGGAGCAGCTGGGGATGAACGACGTGCGAATGAGCTGAACACGTTCTTCAATAGGTTCAACTCCAACCCCCCAGCCCCCAGCGGACCATCCACTGCCTCCACTGACTCTACGACTGCCTCTACTGCGTCTCTGAGCAACAACCCCCCACCTCCCCCCATCACCCCCTGCCCCCCACCACCCCAGTCACCATCTCCCCCCACCCCCCCGCTGGCCTTTACCACAGACCTTCTCACACCTCCCACCCCCAGGACATCCTCACATCCCCCACAGCCCCCCACCACCTCCTGCAACACAAACATCTCTGCACCACCCTCAAACCCATCGCTGACATCCCCCACCCCCCAGTCTGGACTCCACATCACAGCCAGCCAGGTGAGGAGAGAGCTGGAGAGGCTCAAACCGAGGAAAGCTGCGGGGCCGGACCGCATCAGCCCTCGTTTGCTGAAGGCCTGTTCCAGCCAGCTCTGTGGAGTTCTCCAGCACCTCTTCAACCTGAGCCTACACCTTCAGAGAGTGCCAGTGCTCTGGAAAACATCCTGCCTGGTCCCAGTGCCCAAAAAAGGACGTCCTGCTGCACTGGAGGACTACAGGCCGGTGGCACTGACCTCTCACATCATGAAGGTCATGGAAAGACTGGTCCTGGCCCACCTCAGACCGCTGGTGTGCCCATCACAAGACCCCCTGCAGTTTGCATATCAGCCCCATGTTGGGGTTGATGATGCAATCATCTACCTGCTGCAGAAGGCTTACTCCTCCCTGGACAGACCCAACACCTCAGTCCGGATCATGTTTTTCGACTTCTCCAGCGCCTTCAATACCATCCAGCCCACTGCTGAAGGCCAAACTGGAGGGCACGCAGGTGAGTGCTCCCCTCATCGCTTGGGTCGATGACTATCTGACGGGCAGACCACAGTTTGTGAGATTACAGAACTGTGTGTCTGATCATCTGATCAGTAACATCGGGGCCCCCCAGGGAACTGTGCTGTCCCCCTTCCTCTTCACCACATACACTGCTGACTTTAAGCACTGCACAGAGACGTGTCATCTGCAGAAGTTCTCTGATGACACGGCCATTGTGGGGTGTGTTGAGGGCGGAGGGGAGGCTGAGTACAGGGACCTGGTTGACCGCTTTGTGAAGTGGTGTGGGGAGAACCGCATGCAGCTCAACGTGGCGAAGACGAGGGAGATGGTGGTGGATTTCAGGAGGACCAAGCCCCTGCCCTCTCCTGTCTGCATCGGTGGGACGGCTGTGGAGGTGGTCCCTGCTTACAAGTACCTGGGTGTCACACTAGACAATAAACTGGACTGGTCCACCAACACAGAGGCTGTCTACAAGAAGGGCCTGAGCCGGCTTTATTTCCTGAGGAGGCTCAGGTCCTTCAACGTCTGCAACAAGATGCTGCAGATGTTTTATAAGTCTGTTGTGGCGAGCACCATCTTCTTTGCTGTGGTGTCCTGGGGTGCGGGCATCAAGGCTAAGGACGCCAACAAACTGAAAAAACTGATTAGGAAGGCAGAGTCTGTGGTTGGCTCTAAGCTTGTCACCCTGGAGGAGGTGGTGGAGGACAGGATGCTGGCAAAACTGCTGGCAATCATGGACAATCCCTCTCACCCCCTCCACAAAACACTAGACAAGCTAAGGAGCAGCTTCAGCCACAGACTCATTCAACCCCGCTGCTCTAAGGAACGATACAGGAAATCGTTCCTCCCAACCGCAATAAGACTATACAACTCATCTACCTCTGTCAGAGCCACCATCACAGAACTGCACTAAATATACCTGTCTCAATTCATCATTTTATACAATAATATTGTCTTTTGCACACTCTGTCTACATATTCTTACACTCACAGTATATTATATTATCTATTGTATCGCCAAATACTTATATTTATACCCGTACTATATATCACATATTATATCATACTCTTTGTATATTCTTTGTATATATAAGTCTATATACACATATTTTATTTATACATGTGTACATGTTATTAATATTATATTTTACTATTATTATTATTATATATACTGTTGCTGCTATTATTACTATATACTGCTATTATATTGGTATAATTACTATCATATATAAATATATATTATATACTATATATACTGTACTATTTTTGATATACTGTCTAACAATAACATTACCATCATATCATCAGTACTATTACCATCATCTGCCACTGCACCTTATCTACCTATTTTATCTTGTGTTTCTGTTTTTATTCTTTCTACCGCAATATTTTATATTTTATATTTTATTCTATTGTATTGTATTTTATTGTATTCAAATGTACCGGCTGCTATGACGACTTAATTTCCCCTCGGGATGAATAAAGTAATCTATCTATCTATCTATCTATCTATCTAGATGCATCACTTACTGTTGAGAGGTGCTGGCACAGCTCGGCGAAGACTGCAGCAGAGTGTGGCTTCTGCACGGCCCTCTTGAAAACGAGCTCAACCATTTCCTGCAACTGCTCCGCTATGGAGCCAGAACAGTCTCAAAAGGATTAAATGCACACAGAAATGAATACATGCGCAAAAAAGATCCACAAATACATTTTCAACGCCGCTGGCTCAACACACTTGTCACACTAATCAGCGGCGTTGTCCGGCTGACTGTGGCTGGTTAGAGCACTTCATGTGTGTACGGTCACATACGGTTATAACGAACTTTGATAACGGGGATAGCGGGCTAGCCACCATGCTAACTGCGGTGGGAACAGCGCCAAAACCCGCTGACTTAATCCCAAGGCTCTCATGACACTGTTTCTCAAACACCGTCAGGTTAGAAGCATCACTTGGTAGTAGTTAGTATCGGGTGTCCGTGCTGACTGTGTGTGGAAGCTGGGGGGGAAGCTAGCTGCCTCCGTGTAGCTTCAAGCTGTTGCAGCTGTTGAATTAGCAACGCAGTTTGGAAACAAGACCGGGGAACCGCTGCGTTAAGACACGATAACATAAGCACTTTGACCCGCTGGGTGTCACTTTATTTCAGCAAAACTGTCGCGTCATCAACAGCCCTTTTCTGTTGTCATCGTTCACTGTGTGTGAGGAGCCGGGGATCAGCGTCTACTAATTCTATGTCTATTGGCTGGCGGGCTAAAAACCTCCAGGCTGCCTGCGGGCGTTTTAATGACGTCGTGTAATGGCACTCACGTGATTGGCTGTACAGGAGTGAGACATCTGATTGGCTACAGACGATCCCCTCTTAGAAAAAATGCATTCGTGAAACAGAGTCGCGTCAGGGGAGTCTCAAAAGTCTCAAAAGTCTCACACACAAATGCAGCGAGGTTTACAAATTAAAAGCACTTTGTAAATGCAGGTCCAACAGTTTATATATGAATGTAACAAGCTCCAAAATGTATTTGATGAAGATTGCAAATACTTTTACATGCATATATTTGTGAATTTTTTTTCTATTTGTGTGTGCATCGGAAATATGTTTATGAATCTTATATTTTACATGTGAATTTTTTTTACTTATATATGGAATGAAACATTTGTGTGTGCATTGAAAATGTATTTGTGGATCTTTTTTGTGCATGTATTCATTTCTGTGTGCATTTAATCCTTTTGAGACTGTTCTGGCTCCATACTCCTCACCGTCCAACTCCTCGTGACTCAGATCCGTCATGAAAGCTTGAAAGTTTTCGGTGAAGCAGCTGACGGACTTCTTCCTCATCTCTCCCAGCAGAAGAGGAGCTGGCTTGCAAGTTAATTCCACGCTTTTATTTTGTTTTGGGATCATGTTGATTCCAATAAATCGAAGTTGTCTTCAAGGCAAATCCAAAGAAACAAGTTCCGGTGCAAGAAACAAGTTCAGGAGCAAGAAACAAGTTCAGGAGCAAGAAACAAGTTCAGGAGCAGGAAACAAGTTCCGGTGCAACCAGCCAATAGTGAGAAGACAACTGAGTGAAAAATGAAAACTGACGTTTAAGTAACGACAGACTTCAAAGGTATAAGGCTGTTGCCTTGGTGACCTGCAGTGACATACGTCAAAGGAACAAAGCCTGATAACGTAAAAAATAATAATACAGAAAATGCTTCTTTTTTTTTAAATGTAAAAGAAGTTTCATTAAATTCAAACTTAATAACGGTTTGAGTGAAAAATCCTAGAAGACGTTTCTGAAACTTAAAAAATAAATTATATTCAGAAGTGTTACAAAAAGGCTATCATACGCTAATAAGGAATGATAATGAGCTCTTTAAGGTATGAAAAAAACTGCGCGCGCACATCCTGCGGCGCACATAAATAAAAAATATATTTAAAAATAAAACATAAAAAATAAAAACAATTGTATCAAATTAATAAAAAAAGTGTGCACATTCTAAATAAAAAAGCATGAAATGGCGTACGCCAAAGCTAATTCCGATTTACAAAACCATGCGCACGCAAAACCTCAACTCCAAATCCGCCCTTCACAGCCCCAATTTCTACTATAAATGGTCAATGCAAAGCACGTCACGAATATTAAATTATGAATCCGACCAATGGGTTTCCACCGTGAGTCCTGACCGAGGCACGGCATCAAGCTATGTGAAGAGGAAGTGAAACTTTCTGACACTGACATCGAGTTGTTTGTTAGTGAGGTGGAGGTGAAGAGCGACTTTATGGGACAGCAGTGATGTCACTAATAAAGAAAATACACTGATACTCTGCCGCTGCTGCTGTGTATAACACAATGTGGGAGATCAGAAATCGCTGAACCCTCGCTTCCTCCTCCTCATCCTTCCATTCGCATGCACAAATCGTGCAGAACCCCGCATCGGTGTCACGGCAGTATTTATCCATTTAGAGCATCTGACCGATTCCCTCACATCAGTGGATCCAGTCTCTCAGCACGTGTCACCAAGTACGACATGAAGTGTTGTGAACTCAGTCTGTTGATATCAATCCTCTTCCGCTCCTCTCCTCTGAAGCAGAAGGAGCAGACACCAACACGCGCGGCTAGACCCGCTACGTCTTCCTCTGTATCTGACGCGTTGATGATGAAATGAAACAACTAACCTAAAACGACTTCTATAACAAATGTTATAACTTAGTCACACTTTAAAAGTATGACTAAGATATACGTGAGGAAGTGTCTGCTTAACCTCTGATATTAAAATGTTGAAGCCACAGTTTATGTGATTGAAGCGTTTATTTGTTTAACACAAGTCTGAGTAGATTTTCTCCCATGTATTTTCAACCCTAACTTCATAAACACTTGTATAGACATCATATATCAGAGACTTTATTTCTTCTCAACCTCTAATCTCAGATTCCTGTGTTCTGCAGCTTCTTCTGAATCAAGAGGAACGAGAGCTGTTTGTGGGACTCGTCTCCAAGAGGACAGGAAGAGACATTCGGAAGAAATCTGTCTCAATCAACCTTGTAGACTTTGAGTGGAGTTTCATATAGGTCAGTGAGAGCTCTCTCCCTAGGTCATTTGTCAATTTGTCTCTTTAATTTTGTACATGTAATCATATTGTTCTTCTCCTGTCCACTAAATATTAATCAATTCATTTCCAAATATGGGTATGCTTCCTTTCCATGTACACAAAAGGGAACATGCTCCCTTGTCCAAGGGCACGTAATCCAATGTAGGATTTGATCTCTTTATTTCTCTCTGTTAGAAATTAGGATCAGTTATTGGATGTATTTACTTCATGAATGTCACTTGTTGATCTTCCATGTAATCAAGTTGCAGAGCTTGTGTTGTTGAATTAATAGTTTTAAAGAGATTCGTCTGATAGAGGCAGTCTTATTTGACCAGGACCATTCAAAATGAATAAAGAAAGGAATATTTCATGTTGTTTTTAATTATCACGTGTTATACATTCTCTTTGTGGGATTAATGTTTTGTCCTGATACTTGCATCATTTCTCCAAGTGTTTTACAAGGTTCATTTGTTTTATCAAATGTAATGAACAGACTGATAACTGTCATGTTCTGAAATCTACATCAGTAATGGACAACTTTGTTTCTAACAACAAAAAAACAGCAAGTATTTCAGTAGCTGCATTTCATACCGTAATCATTCAGTATACGTTGTTCAGAATATCACATCAACACATGGAACCAAGGTTTTGGTAAAGATGAGTTTAATTTATAGGAACTGACTGTCATCATGCTGCTATTACATTAAATTAATAAGACCGTGTCCTCGCCGCCGGTCTACGGGGAGTATAAAGTGAGCGGACGGACGGAAGTTGCATCCGCGCAGGAGTCAGGACATCAGCTTCATGCAGCTCGTCCAGGGCCTGATGTCGGCATGTGGCGGAATGTGCACCGCTGTTATAACGACCGATGTAAACTCCCTCGGGATGTAATAAGGTCGGCATCTGATCACGAGCTGCTCCAGGTCCGGAGAACAGCCCGAAGAAATAATCTCCACATCTGAGCACCACACATTGTTCTCCATGCAGCAGACACCTCCTCCCTTGCTCTTCCCAGAGTGTGTTGTCCGGTCCTGACGCTGAATGGAGACCCCCTCGGGAACCATGGCGGAGTCCGGGATCGAGGGGTCGAGCCAAGTCTCCGTGAAAACCATCACGTTACAAAAAGTCAGACTGCGGTTCAGAACTGTTCCTTGTAAAGTGTCTTAAGATCTTCTTGTTGATGTTCCAGCCCGATTTGGGGGGTGGGTATCAACTGAGTTGAACCCATGTTTTCTCCTGGATTACAGAAGAGGGCCTATAGTTTTTCGTATGACTGAAGATTACAGCGCTCATTTATACGCTGGCTCGCAACAAACAATTTGCGTCCTCACCTGCTGCGGCCACGCTGCACTTACTCACACACACAGAAACGGCAGTGGAGAGAGAGGGCGAGAGGGAGCGCTACGGTGTCCCTAAATAGATGTCGCCAAAGCCCTGCAGCCTATAAGAATCACTGTCCTGTCAGGTAAATTAAAATATCAGCAGAACGGGAAACGCGCCCGCACATCCTACGGGCGCGTCCTGCGGCGCATATCCTGGGGCGCACATAAATAAAATAAAAATTTTACAATTTAATTAAATCAAATGAATAAAAAAACTGTGCGCGCACATCCTGCGGCTGCCGCAAATCCTAAATAAAAAATAAAAAAATTAAATTAAATCAAATTTATATAAAAACTGCGCGCGCACATCCTACGGACGCGTGCTGCGGCGCATGTCCTGGGGCGCACATAAAAAATATATATATATATATAATAATTTAATTAAATCAAAGTAATAAAAAAAACTGTGCGCGCAAATCCTGCGGCGCACATAAATAAAGAATATATTTAAAAATAAAAACCATAAAAATGTAATTTATCAAATTAATAAACAAACTGTGCGCGCACATCCTGCGGGCGGTGCACATTCTAAATAAAAAAGCATGAAATTGAGTACGCCAAAGCTAATTCCGATTTATAAAACCATGCACACGCAAAACCTCAACTCCAAATCCGCCCTCCACCCCCCCAATTTCTACTATAAACGGTCAATGCAAAGCACGTCACGAATATTAAATTATGAATCCGACCAATGGGTTTCCACCGTGAGTCCTGACCGAGGCACGGCATCAAGCGATGTGAAGAGGAAGTGAAACTTTCTGACACTGACATCGAGTTGTTTGTTAGTGAGGTGGAGGTGAAGAGCGACTTTATAGGACAGCAGTGATGTCACTAATAAAGAAAATACACTGATACTCTGCCGCTGCTGCTGTGGATAACACAATGTGTGAGATCAGAAATCGCTGAACCCTCGCTTCCTCCTCATCCTTCCATTCGCATGCACAAATCGTGCAGAACCCCGCATCGGTGTCACGGCAGTATTTATCCATTTAGAGCATCTGACCGATTCCCTCACATCAGTGGATCCAGTCTCTCAGCACGTGTCACCAAGTACGACATGAAGTGTTGTGAACTCAGTCTGTTGATATCAATCCTCTTCCGCTCCTCTCCTCTGAAGCAGAAGGAGCAGACACCAACACGCGCGGCTAGACCCGCTACGTCTTCCTCTGTATCTGACGCGTTGATGATGAAATGAAACAACTAACCTAAAACGACTTCTATAACAAATGTTATAACTTAGTCACACTTTAAAAGTATGACTAAGATATACGTGAGGAAGTGTCTGCTTAACCTCTGATATTAAAATGTTGAAGCCACAGTTTATGTGATTGAAGCGTTTATTTGTTTAACACAAGTCTGAGTAGATTTTCTCCCATGTATTTTCAACCCTAACTTCATAAACACTTGTATAGACATCATATATCAGAGACTTTATTTCTTCTCAACCTCTAATCTCAGATTCCTGTGTTCTGCAGCTTCTTCTGAATCAAGAGGAACGAGAGCTGTTTGTGGGACTCGTCTCCAAGAGGACAGGAAGAGACATTCGGAAGAAATCTGTCTCAATCAACCTTGTAGACTTTGAGTGGAGTTTCATATAGGTCAGTGAGAGCTCTCTCCCTAGGTCATTTGTCAATTTGTCTCTTTAATTTTGTACATGTAATCATATTGTTCTTCTCCTGTCCACTAAATATTAATCAATTCATTTCCAAATATGGGTATGCTTCCTTTCCATGTACACAAAAGGGAACATGCTCCCTTGTCCAAGGGCACGTAATCCAATGTAGGATTTGATCTCTTTATTTCTCTCTGTTAGAAATTAGGATCAGTTATTGGATGTATTTACTTCATGAATGTCACTTGTTGATCTTCCATGTAATCAAGTTGCAGAGCTTGTGTTGTTGAATTAATAGTTTTAAAGAGATTCGTCTGATAGAGGCAGTCTTATTTGACCAGGACCATTCAAAATGAATAAAGAAAGGAATATTTCATGTTGTTTTTAATTATCACGTGTTATACATTCTCTTTGTGGGATTAATGTTTTGTCCTGATACTTGCATCATTTCTCCAAGTGTTTTACAAGGTTCATTTGTTTTATCAAATGTAATGAACAGACTGATAACTGTCATGTTCTGAAATCTACATCAGTAATGGACAACTTTGTTTCTAACAACAAAAAAACAGCAAGTATTTCAGTAGCTGCATTTCATACCGTAATCATTCAGTATACGTTGTTCAGAATATCACATCAACACATGGAACCAAGGTTTTGGTAAAGATGAGTTTAATTTATAGGAACTGACTGTCATCATGCTGCTATTACATTAAATTAATAAGACCGTGTCCTCGCCGCCGGTCTACGGGGAGTATAAAGTGAGCGGACGGACGGAAGTTGCATCCGCGCAGGAGTCAGGACATCAGCTTCATGCAGCTCGTCCAGGGCCTGATGTCGGCATGTGGCGGAATGTGCACCGCTGTTATAACGACCGATCCAAACTCCCTCGGGATGTAATAAGGTCGGCATCTGATCACGAGCTGCTCCAGGTCCGGAGAACAGCCCGAAGAAATAATCTCCACATCTGAGCACCACACATTGTTCTCCATGCAGCAGACACCTCCTCCCTTGCTCTTCCCAGAGTGTGTTGTCCGGTCCTGACGCTGAATGGAGACCCCCTCGGGAACCATGGCGGAGTCCGGGATCGAGGGGTCGAGCCAAGTCTCCGTGAAAACCATCACGTTACAAAAAGTCAGACTGCGGTTCAGAACTGTTCCTTGTAAAGTGTCTTAAGATCTTCTTGTTGATGTTCCAGCCCGATTTGGGGGGTGGGTATCAACTGAGTTGAACCCATGTTTTCTCCTGGATTACAGAAGAGGGCCTATAGTTTTTCGTATGACTGAAGATTACAGCGCTCATTTATACGCTGGCTCGCAACAAACAATTTGCGTCCTCACCTGCTGCGGCCACGCTGCACTTACTCACACACACAGAAACGGCAGTGGAGAGAGAGGGCGAGAGGGAGCGCTACGGTGTCCCTAAATAGATGTCGCCAAAGCCCTGCAGCCTATAAGAATCACTGTCCTGTCAGGTAAATTAAAATATCAGCAGAACGGGAAACGCGCCCGCACATCCTACGGGCGCGTCCTGCGGCGCATATCCTGGGGCGCACATAAATAAAAAAAAAAATATAACAATTTAATTAAATCAAATGAATAAAAAAACTGTGCGCGCACATCCTGCGGCTGCCGCAAATCCTAAATAAAAAATAAAAAAATTAAATTAAATCAAATTTATATAAAAACTGCGCGCGCACATCCTACGGACGCGTGCTGCGGCGCATGTCCTGGGGCGCACATAAAAAATATATATATATATATAATAATTTAATTAAATCAAAGTAATAAAAAAAACTGTGCGCGCAAATCCTGCGGCGCACATAAATAAAGAATATATTTAAAAATAAAAACCATAAAAATGTAATTTATCAAATTAATAAACAAACTGTGCGCGCACATCCTGCGGGCGGTGCACATTCTAAATAAAAAAGCATGAAATTGAGTACGCCAAAGCTAATTCCGATTTATAAAACCATGCACACGCAAAACCTCAACTCCAAATCCGCCCTCCACCCCCCCAATTTCTACTATAAACGGTCAATGCAAAGCACGTCACGAATATTAAATTATGAATCCGACCAATGGGTTTCCACCGTGAGTCCTGACCGAGGCACGGCATCAAGCGATGTGAAGAGGAAGTGAAACTTTCTGACACTGACATCGAGTTGTTTGTTAGTGAGGTGGAGGTGAAGAGCGACTTTATAGGACAGCAGTGATGTCACTAATAAAGAAAATACACTGATACTCTGCCGCTGCTGCTGTGGATAACACAATGTGTGAGATCAGAAATCGCTGAACCCTCGCTTCCTCCTCATCCTTCCATTCGCATGCACAAATCGTGCAGAACCCCGCATCGGTGTCACGGCAGTATTTATCCATTTAGAGCATCGGACCGATTCCCTCACATCAGTGGATCCTTGCCTCCACTCTGGGATATTATTTGGAAAGTTTCTACATTTCTTGTTAGTGATCTCCTGTGCGCTCTATGCGCTCTGCGCTGGGTGGCTCTGCGCGCTGGGTCGCTATTACATGTGTAGCGGGTCAGTTCTTAATAAAGTTTTATACTTTTAGCAGTGTCATTTTCCCCGCTCTGGATGTGTTAATTAACCTGACAGGACGGCAACTCCTATAGGCTGCAAGGAGGCGGAGGAGTTTATTTAGGGACACCTTAGCACTCTCCCTTGTCCTCTCTCTCTCTCTCTCCCCACTGCCGGTCCTGTGGGTGTGTGCGGAAGTTTAGCGTGAGCTCAGCACGTGTGGTCGCAATTGTTTGTCGCAGTAAGTTGCTGGAAGTTATATAATGTTAACGGCGATCACAGAGAAAGTGTCCGCAAATTGTAACTGAAGTTTGTCCTTAGAGCCCAGCGTGAAGCTGTGTCTGTGTGCGACTGTGACGGCGTCACCGTGGATGCACGCTGTCCCTGCTTTATTTTAATGAATTAAAAGTATGAGATAAGGATGTGTTTTTATGTTTGTAAATGTTTTTAAATATTATAAATGTGTTTAAATTGTGTGACCTAACTATAACATGTTTGTTTTATAGGGCTGCCTCCAGCTAAATAGTTACGGTCACGGTTTTTTCCCACTTTAGATTTTATTTAGATTATTTGGTTTGATTATTTGTTTCTTTGTGTTTTGTTTTGTTCTATTGCAAGGTGCAATATATATGGTTTACTGGGACTGTGCAATTCAGCGGTAGTGACTTTAATGGTGGTGAATTATTGGCTCCATAAAGTAGAGGCCCTCTTTTGTCATTTTGTTGTTGTATATCGTTTGCAGTGATTTTCTTAAAGTGTGTTGTGTTTGGTTTTTAATGCATGATATTTCAGCATTGTACAATTGGGTCTGGAGCCTCTAATTTCTCTCTATTTTAAACTGTCATTTATATCAAGTCCAGGCCAGCCTTTCCAACCTTTGCACATGTCACTTTACTGTTTGAGCAGTCTGTTTTAAATCATTTGCATTTATTAAATAAATTGTATTTTGTATTGATATCTCAGCCTCCCGTCCCGTCTTATTCTGGATACTTGTTGAACCGAATTGACATTAACTGTCATCTCTGAACCATTTTTAATCACTACACATGCTTGCATTGTTACGATTCTTAAAGTGTGCTATGGTTGTTTAATGTATGATATATTAATGTAATGAACCGACTGATAACTGTCATGCTCTGAAATCTACATCAGTAATGGACAACAAAACCAGTATTAGTATTTCAGTAGCTGCATTTCATTTACCGTAATCATTCAGTATACGTTGTTCAGAATATCACATCAACACAGGGAACCAAGGTTTTGGTAAAGAGGAGTTTAATTTATAGGAACTGACTGTCATCATGCTGCTATTACCTTAAATTACATTGTACAGTATTTGGGATTATGTTGAATTTTATTTAAAACAATAATAAACAGACAAGTTAATTTACATGACAATTGTTTACAGTGCGGAAGTTACACTGTAACAGACTGCGTCACACTCGCGCTGTGGGTTTTATGCGGTGTCCTCGCCGCCGGTCTACGGGGAGTATAAAGCGAGCGCACGGACGGAAGTTGCATCCGCGCAGGACATCAGCTCCTGTGGGAACACACGAGCAAAGCGGAAGCGCATTGCTCCGCGCCCGTCAGCCCGTGATTCTGCTTTCTCCGCTGGTTGTGTATGCTCCGTTCAATGAAGGGGTTCGGGGTAAATGATGATCTTCATAGCATTTAATCATGTTCGGGGAAACACTCGGGGATATTGAAACTCCAGGAGAACCGCAGGGAACTCTAAAGTACGGGACACATATTTTAACATTTAAATATAATATGTCATTAATATCGTTTAAAATCATTTCCCAGTGTGTTTCCCCGAACTATGCCCCGAAACCATCGGTGCCGAACGCGATCGCAGCCGAAGTGAACAGCGCCACTGAGTTACATGGGGGCGGGCGTGAATGTTACGGGGTCAATTCTGAATAAAGTTTTATAGTTTTGGCAGTATTATTTTCCCCGTTCTGCTGATGTTTTAATTTACCTGACAGGACGGTGATTCCTATAGGCTGCGGGAAGTCGGCGCAGTCTATTTAGGGACACCGTAGCTCTTCCCTTCTCCCCCTCTCTTATTGTGTCCGTGACATTAAGTTAAGTTGTCTTTTCCTGTTTTAGTAATTGTTCTCAAGACAATAAGGACGGGGTGGGTCCCTGCTTTATTTGAATGAATTAAAGGTATGACATAATGATGTGTTTAATGTTTGTAAATGTTTTTGAAACATTTTGATAAACTGGTTCAAATTGTATGACCTAAATACAACATGTTTGTTTCTGTTGAGTTGTGTTGCACTATTGCTGCAGCTACCGTTGCATTCGGAGGAAAGAATAAATGATGGCGTTATCTTTAGCCGTTGTTGGCGTATTTATTAACAGGCTGCTGACACATCAGTCTCACGGTCAGAGCTACTTTAACTGACACACTAACATATAGCAGGTTGGCTCTTATAGCCTGTACCCTGGCGCCATCCTGTGGCGTAACCATATATACATATTACAATACAGCATTACATATACATCTGAGTACATAATGAATATATCTCAACACCCCCACTTGTACTCAGGTTGCTATACTTCAAGCAAAAGAAACACAGGAAAACAGAATGAATGTGAACCTCTGTCATACACATATCAATCTCCAAAAAGAGCATTTGCAAACTTCTTCAGTTTCAACTTATTTACAGGTTTGGTCATTACATCAGCAACCATGTCATCAGTAGAACAATACATCAAAATCACCCTTCCCTCAATCACAGTTGACCTGATAAAGTGGTACTTTATGTCAAAGTGTTTACACCTCTGTCTGTGTACAGGGTTTTTGGCAAGAGCTATTGTCCCCTGATTGTCCTCATGTACAATAGTTTGTGTGTAATTGTAGTTATCTATACCCCCTAGTAACTGCTCCAGGTATAGACACTCCTGTATGGTTGAAGCCAGTGCCATATATTCTGCCTCGCAGGTTGATAGCGCAACTGTGGGTTGTTTTCTAGTCTTCCACGAGACTAGAGAGCTGTTCTGACTAAGACTGACAGAGTATCCTGTGGTACTGCGTCTGTCACTTGTATCAGCCGCCCAGTCAGCATCACTGTAGGCTTGTATACCTAGCTCCTCACTGTCGTTTCTCTTAAAGCTTAACCCTTTCTCTGCAGTGCCTTTGAGATACCTTAAAACATGCTTCACAGTGACCCACTGCTCCTCTGTAGGCTCAGCAAAATACTGTGATAATCTGCTCACCACAAAACTTAAATCCGGTCTGGTACAAGTAGTCAAGTATATAAGACTACCAACAGCCTCCCTGTACATCCTGACATCTTCCATCTTTACTGCATCTTCAGTATACTCTAGCTTCTGCTCACAGGGTGTTTCTCTGGTCCTACAATCTTGCATATTAAAACGCTGTAGTATCTTGTTAGTGTATCTTTCCTGTGACATCTTTACACATCCATCTGATTGACTGAAATCAATACCCAGAAAATGTTTGAGTTTGCCTAAATCTTTCATCTTAAACTTTTCTGCGAGCATCTCTTTCACCTTTTTCAGTCTTTCTTCATTGCTTGCTGCAATGATCAAGTCATCGACCCATGTGATTATGATCACCTTCCCTTCATTTGACTCTTTGGCATAAACACAGTGGTCGGCTGGGTTTTGTAATATTATGTTTTTTTTAAACCATTTCATTTATATTGCTGCCTCAACGTGATGCTGACACGGACACGTTAACTCGGGATGGGTTTTTGTAGGATTTTTATTTCAGCGAGACCTTCAGTAGATCACCACACTTCACTCACAAGCGCTTTGTGAAAATGACGAATCTGCCACCGGCTCTGCAAATGACCCTCAACATCTGGAAAAAGGTAAAGAAATCGCCAATGTCAGGCAGGGGCGTCAGCTCACCCAATACCATACAGGGGCACAATAGGGCACCGAAAAAAAAATGTGAGCGCGCGAAGCGCGCGAGCTAAAAAAATTTTGGGCAATTATTTATTTAAAAAAAGCATGGGCACAGATAATTAATGCAAGCACGCAAGCAAATATTTTATAGCACTTATTTATTATCATAAAGCGTATCTTCATCAAACATGAATAAATATCTGTCAGCAAACATGAACTTGAAAACTGAAAACTTGAAATGTGCAACTGTAAAAGGAAAAACAAAAAAACACCTCTACATACATACATGTCTGTGTTTATCATTTCTATTTCAGACCATCCTATGTGTGATGGTGATGATCCTATGAGGTGTGTATATCATGGCCAGAAAGATAGGGGAGCTGTTCATTTTTTTAACAGTAAACGGTAGCGCCTCTGCTTCATTTTTGCGAAGCTGTCGATCAATTGTGACTGGCTTAATTTGGAGAGTTCTCCTCGCTCAACCGACATGATGGCAAGATGATGAAGCCTATCTTGCCCCATTGTGCTCCTCAACCAAGTGTGAAGGCGTCTCAGTACGCTGAATGTCCTTTCACAACTGCAGCTGGACACAAACAAGAACATATCTTGAAGCAACAAGAACATATTACAGTCTCCTGTCTGCATTTTCACTATCTAGATTTGTATATATGCATATGTAAAGTTACTTGTGTATAACCTGTTTGCAGTTATTCCTAATTAATATGAAAGTAATAGTCATATCACCTCTGCTCGTGCTCATCAACATCCCTCTCTCCTTCACCTTTTCCTTCAACTCCTCCGTCACCTCCTCCGGCACTCTGCTGCTCCTCTTTGTCTGGACAGATATGTAACTGTTAGGCTTGGGCTAGTGACCAGTGGTCAACTCAACTGGGTTGTTACCTAAAAGTGGTTTGCATTGCCTTGTTACCTAGCGTAGCTCTCTCATTTCTCCTTGCTGCTTTATCCCTGCTCCGAGCGAATAACTTTCTGATGTCCATCTACAAGAACAATGTTGTTTGAGTTGAATTGAGATCAAAATCATAACTAATACAGTAGGCTGTTATATCTAGTTCCGGTCACTGAGATAACAAATAATTCAATGCCAGCAAAAGATCATAAAATAACATAGCCTACTAGTACAACATACTTCTTCCATAACTCTCTACATACCTGACACACCAAAAAAACGAATAGTAAAAACAGGACATTCGTCTATATGCATGCTATGAATGATACCTATCAATTGTTTGTTTTTTCTACATTATGTTTCTACTGTCTTGAAAGTAACCACCTGTATGTCATCATGCCCCCTTAATGTCTGTGCTTTTGTCTGTAGGCCTACTCGAGCAGAAAACACCAGAATGAGAATAATTTCAGAATCATTCATTTTCAACTTTGAGACCAACGTGTGCTTGAGCTGCTTAAGCCAGCCTGCTTATTTAAGCATGCACTGGGCTATTTTTAAAAGCAACAGCGTACAAAACAGCTTCCACCTCCGAGTGTTGTATTCTGTTATAAATTGCGCTAGTATAACATCGGTGCCATTGGTTCCAGGCAACTTGAGAAGATGTCTTATACAGTATGCCGATAGCTAGCTAACTAAGCTGACAAGACAACTTGGATACCCCATCACGGGATCATCACCCCCTGAAAACATGAACGTAAAGAATCGAGAAACACCATAAGATGGCATGTAGTGTGAACCCGACATTTGTGATCTTTCTCCGATCAACAGGTCCAGCTTAAACAGTTATCGCTACAGTTTAATATATTAGCGAACTGTCTGGCTACTATAGCATAACGACAGACGTGACCACATTAGCTAATAACACCACTTCAGAGACGCCCCTTCACCTTATTTGATGAAAGGCATACACATTTGTTAGACATTCTATGCTTCCAGAGGATAAAAATGTAACGCTTACTGTTTACTTCACTTCACGCCGGCCGGAGTGAATGGTCGCTGACGCTGTGCTGGACAACTCCTGGCTCTGTGTTACAGGCAACTCTCCGGCTGCAACATGCTCCGAGTGGCCGCAAGTGGATTCTAATTACTCTGTCCGTATGTCGGACTTAAATTCTAACGAAAGTGGTAGTCTATAGGCCTATTTTAAGAAAAAAAAATGCTAGCATGCATTCTGTAGATTGCCAGATGAGTCAGACTTAAATAAAAAAAAATTAAAGGTATAAATAAATTAATTAATTAAAAAATCAGTGCCCCAGGCATACCCAGGCACCGCAGATCCACAACGGGGCACGTGCCCCGGTGAAAAGGGTCTGCCGACGCCGATGATGTCAGGCCATGTGTGTTCTGTTATTGTCCGGAGACTCCGCCCTCTGTTGCTTCCCGCTCTTTTTGTCCCTCACCTGTTCCCGGTCATCAACCTGATTGTTTGCCTGATTTGTTCACCTGTGTCTTGTCTTTGTTCCCCCTTCTATTTAAGCCCAGTCTTCCTGTTGTCCCCTGTCGGATTGTATCGTTTGTTTGTGAGAATCTATGTAAAGATTCTGCCGTGTTTGAACCTTGTTTTACCTGGTATGGTACTAGACTCAGATTTTTGATCCTCTCTGTTTTTCCCTTTTGGAATTCTGTTTTTGAATTGGACTCTCTGTTTTTTGCACTTGTGTTTTTTGCCTTTTTGGATCCTTGTTTTTTTCTATTTTTGGAAATAAATAAGTATTTTTTTGCATCTTGGTCTGCGATTTAGTCCTTACTCTGAGAAAGGAGAGGCACTGTCTAACGCCGAGTTTACCCCGGGGCGTGGAAGCGCAGTGCAGCGCCAAGGAAATCAAGCGCCTCCTATCCACCCCCTGTTAAACCTTTGTGCGGTGCACATCGGATGCGCTGCGCCGCGCTGCTTCACTCGCGCCCTGAACCAATGGTTTCGGCGTAGAGTCTATTTTTTTCACTCGCCGCGAGCGTAATGCGCCAAGAAACAAACTGAAAATGATTTTAAACGATCTGTTGTCCTAGAGTTTTAATTTCCCCAATTTTCCCAATCACATAATTAAATTCCCCCCTGCCCATCCACTACAGCTACACAAGCAGTCATATGGATACAAATAGAGGGGGGGGCTATGAGACCATCATCATATACCCCCAAACGAGTACATTGAACGGGTTACATTCAACAGCAAGCGGAGAAAGCAGAATCGCGGGCTGACCGTCGCTGAGAAATGCAAATCCGGTGTGAACAGCCGGCGCCGCACTTTCCACCTAAAAACGATGAAATGAACTGAACTATGAAGTATTTCAGATTTTGAATGGTGAACTATGAACGTGAACTATTCATGTTTACTTGTATGAACTGAACTTTGAACTAGTTCATGAGAGGTGTGAACGTGCACAACACTGTTCAAATCGTAATCACGTCGGCAGCAACGACTCCCGGCTTCGCATGTCGGAGGTCACTAAAGTTAATGTTGAGTCGGTGTGTGCTTTTGCAAAAACGATGTCGGACACAGTAATTTTCTCTGGCCCTCTACCTAACACAACAGGTGATGACATGTTGTCTTTTAACCTCTGGCTGTCGAGGTGTCCTGTAAACGGTGTGGGCTTTGTAGATGACTGGCAAACTTTTTGGAGGAAACCTGGACTTGTTAGGAGAGACGGCGTTCATCCCACTTGGGATGGAGCAGCTCTCTTATCTAGGAATATTACTCAGTCTATTACATGACAACCCAGAGTTGGGACCAGGAAGCAGAGCTGCGGTGCTAAAAACTTCTCTGCGCTCCCTCTGGGACAGTCACACAACCCCATAGAGATTGTGTCTGTCCACCGTCCGAATCCACACAATAATCTAATACAAATTAACACAACCTCTGAAACAACACAGGAAACCAAGACTTTGAAATGTGGTCTTTTAAACATTAGATCACTGTCATCAAAGGCTATTTTAGTTAATGAACTAGTCTCAGACTACAACATAGATGTATTATCCCTCACTGAGACGTGGCTGCATCCTGATGAATATGTCAGTCTAAATGAATCTACTCCCTCCAGTCATAAATTCACAGGTTCCCAGAGAATTCGGACGAGGAGGTGGAGTTGCTGCTATTTTTAACCCCAGTCTATCAATTAATCCTAAACTAAACTATAACTCATTTGAATGTCTTGTTCTTCCACGCCAATCCAGGAAACACCAACAGCCAATCATATTTGCTGTAGTTTACCGTGCTCCGGGGGCTTAAACTGAATTATTTACGGAATTCCCCGAGTTTTTTTCAAACCTAGTCCGAAAGACCTATAACATAATTATTGTTGGTGACTTTAATATTCATGTTGACAATAATAAAGATAGCCTTAGTGTAGCATTAATTTCGATACTAGATTCAATTGGTTTCAGTCAGTGTGTACACCAACCTACTCATTGTTGTAACCACACACTTGACCTTGTATTATCATACGGTGTCGGAATTGAACATTTAACAGTACTCTGATCACCCAGGATCAGTTTACCAAAATAATCTCAGGTTCTAAACCAACAACCTGTATCTTAGACGACATTGCCCTTGCTTTCAATGAAACAGTCAGGAACTGGTGAGTGATCTTCGATCCTGATTTGTCCTTTAATTCTCACCTACAACTAATTTCTAGGACCGCCTTTTTCCACTTGCGTAATATCTAAAAAATCAGACATGTACTTCGCAAAAAGATGCAGAAAAACTAGTCCACGCCTTTGTTACATCCAGACTGGACTATTGTAATTCATAACTATCATGCTCCAGCAGTAAGTCGTTAAAAAATCTGCAGCTTGTCCAAAATGTTCTTCAATGATACTGAAACAACCCTTAAGATATAGGCTTGTGTTTATATACACGGTATATGCATATAGATCTATATATCTATATATATATCCCCTGATGCTGTCAGAACACATGAACCTGCTGAATGTTGCATCAGTAAAGATACAGACACTGATGCACATGTTTTTATCTCATTACACCAGGATCACTGGTCTTATTATAAAATCTGTACAACAGAGAACTTCTGTCTCACGTTTCTTCTTTATTCTATTCTACTTGTTTTCATGTTCATATACAGTTCTTCCGCCATCTGCAGGCAGACGTCACCACTGACTCTGATTCTTTCAGTTCATGAGGAGTTTGTTTTCAATGTGTTTCTCTATAATTTGTTTAAGTCTTGACATTTTAAGTAAAAAGCCTTGATATTATGTATATTAGGATTTGGCTCTATTTGTAACCGGTCTATCCTTTGTGGTCTACCTGCGTTGTGTGTCAGTTTGTGAAGTAGAAGACCGGGACAGGACTTGTATCACTACTGAATTTGTCTGTTATGTTGAAGCCACAGTTCATGTGATTGAACCGTTTTTTTATTTAACACAAGTACTGAGTACATTGTACAAAGACCTTTTCCTTATAAATCAAACACGACACTTTGGCGAATTAAGGTTTTCAGTCATCAAATGTTGTCTTAGACACATAATGAGATTATTGACTCATATCTTAACAATCAATGATTGATTGGATTCAAACCAAAATGTAAAAGCCCTGTGATTAATTTCAAATTACAACAAAACATTCATCAAAGTGTCCTTGTGTGATTACAATACTGTGCGTGTTGCTGCTGGGACTTTCTATATCATATCTGCCAGTCGTGCACATTACAACAGAATTTACTGATGCAACATTCAGCAGGTTCTTGTGTTCTGACAGCATCAGGGAATATATATACATATAGATATATAGATCTATATGCATATACTGTGTGTATATACACACAAGCCACTAAATATGATTTTATTAAATATTGAAATTGAAAATCGTTATTTGTATATCCCATATTCACAAATCACAATTTGTCTCATAGGGCTTCAACATGGTCTGACATCCTCTGTCCTTAACCATCAGCAAGAGTAAGGAAAAACTACTAAAACCCTTTTACAGGGTAAAAATACGTAGAAACCTCAGAGAGAGCCACATGTGAGGGATCCCTCTCCCAGGACTGACAGAAGGGCAATAGATGTCAAGTGTACGAAAACATCATCAAGATTAAAGTTTTTAGCAGCATTAGTGAGGGTAAACATTTTGAAGGATAACTTCAAAACTATATGTCAAGCAGTCCTGCTGCAACTAAATGCTTCCTAGTTTAGAACATAGGACAAGTAACGTTCTGCCGCACTAATTAGCTCTAACTATAAGCTTTATCAAATAGGAAGGTTTTAAGCCTACTTTTAAACATACAGATGGTGTCTGCTTCCCGAACTGAAAGTGGTAGATTATTCCACAGCAGAGGGGCTTGATGGCTGAAAGCTCTGACTCCTACTCTACTCTTTAAAACATAGTCAAATGAAGCAGCAGTTTACAGGGTGAAGGAGTGGGGAATATTAAATTAAATAATATGAATATATGTGAAGTAAGTGTATTTGTATGAGTGGGGGAGCAGAATGTATATGGTGACTGTTCAGAGGGTCAGTGTTGATTGTTCAGAAGCCTAATGGCCTGGAGGAAGAAGCTGTTTGTGTGTCTGGTAGTCCGTGCTCGGATGCTCCGGTAACGTCTGCCAGACAGCAGCAGTGTGAGAAGTCCACAGCCTGTGTGGCTCTGGTCCTTGATGATCTTCAGTGCTCTTCTCAGGCATCTTGTGCTGTAGATGCCTTGCACGGAAGGGAGATGGCAGCCGATGATACCAGGTCAGGTCATCTGTGATGAACACACCGAGGAGCTCACCACCTGAGGTCTGCTCGTCAGGAAGTCCAAGATCCAGTTACACAGGGGGGTTTTAAGACCCAGGCTCCTGAGCTTGGGGACGAGCTTGGCAGGCACAATTGTGTTGAATGCGGAGCTGTAGTCCACGAACATGATCCTCACATATGTGTTGGCCTTCTTCAGGTGGGAGAGGGTGGTGTGTGTTGTCGGGGCGATGGCATCGTCCGTGGATCGGTTTGGGCGGTGAGCAGATGTGGCTTTTGACCAGCCGCTCGAAGCACTTCATGATGGTGGAGGTCAGTGCTACAGGGCGGTAGTCGTTTAAGCAGGTGATGGATGATTTCTTAGGTATGGGGATGATGGTGGCCTGCTTGAAGCAGGAGGGGACTGTCGAGAGATTTAGGGAGAGGTTGAATATGGAGGTGAAGACCTCCGTTAGCTGGTAATAGAGCAGTAATGCTGGTTATGATTTATGACTTTTAATCATAATACTTAATTAGGTGGATTTTATGCTCGCCACAATAGAGCCACCTCCTCGTGTCATAACTAAACTGCAAATTATATTACTTCTATGGTCAGAATCTTGGTCATGTCATTTATTTGTATCAATATATACATTTATTTAGTCAATAAAGTAACATTTTAGTTTTGAGAGCTCAAGATGATCTCTAAACTTATTTTGAGACTGACCAGTGATCCAAAACTCAAAGACGAATCATTTAGAAAATAAACAGACATTAAGAGGAGATCAGGAATTCTTCACTTTTCAATATTCTAACGAAATGCTTGATTGATAATTTAATCAACAAGCTTTTGCTTCTGGATTTTCTAAATGATTATTTTGTCTCCCAAGCCAGCAGTTCAGAGCAAGCTGGAAAGAAAACAAAAGATCACAGACAATTCATCTACACATGTAAAAGATAAGACTGGCAAATTAAAAAATATTAATATCTGACATGGGAAAAATTGTATTTCACATTAGTGAGTCATGAAATTGGATTTTATTCTGAAAGCATCATCAGTCAGAAACTTCAACAGTGGTCAAAATCAGTTTTGGATTTTCCTTCTTTTGGCCACTAGGGGGTAGGCATGTTCCATCATAATCTGGTAATTTTGTGAAAAGGAGTTTCCAACAGAACCCTCTATTCCTCTCTTTTCTTTTTCTGTTCAGTGCTTTTTGAACATGAGAAAACTTTCACAGGTGGGTGTTGGATTACAGAAACTGTATTTTAGAAATGTTTAGCACTTTACTCTCTCCTTTTGGTCATTTGACCTATCTATCAGATTCTAAATCTTAGAATAAGATATATTAAAAAATAAAGTTTCCTTCACAGTGTTTTTCTTCTATACATTGTAATTATTCTGTCTAACTTCAGTACATTTGCCCTCCAGTCGCTGCAGCAGTCACATGTATTGATCTGGACCTCAGATATATCTTATCTCCACAGAGCTGCAGCTGTGATCAGTCCCTTCAAACAAACACACTTTAAACAGCCTGATTGGCCTCTGCTCAATAAAACCCTGTGTGTGAAACCTGTGGAGCAAGTGGACTTTCCCTTTCAAACACGAGTCTGAATTTTGATGGGTTGACAGGGACAATTTATATAATTTACGAGACTTAGCCTGGAATAACTGAAATATCACCTGTTTAAATAAAGCAGAGACAAAATGCAGACATTAATGTAAATCATCTCTGAAATGCCAAAAGAGACAAGTGGTGATCCGACAGAGGGATAGAGAATTGAAAAATAAGATGACAACTGCAACAAGCATGTAAACTAGATTCAAACTGGCAAAATAAGATGAAAGCACAGCTTCTATGAGAGAGCCACTGCTTTCCCCCTCACTGTAGAGACTGAATCAAAGCAGCCTTAGACAAATCCTCCTTCTGTCTGTAGGCCCAAGTGCTTTGTGTTCTATTAAAGCCCATGGAAATCTACACTCTGTACGTTGTTTGATGTTGCCAACTTGTCATCTCTGTATCTCCGCAGACTTCACACATGGGCTGTTTTCTATATATAAAACTCTGTCCGAGTTGTTTCCTCTTTACCTGTGTACATACATGTATATGTAAGGAGGGGGGGGGGGTGTACCACCACTCGAGGGCTGGTGATAAGATAACTGGAAAGTTTTCACATTACAACGTGATCATATTTCACGTTATGATGATCCGTAACACGTTAATTATGCTCAGAAGATTGCATGTGTGTTGTGTATGTTTTGTATGACCGCTGTATGTGTGTGTTCGTATTCTGTCTGTTGTAACAATGTGTTACTGCCTTCTTGGCCACATCTGTCTTGTGAGAGATTTAACTCAATGAGATCTTTACCTGGTTACAGAATGTCCATGGAGTTAACTATTCTAATGTTCAAAGTTTTTTTCATAAACCAAACTAATGATGCTCTGCCATGGCAGCACATTCAAGTTACTTTAGTTCATCGTAACACTTACAAGCCTTCTTTTGTAAAAGCTTCTCATTAATTAAGTCTAATTGGCTCCTGTATATCAAACATGTTTTTTTTTTTTTGTTTTTTTTTTACTGAATTCTCATTTAGATTTGATGTTCAGTTCAGGAAGTACTTTTGTCAAATGTTGTCCCAGAAATTCTCCAGTCATCTGTGCTTATCATTGATTATTGGGAAAAGGGGAAATGTATAAGTTGTATTTCCCACATGTGTTTTAATTGAAATGTGAGGGCAGCTGCATGCAAGACATTAAAACACCCAAATAAAATTTAAAACATTTTATTCATTAGTCGACAACATATTATAAACCCCTAACAGAGTAAAGACTTGTTCAGGGCATGATGTCACCCAGTGTACATTATACAGAGTAGGAGCAGGGGTTGCAGTAGGGGGTTTCTGTCCATTTACAAATATCTCTGTATAAGTTTTATAAGTGTATGAGTTGTATTTCCCACATGAGTTTTCATTAAAAACTTAGTGGGGGTGGAGCCTGCCCTCTTCCGTGCATCCACTGTGTCCTTCAACAAAAGGGAGAGCCTTGGTGCCCTCTTCCCTTCCTCTGCGATGAACCTCAGCTGGTTATAGTAGGAGTCCAGAGACGTGACCACCTCCAGGTCCTGCTAGATGAGCTGGAGGAGCTCACAGAGGCTCTCCAGAGATGGCCCGTCTCCGTTCTGCAGCAGCCTCCTGATGCAGCAGTACATGGCTTTCTCCTCCAGAACCTTTGAGAGGAACAGCTCCCCAATAAACTTGATGCTATTGAGGAGGCGTCCGGAAGGTTTTGCGTTGAGTTGCTCTTCCCTCAGCCGGTCGATGACCCTCACGTCCCTGACTGGCTCCAGGCAGGACCCACTCTTCCGATAAATGCCCTCCCTTTCAAAGTTCTTCCTGAACTCTGCCTGGCAGTGTTTGACCAGCAGAGACCTGAAGGAGACGCTGGCTGACCAGTCGGACAAGGATTGGACCTCCACCTGAAGAGGAGAAAACCATAAGGAAATATTAACATTAATGCTACTCACATACATACATAGTGATCAGTGTGTTCTGATTTGAGGATTAAATCAGCACACAAATGAATGAAAATAAGTGAACTCATTATTTGAATAAGACAACATGGGTCAAAAGTGACCCCACTCAGTATTTATTATTTATATCTTTGCAGTAAATTATTTCCGTCATTTAGTATTTCAGGTATTTTTCAAATAACTGTTTTTTTCACTTCCCTTCTAATTCACAACATGGGTCAAAAATGTTGTATTGTAAAATACATTCTTATTAAGTCTTATTTACAATCTATTACTAATGAGAAAGATAATTTATAATTTACCCAAGGGGTTTGCATAGCTTGTTTATCAAAAGGCTAAATTAAGGTTACAACCTGCATACAAAAGATAAGCTGTCCAACTAATTAAGAAACAGGATAAAGTAGCTTCCAGCGCAACATGGCGCCGTACTAACGGGTGCCTGTCGTAGCAGCTCCTGGTACTACTGTCGGTTTTTTTGTGTTTTTATAACGTTTGCGATTTGTTTTTTATATTTATTTTTGCACTGCTCTGTGCATCTCCGTCCCGCACAATGACGAGATGCTTTTGAAATTTATTGGACACTTTTTATAACTTTTAACCGCACTTCGGTCTCTTCGGATCACTGGGAGAATGCCTGCAACACACGCCGGCATTGTTTACACCCGCGACCAGCTGATCGCCCTGAGGCACACTACCCTCTTGGCCGGAGAGAGACCCACCATCCCGGAGGAACTAAAGAGGAGACGGCGGGGCTGCAGAGCGGGGCTTAAACGGAGGAAGGAGAAGAGGAAGTTTAAGCCCTTCATCCCTGCAGTAATCACTGGAAACGTGAGGTCGCTGGCAAATAAAGTGGACGAACTGGAAGCGCTCATCAGGACACAGAGGGAGTACAGGGAGTCCAGTATTGTGTGTCTCACGGAAACGTGGTTGCACGAGCAGATACCGGACTCCAACGTCACCATTCCTGGCTTCCAGACGGTTCGAGCCGACAGAGACACCATCGCGACCGGCAAGAAGAAAGGAGGGGGACTCGCCGTGCTCGTGAACAACAGGTGGTGTCACCCCGGGCACGTCACCGTTAAACATCGTGTCTGCAGCCCGGACATCGAGCTCGTCGCCGTCGGACTTCGTCCATATTATTTGCCGAGGGAGTTTACCAGTGTTTTCGCCATCAATGTTTACATTCCTCCATCTGGGAACGCAGAAGCAGCGTGTGACGTCATCCACACTGTGACTGCAGGATTACAGACACAACACCCCGGGGCCTTCATCATCATCACAGGTGACTTTAAACATGCTTCCCTCTCATCCACACTCCCAACCTTCTTCCAGTTTGTAAAATGTGCCACCCAGGAAAATAAGACTTTGGACCTATATGCAAATGTTAAGGATGCATACAGCTCCACTGCCCTGCCACCACTGGGCAGGTCAGACCACAACCTAGTCCTGCTCTCACCATCTTACAAGCCTGTGATTCAGCAGCACCCAGTCACAGTGAGGACAGTGAGGAAATGGTCTCATGAGGCCATGGAAACACTGCGTGGGGCCCTGGAGGCCACAGACTGGGATGCTCTGTATGAGCCACATGGTGAGGACATTGATGGCCTGACTGACTGTGTCTCTGAGTACATTGGGTTCTGCATCGATAACACCATCCCCACTAAAGAGGTCCGCTGTTACCCAAATAACAAGCCGTGGGTTACAAGCGACCTGAAGGCCCTTCTCAATGAGAAGAAGAGGGCCTTTAGATCACGGGACAGAGCAGAACTCAAACGGGTTCAAAGGGAGCTCAAGCGCAGCATCAGGGAGAGCAAGGACAACTTCAGAAGAAAACTGGAGCACAAACTGGAGGAAAACAACACCAGGGACGTCTGGAGTGGTATGAAGGAGATCACTGGTTTCAAGAGGAGAGATGGGGGAGCAGCTGGGGATGAACGACGTGCGAATGAGCTGAACACGTTCTTCAATAGGTTCAACTCCAACCCCCCAGCCCCCAGCGGACCATCCACTGCCTCCACTGACTCTACGACTGCCTCTACTGCGTCTCTGAGCAACAACCCCCCACCTCCCCCCATCACCCCCTGCCCCCCACCACCCCAGTCACCATCTCCCCCCACCCCCCCGCTGGCCTTTACCACAGACCTTCTCACACCTCCCACCCCCAGGACATCCTCACATCCCCCACAGCCCCCCACCACCTCCTGCAACACAAACATCTCTGCACCACCCTCAAACCCATCGCTGACATCCCCCACCCCCCAGTCTGGACTCCACATCACAGCCAGCCAGGTGAGGAGAGAGCTGGAGAGGCTCAAACCGAGGAAAGCTGCGGGGCCGGACCGCATCAGCCCTCGTTTGCTGAAGGCCTGTTCCAGCCAGCTCTGTGGAGTTCTCCAGCACCTCTTCAACCTGAGCCTACACCTTCAGAGAGTGCCAGTGCTCTGGAAAACATCCTGCCTGGTCCCAGTGCCCAAAAAAGGACGTCCTGCTGCACTGGAGGACTACAGGCCGGTGGCACTGACCTCTCACATCATGAAGGTCATGGAAAGTACTGGTCCTGGCCCACCTCAGACCGCTGGTGTGCCCATCACAAGACCCCCTGCAGTTTGCATATCAGCCCCATGTTGGGGTTGATGATGCAATCATACCTGCTGCAGAAGGCTTACTCCTCCCTGGACAGACCCAACACCTCAGTCCGGATCATGTTTTTCGACTTCTCCAGCGCCTTCAATACCATCCAGCCCACTGCTGAAGGCCAAACTGGAGGGCACGCAGGTGAGTGCTCCCCTCATCGCTTGGGTCGATGACTATCTGACGGGCAGACCACAGTTTGTGAGATTACAGAACTGTGTGTCTGATCATCTGATCAGTAACATCGGGGCCCCCCAGGGAACTGTGCTGTCCCCCTTCCTCTTCACCACATACACTGCTGACTTTAAGCACTGCACAGAGACGTGTCATCTGCAGAAGTTCTCTGATGACACGGCCATTGTGGGGTGTGTTGAGGGCGGAGGGGAGGCTGAGTACAGGGACCTGGTTGACCGCTTTGTGAAGTGGTGTGGGGAGAACCGCATGCAGCTCAACGTGGCGAAGACGAGGGAGATGGTGGTGGATTTCAGGAGGACCAAGCCCCTGCCCTCTCCTGTCTGCATCGGTGGGACGGCTGTGGAGGTGGTCCCTGCTTACAAGTACCTGGGTGTCACACTAGACAATAAACTGGACTGGTCCACCAACACAGAGGCCGTCTACAAGAAGGGCCTGAGCCGGCTTTATTTCCTGAGGAGGCTCAGGTCCTTCAACGTCTGCAACAAGATGCTGCAGATGTTTTATAAGTCTGTTGTGGCGAGCACCATCTTCTTTGCTGTGGTGTCCTGGGGTGCGGGCATCAAGGCTAAGGACGCCAACAAACTGAAAAAACTGATTAGGAAGGCAGAGTCTGTGGTTGGCTCTAAGCTTGTCACCCTGGAGGAGGTGGTGGAGGACACAATGCTGGCAAAACTGCTGGCAATCATGGACAATCCCTCTCACCCCCTCCACAAAACACTAGACAAGCTAAGGAGCAGCTTCAGCCACAGACTCATTCAACCCCGCTGCTCTAAGGAACGATACAGGAAATCGTTCCTCCCAACCGCAATAAGACTATACAACTCATCTACCTCTGTCAGAGCCACCATCACAGAACTGCACTAAATATACCTGTCTCAATTCATCATTTTATACAATAATATTGTCTTTTGCACACTCTGTCTACATATTCTTACACTCACAGTATATTATATTATCTATTGTATCGCCAAATACTTATATTTATACCCGTACTATATATCATATATTATATCATACTCTTTGTATATTCTTTGTATATATAAGTCTATATACACATATTTTATTTATACATGTGTACATGTTATTAATATTATATTTTACTATTATTATTATTATATATACTGTTGCTGCTATTATTACTATATACTGCTATTATATTGGTATAATTACTATCATATATAAATATATATTATATACTATATATACTGTACTATTTTTGATATACTGTCTAACAATAACATTACCATCATATCATCAGTACTATTACCATCATCTGCCACTGCACCTTATCTACCTATTTTATCTTGTGTTTCTGTTTTTATTCTTTCTACCGCAATATTTTATATTTTATTCTATTGTATTGTATTTTATTGTATTCAAATGTACCGGCTGCTATGACGACTTAATTTCCCCTCGGGATGAATAAAGTAATCTATCTATCTATCTATCTATCTATCTAGATGCATCACTTACTGTTGAGAGGTGCTGGCACAGCTCGGCGAAGACTGCAGCAGAGTGTGGCTTCTGCATGGCCCTCTTGAAAACGAGCTCAACCATTTCCTGCAACTGCTCCGCTATGGAGCCAGAACAGTCTCAAAAGGATTAAATGCACACAGAAATGAATACATGCGCAAAAAAGATCCACAAATACATTTTCAACGCCGCTGGCTCAACACACTTGTCACACTAATCAGCGGCGTTGTCCGGCTGACTGTGGCTGGTTAGAGCACTTCATGTGTGTACGGTCACATACGGTTATAACGAACTTTGATAACGGGGATAGCGGGCTAGCCACCATGCTAACTGCGGTGGGAACAGCGCCGAAACCCGCTGACTTAATCCCAAGGCTCTCATGACACTGTTTCTCAAACACCGTCAGGTTAGAAGCAAACACTTGGTAGTAGTTAGTATCGGGTGTCCGTGCTGACTGTGTGTGGAAGCTGGGGGGGAAGCTAGCTGCCTCCGTGTAGCTTCAAGCTGTTGCAGCTGTTGAATTAGCAACGCAGTTTGGAAACAAGACCGGGGAACCGCTGCGTTAAGACACGATAACATAAGCACTTTGACCCGCTGGGTGTCACTTTATTTCAGCAAAACTGTCACGTCATCAACAGCCCTTTTCTGTTGTCATCGTTCACTGTGTGTGAGGAGCCGGGGATCAGCGTCTACTAATTCTATGTCTATTGGCTGGCGGGCTAAAAACCTCCAGGCTGCCTGCGGGCGTTTTAATGACGTCGTGTAATGGCACTCACGTGATTGGCTGTACAGGAGTGAGACATCTGATTGGCTACAGACGATCCCCTCTTAGAAAAAATGCATTCGTGAAACAGAGTCGCGTCAGGGGAGTCTCAAAAGTCTCAAAAGTCTCACACACAAATGCAGCGAGGTTTACAAATTAAAAGCACTTTGTAAATGCAGGTCCAACAGTTTATATATGAATGTAACAAGCTCCAAATATGTATTTGATGAAGATTGCAAATACTTTTACATGCATATATTTGTGAATTTTTTTTCTATTTGTGTGTGCATCGGAAATGTTTATGAATCTTATATTTTACATGTGAATTTTTTTTACTTATATATGGAATGAAACATTTGTGTGTGCATTGAAAATGTATTTGTGGATCTTTTTTGTGCATGTATTAATTTCTGTGTGCATTTAATCCTTTTGAGACTGTTCTGGCTCCATACTCCTCACCGTCCAACTCCTCGTGACTCAGATCCGTCATGAAAGCTTGAAAGTTTTCGGTGAAGCAGCTGACGGACTTCTTCCTCATCTCTCCCAGCAGAAGAGGAGCTGGCTTGCAAGTTAATTCCACGCTTTTATTTTGTTTTGGGATCATGTTGATTCCAATAAATCGAAGTTGTCTTCAAGGCAAATCCAAAGAAACAAGTTCCGGTGCAAGAAACAAGTTCAGGAGCAAGAAACAAGTTCAGGAGCAAGAAACAAGTTCAGGAGCAGGAAACAAGTTCCGGTGCAACCAGCCAATAGTGAGAAGACAACTGAGTGAAAAATGAAAACTGACGTTTAAGTAACGACAGACTTCAAAGGTATAAGGCTGTTGCCTTGGTGACCTGCAGTGACATACGTCAAAGGAACAAAGCCTGATAACGTAAAAAATAATAATACAGAAAATGCTTCTTTTTTTTTAAATGTAAAAGAAGTTTCATTAAATTCAAACTTAATAACGGTTTGAGTGAAAAATCCTAGAAGACGTTTCTGAAACTTAAAAAATAAATTATATTCAGAAGTGTTACAAAAAGGCTATCATACGCTAATAAGGAATGATAATGAGCTCTTTAAGGTATGAAAAAAACTGCGCGCGCACATCCTGCGGCGCACATAAATAAAAAATAAATACAATTAAATCAAATTAATAAAAAAACTGTGCGCGCACATCCTGCGGCGCACATAAATAAAAAATATATTTAAAAATAAAACATAAAAAATAAAAACAATTGTATCAAATTAATAAAAAAAGTGTGCACATTCTAAATAAAAAAGCATGAAATGGCGTACGCCAAAGCTAATTCCGATTTACAAAACCATGCGCACGCAAAACCTCAACTCCAAATCCGCCCTCCACAGCCCCAATTTCTACTATAAATGGTCAATGCAAAGCACGTCACGAATATTAAATTATGAATCCGACCAATGGGTTTCCACCGTGAGTCCTGACCGAGGCACGGCATCAAGCTATGTGAAGAGGAAGTGAAACTTTCTGACACTGACATCGAGTTGTTTGTTAGTGAGGTGGAGGTGAAGAGCGACTTTATGGGACAGCAGTGATGTCACTAATAAAGAAAATACACTGATACTCTGCCGCTGCTGCTGTGTATAACACAATGTGGGAGATCAGAAATCGCTGAACCCTCGCTTCCTCCTCCTCATCCTTCCATTCGCATGCACAAATCGTGCAGAACCCCGCATCGGTGTCACGGCAGTATTTATCCATTTAGAGCATCTGACCGATTCCCTCACATCAGTGGATCCAGTCTCTCAGCACGTGTCACCAAGTACGACATGAAGTGTTGTGAACTCAGTCTGTTGATATCAATCCTCTTCCGCTCCTCTCCTTTGAAGCAGAAGGAGCAGACACCAACACGCGCGGCTAGACCCGCTACGTCTTCCTCTGTATCTGACGCGTTGATGATGAAATGAAACAACTAACCTAAAACGACTTCTATAACAAATGTTATAACTTAGTCACACTTTAAAAGTATGACTAAGATATACGTGAGGAAGTGTCTGCTTAACCTCTGATATTAAAATGTTGAAGCCACAGTTTATGTGATTGAAGCGTTTATTTGTTTAACACAAGTCTGAGTAGATTTTCTCCCATGTATTTTCAACCCTAACTTCATAAACACTTGTATAGACATCATATATCAGAGACTTTATTTCTTCTCAACCTCTAATCTCAGATTCCTGTGTTCTGCAGCTTCTTCTGAATCAAGAGGAACGAGAGCTGTTTGTGGGACTCGTCTCCAAGAGGACAGGAAGAGACATTCAGAAGAAATCTGTCTCAATCAACCTTGTAGACTTTGAGTGGAGTTTCATATAGGTCAGTGAGAGCTCTCTCCCTAGGTCATTTGTCAATTTGTCTCTTTAATTTTGTACATGTAATCATATTGTTCTTCTCCTGTCCACTAAATATTAATCAATTCATTTCCAAATATGGGTATGCTTCCTTTCCATGTACACAAAAGGGAACATGCTCCCTTGTCCAAGGGCACGTAATCCAATGTAGGATTTGATCTCTTTATTTCTCTCTGTTAGAAATTAGGATCAGTTATTGGATGTATTTACTTCATGAATGTCACTTGTTGATCTTCCATGTAATCAAGTTGCAGAGCTTGTGTTGTTGAATTAATAGTTTTAAAGAGATTCGTCTGATAGAGGCAGTCTTATTTGACCAGGACCATTCAAAATGAATAAAGAAAGGAATATTTCATGTTGTTTTTAATTATCACGTGTTATACATTCTCTTTGTGGGATTAATGTTTTGTCCTGATACTTGCATCATTTCTCCAAGTGTTTTACAAGGTTCATTTGTTTTATCAAATGTAATGAACAGACTGATAACTGTCATGTTCTGAAATCTACATCAGTAATGGACAACTTTGTTTCTAACAACAAAAAAACAGCAAGTATTTCAGTAGCTGCATTTCATACCGTAATCATTCAGTATACGTTGTTCAGAATATCACATCAACACATGGAACCAAGGTTTTGGTAAAGATGAGTTTAATTTATAGGAACTGACTGTCATCATGCTGCTATTACATTAAATTAATAAGACCGTGTCCTCGCCGCCGGTCTACGGGGAGTATAAAGTGAGCGGACGGACGGAAGTTGCATCCGCGCAGGAGTCAGGACATCAGCTTCATGCAGCTCGTCCAGGGCCTGATGTCGGCATGTGGCGGAATGTGCACCGCTGTTATAACGACCGATGTAAACTCCCTCGGGATGTAATAAGGTCGGCATCTGATCACGAGCTGCTCCAGGTCCAGAGAACAGCCCGAAGAAATAATCTCCACATCTGAGCACCACACATTGTTCTCCATGCAGCAGACACCTCCTCCCTTGCTCTTCCAAGAGTGTGTTGTCCGGTCCTGACGCTGAATGGAGACCCCCTCGGGAACCATGGCGGAGTCCGGGATCGAGGGGTCGAGCCAAGTCTCCGTGAAAACCATCACGTTACAAAAAGTCAGACTGCGGTTCAGAACTGTTCCTTGTAAAGTGTCTTAAGATCTTCTTGTTGATGTTCCAGCCCGATTTGGGGGGTGGGTATCAACTGAGTTGAACCCATGTTTTCTCCTGGATTACAGAAGAGGGCCAATTTTTTTCGTATGACTGAAGATTACAGCGCTCATTTATACGCTGGCTCGCAACAAACAATTTGCGTCCTCACCTGCTGCGGCCACGCTGCACTTACTCACACACACAGAAACGGCAGTGGAGAGAGAGAGAGAGGGCGAGAGGGAGCGCTACGGTGTCCCTAAATAGATGTCGCCAAAGCCCTGCAGCCTATAAGAATCACTGTCCTGTCAGGTAAATTAAAATATCAGCAGAACGGGAAACGCGCCCGCACATCCTACGGGCGCGTCCTGCGGCGCATATCCTGGGGCGCACATAAATAAAAAAATATATATAACAATTTAATTAAATCAAATGAATAAAAAAACTGTGGGCGCACATCCTGCGGCTGCCGCAAATCCTAAATAAAAAATAAAAAAATTAAATTAAATCAAATTTATATAAAAACTGCGCGCGCACATCCTACGGACGCGTGCTGCGGCGCATGTCCTGGGGCGCACATAAAAAAAAAATATATATATAATAATTTAATTAAATCAAAGTAATAAAAAAAACTGTGCGCGCAAATCCTGCGGCGCACATAAATAAAGAATATATTTAAAAATAAAAACCATAAAAATGTAATTTATCAAATTAATAAACAAACTGTGCGCGCACATCCTGCGGGCGGTGCACATTCTAAATAAAAAAAGCATGAAATTGAGTACGCCAAAGCTAATTCCGATTTATAAAACCATGCACACGCAAAACCTCAACTCCAAATCCGCCCTCCACCCCCCCAATTTCTACTATAAACGGTCAATGCAAAGCACGTCACGAATATTAAATTATGAATCCGACCAATGGGTTTCCACCGTGAGTCCTGACCGAGGCACGGCATCAAGCGATGTGAAGAGGAAGTGAAACTTTCTGACACTGACATCGAGTTGTTTGTTAGTGAGGTGGAGGTGAAGAGCGACTTTATAGGACAGCAGTGATGTCACTAATAAAGAAAATACACTGATACTCTGCCGCTGCTGCTGTGGATAACACAATGTGTGAGATCAGAAATCGCTGAACCCTCGCTTCCTCCTCATCCTTCCATTCGCATGCACAAATCGTGCAGAACCCCGCATCGGTGTCACGGCAGTATTTATCCATTTAGAGCATCGGACCGATTCCCTCACATCAGTGGATCCTTGCCTCCACTCTGGGATATTATTTGGAAAGTTTCTACATTTCTTGTTAGTGATCTCCTGTGCGCTCTATGCGCTCTGCGCTGGGTGGCTCTGCGCGCTGGGTCGCTATTACATGTGTAGCGGGTCAGTTCTTAATAAAGTTTTATACTTTTAGCAGTGTCATTTTCCCCGCTCTGGATGTGTTAATTAACCTGACAGGACGGCAACTCCTATAGGCTGCAAGGAGGCGGAGGAGTTTATTTAGGGACACCTTAGCACTCTCCCTTGTCCTCTCTCTCTCTCCCCCCACTGCCGGTCCTGTGGGTGTGTGCGGAAGTTTAGCGTGAGCGCAGCACGTGTGGTCGCAATTGTTTGTCGCAGTAAGTTGCTGGAAGTTATATAATGTTAACGGCGATCACAGAGAAAGTGTCCGCAAATTGTAACTGAAGTTTGTCCTTAGAGCCCAGCGTGAAGCTGTGTCTGTGTGCGACTGTGACGGCGTCACCGTGGATGCACGCTGTCCCTGCTTTATTTTAATGAATTAAAAGTATGAGATAAGGATGTGTTTTTATGTTTGTAAATGTTTTTAAATATTATAAATGTGTTTAAATTGTGTGACCTAACTATAACATGTTTGTTTTATAGGGCTGCCTCCAGCTAAATAGTTACGGTCACGGTTTTTTCCCACTTTAGATTTTATTTAGATTATTTGGTTTGATTATTTGTTTCTTTGTGTTTTGTTTTGTTCTATTGCAAGGTGCAATATATATGGTTGACTGGGACTGTGCAATTCAGCGGTAGTGACTTTAATGGTGGTGAATTATTGGCTCCATAAAGTAGAGGCCCTCTTTTGTCATTTTGTTGTTGTATATCGTTTGCAGTGATTTTCTTAAAGTGTGTTGTGTTTGGTTTTTAATGCATGATATTTCAGCATTGTACAATTGGGTCTGGAGCCTCTAATTTCTCTCTATTTTAAACTGTCATTTATATCAAGTCCAGGCCAGCCTTTCCAACCTTTGCACATGTCACTTTACTGTTTGAGCAGTCTGTTTTAAATCATTTGCATTTATTAAATAAATTGTATTTTGTATTGATATCTCAGCCTCCCGTCCCGTCTTATTCTGGATACTTGTTGAACCGAATTGACATTAACTGTCATCTCTGAACCATTTTTAATCACTACACATGCTTGCATTGTTACGATTCTTAAAGTGTGCTATGGTTGTTTAATGTATGATATATTAATGTAATGAACCGACTGATAACTGTCATGCTCTGAAATCTACATCAGTAATGGACAACAAAACCAGTATTAGTATTTCAGTAGCTGCATTTCATTTACCGTAATCATTCAGTATACGTTGTTCAGAATATCACATCAACACAGGGAACCAAGGTTTTGGTAAAGAGGAGTTTAATTTATAGGAACTGACTGTCATCATGCTGCTATTACCTTAAATTACATTGTACAGTATTTGGGATTATGTTGAATTTTATTTAAAACAATAATAAACAGACAAGTTAATTTACATGACAATTGTTTACAGTGCGGAAGTTACACTGTAACAGACTGCGTCACACTCGCGCTGTGGGTTTTATGCGGTGTCCTCGCCGCCGGTCTACGGGGAGTATAAAGCGAGCGCACGGACGGAAGTTGCATCCGCGCAGGACATCAGCTCCTGTGGGAACACACGAGCAAAGCGGAAGCGCATTGCTCCGCGCCCGTCAGCCCGTGATTCTGCTTTCTCCGCTGGTTGTGTATGCTCCGTTCAATGAAGGGGTTCGGGGTAAATGATGATCTTCATAGCATTTAATCATGTTCGGGGAAACACTCGGGGATATTGAAACTCCAGGAGAACCGCAGGGAACTCTAAAGTACGGGACACATATTTTAACATTTAAATATAATATGTCATTAATATCGTTTAAAATCATTTCCCAGTGTGTTTCCCCGAACTATGCCCCGAAACCATCGGTGCCGAACGCGATCGCAGCCGAAGTGAACAGCGCCACTGAGTTACATGGGGGCGGGCGTGAATGTTACGGGGTCAATTCTGAATAAAGTTTTATAGTTTTGGCAGTATTATTTTCCCCGTTCTGCTGATGTTTTAATTTACCTGACAGGACGGTGATTCCTATAGGCTGCGGGAAGTCGGCGCAGTCTATTTAGGGACACCGTAGCTCTTCCCTTCTCCCCCTCTCTTATTGTGTCCGTGACATTAAGTTAAGTTGTCTTTTCCTGTTTTAGTAATTGTTCTCAAGACAATAAGGACGGGGTGGGTCCCTGCTTTATTTGAATGAATTAAAGGTATGACATAATGATGTGTTTAATGTTTGTAAATGTTTTTGAAACATTTTGATAAACTGGTTCAAATTGTATGACCTAAATACAACATGTTTGTTTCTGTTGAGTTGTGTTGCACTATTGCTGCAGCTACCGTTGCATTCGGAGGAAAGAATAAATGATGGCGTTATCTTTAGCCGTTGTTGGCGTATTTATTAACAGGCTGCTGACACATCAGTCTCACGGTCAGAGCTACTTTAACTGACACACTAACATGTAGCAGGTTGGCTCTTATAGCCTGTACCTTGGCGCCATCCTGTGGCGTAACCATATATACATATTACAATACAGCATTACATATACATCTGAGTACATAATGAATATATCTCAACACCCCCACTTGTACTCAGGTTGCTATACTTCAAGCAAAAGAAACACAGGAAAACAGAATGAATGTGAACCTCTGTCATACACATATCAATCTCCAAAAAGAGCATTTGCAAACTTCTTCAGTTTCAACTTATTTACAGGTTTGGTCATTACATCAGCAACCATGTCATCAGTAGAACAATACATCAAAATCACCCTTCCCTCAATCACAGTTGACCTGATAAAGTGGTACTTTATGTCAAAGTGTTTACACCTCTGTCTGTGTACAGGGTTTTTGGCAAGAGCTATTGTCCCCTGATTGTCCTCATGTACAATAGTTTGTGTGTAATTGTAGTTATCTATACCCCCTAGTAACTGCTCCAGGTATAGACACTCCTGTATGGTTGAAGCCAGTGCCATATATTCTGCCTCGCAGGTTGATAGCGCAACTGTGGGTTGTTTTCTAGTCTTCCACGAGACTAGAGAGCTGTTCTGACTAAGACTGACAGAGTATCCTGTGGTACTGCGTCTGTCACTTGTATCAGCCGCCCAGTCAGCATCACTGTAGGCTTGTATACCTAGCTCCTCACTGTCGTTTCTCTTAAAGCTTAACCCTTTCTCTGCAGTGCCTTTGAGATACCTTAAAACATGCTTCACAGTGACCCACTGCTCCTCTGTAGGCTCAGCAAAATACTGTGATAATCTGCTCACCACAAAACTTAAATCCGGTCTGGTACAAGTAGTCAAGTATATAAGACTACCAACAGCCTCCCTGTACATCCTGACATCTTCCATCTTTACTGCATCTTCAGTATACTCTAGCTTCTGCTCACAGGGTGTTTCTCTGGTCCTACAATCTTGCATATTAAAACGCTGTAGTATCTTGTTAGTGTATCTTTCCTGTGACATCTTTACACATCCATCTGATTGACTGAAATCAATACCCAGAAAATGTTTGAGTTTGCCTAAATCTTTCATCTTAAACTTTTCTGCGAGCATCTCTTTCACCTTTTTCAGTCTTTCTTCATTGCTTGCTGCAATGATCAAGTCATCGACCCATGTGATTATGATCACCTTCCCTTCATTTGAGTCTTTGGCATAAACACAGTGGTCGGCTGGGTTTTGTAATATTATGTTTTTTTTAAACCATTTCATTTATATTGCTGCCTCAACGTGATGCTGACACGGACACGTTAACTCGGGATGGGTTTTTGTAGGATTTTTATTTCAGCGAGACCTTCAGTAGATCACCACACTTCACTCACAAGCGCTTTGTGAAAATGACGAATCTGCCACCGGCTCTGCAAATGACCCTCAACATCTGGAAAAAGGTAAAGAAATCGCCAATGTCAGGCCATGTGTGTTCTGTTATTGTCCGGAGACTCCGCCCTCTGTTGCTTCCCGCTCTTTTTGTCCCTCACCTGTTCCCGGTCATCAACCTGATTGTTTGCCTGATTTGTTCACCTGTGTCTTGTCTTTGTTCCCCCTTCTATTTAAGCCCAGTCTTCCTGTTGTCCCCTGTCGGATTGTATCGTTTGTTTGTGAGAATCTATGTAAAGATTCTGCCGTGTTTGAACCTTGTTTTACCTGGTATGGTACTAGACTCAGATTTTTGATCCTCTCTGTTTTTCCCTTTTGGAATTCTGTTTTTGAATTGGACTCTCTGTTTTTTGCACTTGTGTTTTTTGCCTTTTTGGATCCTTGTTTTTTCTATTTTTGGTAATAAATAAGTATTTTTTTGCATCTTGGTCTGCGATTTAGTCCTTACTCTGAGAAAGGAGAGGCACTGTCTAACGCCGAGTTTACCCCGGGGCGTGGAAGCGCAGTGCAGCGCCAAGGAAATCAAGCGCCTCCTATCCACCCCCTGTTAAACCTTTGTGCGGTGCACATCGGATGCGCTGCGCCGCGCTGCTTCACTCGCGCCCTGAACCAATGGTTTCGGCGTAGAGTCTATTTTTTTCACTCGCCGCGAGCGTAATGCGCCAAGAAACAAACTGAAAATGATTTTAAACGATCTGTTGTCCTAGAGTTTTAATTTCCCCAATTTTCCCAATCACATAATTAAATTCCCCCCTGCCCATCCACTACAGCTACACAAGCAGTCATATGGATACAAATAGAGGGGGGGGGGCTATGAGACCATCATCATATACCCCCAAACGAGTACATTGAACGGGTTACATTCAACAGCAAGCGGAGAAAGCAGAATCGCGGGCTGACCGTCGCTGAGAAATGCAAATCCGGTGTGAACAGCCGGCGCCGCACTTTCCACCTAAAAACGATGAAATGAACTGAACTATGAAGTAGTTCAGATTTTGAATGGTGAACTATGAACGTGAACTATTCATGTTTACTTGTATGAACTGAACTTTGAACTAGTTCATGAGAGGTGTGAACGTGCACAACACTGTTCAAATCGTAATTCACGTCGGCAGCAACGACTCCCGGCTTCGCATGTCGGAGGTCACTAAAGTTAATGTTGAGTCGGTGTGTGCTTTTGCAAAAACGATGTCGGACACAGTAATTTTCTCTGGCCCTCTACCTAACACAACAGGTGATGACATGTTGTCTTTTAACCTCTGGCTGTCGAGGTGTCCTGTAAACGGTGTGGGCTTTGTAGATGACTGGCAAACTTTTTGGAGGAAACCTGGACTTGTTAGGAGAGACGGCGTTCATCCCACTTGGGATGGAGCAGCTCTCTTATCTAGGAATATTACTCAGTCTATTACATGACAACCCAGAGTTGGGACCAGGAAGCAGAGCTGCAGTGCTAAAAACTTCTCTGCGCTCCCTCTGGGACAGTCACACAACCCCATAGAGATTGTGTCTGTCCACCGTCCGAATCCACACAATAATCTAATACAAATTAACACAACCTCTGAAACAACACAGGAAACCAAGACTTTGAAATGTGGTCTTTTAAACATTAGATCACTGTCATCAAAGGCTATTTTAGTTAATGAACTAGTCTCAGACTACAACATAGATGTATTATCCCTCACTGAGACGTGGCTGCATCCTGATGAATATGTCAGTCTAAATGAATCTACTCCCTCCAGTCATATAAATTCACAGGTTCCCAGAGAATTCGGACGAGGAGGTGGAGTTGCTGCTATTTTTAACCCCAGTCTATCAATTAATCCTAAACTAAACTATAACTCATTTGAATGTCTTGTTCTTCCACGCCAATCCAGGAAACACCAACAGCCAATCATATTTGCTGTAGTTTACCGTGCTCCGGGGGCTTAAACTGAATTATTTACGGAATTCCCCGAGTTTTTTTCAAACCTAGTCCGAAAGACCTATAACATAATTATTGTTGGTGACTTTAATATTCATGTTGACAATAATAAAGATAGCCTTAGTGTAGCATTAATTTCGATACTAGATTCAATTGGTTTCAGTCAGTGTGTACACCAACCTACTCATTGTTGTAACCACACACTTGACCTTGTATTATCATACGGTGTCGGAATTGAACATTTAACAGTACTCTGATCACCCAGGATCAGTTTACCAAAATAATCTCAGGTTCTAAACCAACAACCTGTATCTTAGACGACATTGCCCTTGCTTTCAATGAAACAGTCAGGAACTGGTGAGTGATCTTCGATCCTGATTTGTCCTTTAATTCTCACCTACAACTAATTTTTAGGACCGCCTTTTTCCACTTGCGTAATATCTAAAAAATCAGACATGTACTTCGCAAAAAGATGCAGAAAAACTAGTCCACGCCTTTGTTACATCCAGACTGGACTATTGTAATTCATAACTATCATGCTCCAGCAGTAAGTCGTTAAAAAATCTGCAGCTTGTCCAAAATGTTCTTCAATGATACTGAAACAACCCTTAAGATATAGGCTTGTGTTTATATACACGGTATATGCATATAGATCTATATATCTATATATATATCCCCTGATGCTGTCAGAACACATGAACCTGCTGAATGTTGCATCAGTAAAGATACAGACACTGATGCACATGTTTTTATCTCATTACACCAGGATCACTGGTCTTATTATAAAATCTGTACAACAGAGAACTTCTGTCTCACGTTTCTTCTTTATTCTATTCTACTTGTTTTCATGTTCATATACAGTTCTTCCGCCATCTGCAGGCAGACGTCACCACTGACTCTGATTCTTTCAGTTCATGAGGAGTTTGTTTTCAATGTGTTTCTCTATAATTTGTTTAAGTCTTGACATTTTAAGTAAAAAGCCTTGATATTATGTATATTAGGATTTGGCTCTATTTGTAACCGGTCTATCCTTTGTGGTCTACCTGCGTTGTGTGTCAGTTTGTGAAGTAGAAGACCGGGACAGGACTTGTATCACTACTGAATTTGTCTGTTATGTTGAAGCCACAGTTCATGTGATTGAACCGTTTTTTTATTTAACACAAGTACTGAGTACATTGTACAAAGACCTTTTCCTTATAAATCAAACACGACACTTTGGTGAATTAAGGTTTTCAGTCATCAAATGTTGTCTTAGACACATAATGAGATTATTGACTCATATCTTAACAATCAATGATTGATTGGATTCAAACCAAAATGTAAAAGCCCTGTGATTAATTTCAAATTACAACAAAACATTCATCAAAGTGTTCTTGTGTGATTACAATACTGTGCGTGTTGCTGCTGGGACTTTCTATATCATATCTGCCAGTCGTGCACATTACAACAGAATTTACTGATGCAACATTCAGCAGGTTCTTGTGTTCTGACAGCATCAGGGAATATATATACATATAGATATATAGATCTATATGCATATACTGTGTGTATATACACACAAGCCACTAAATATGATTTTATTAAATATTGAAATTGAAAATCGTTATTTGTATATCCCATATTCACAAATCACAATTTGTCTCATAGGGCTTCAACATGGTCTGACATCCTCTGTCCTTAACCATCAGTAAGAGTAAGGAAAAACTACTAAAACCCTTTTACAGGGTAAAAATACGTAGAAACCTCAGAGAGAGCCACATGTGAGGGATCCCTCTCCCAGGACTGACAGAAGGGCAATAGATGTCAAGTGTACGAAAACATCATCAAGATTAAAGTTTTTAGCAGCATTAGTGAGGGTAAACATTTTGAAGGATAACTTCAAAACTATATGTCAAGCAGTCCTGCTGCAACTAAATGCTTCCTAGTTTAGAACATAGGACAAGTAACGTTCTGCCGCACTAATTAGCTCTAACTATAAGCTTTATCAAATAGGAAGGTTTTAAGCCTACTTTTAAACATACAGATGGTGTCTGCTTCCCGAACTGAAAGTGGTAGATTATTCCACAGCAGAGGGGCTTGATGGCTGAAAGCTCTGGCTCCTACTCTACTCTTTAAAACATAGTCAAATGAAGCAGCAGTTTACAGGGTGAAGGAGTGGGGAATATTAAATTAAATAATATGAATATATGTGAAGTAAGTGTATTTGTATGAGTGGGGGAGCAGAATGTATATGGTGACTGTTCAGAGGGTCAGTGTTGATTGTTCAGAAGCCTAATGGCCTGGAGGAAGAAGCTGTTTGTGTGTCTGGTAGTCCGTGCTCGGATGCTCCGGTAACGTCTGCCAGACAGCAGCAGTGTGAGAAGTCCACAGCCTGTGTGGCTCTGGTCCTTGATGATCTTCAGTGCTCTTCTCAGGCATCTTGTGCTGTAGATGCCTTGCACGGAAGGGAGATGGCAGCCGATGATACCAGGTCAGGTCATCTGTGATGAACACACCGAGGAGCTCACCACCTGGGGTCTGCTCGTCAGGAAGTCCAAGATCCAGTTACACAGGGGGGTTTTAAGACCCAGGCTCCTGAGCTTGGGGACGAGCTTGGCAGGCACAATTGTGTTGAATGCGGAGCTGTAGTCCACGAACATGATCCTCACATATGTGTTGGCCTTCTTCAGGTGGGAGAGGGTGGTGTGTGTTGTCGGGGCGATGGCATCGTCCGTGGATCGGTTTGGGCGGTGAGCAGATGTGGCTTTTGACCAGCCGCTCGAAGCACTTCATGATGGTGGAGGTCAGTGCTACAGGGCGGTAGTCGTTTAAGCAGGTGATGGATGATTTCTTAGGTATGGGGATGATGGTGGCCTGCTTGAAGCAGGAGGGGACTGTCGAGAGATTTAGGGAGAGGTTGAATATGGAGGTGAAGACCTCCGTTAGCTGGTAATAGAGCAGTAATGCTGGTTATGATTTATGACTTTTAATCATAATACTTAATTAGGTGGATTTTATGCTCGCCACAATAGAGCCACCTCCTCGTGTCATAACTAAACTGCAAATTATATTATTTCTATGGTCAGAATCTTGGTCATGTCATTTATTTGTATCAATATATACATTTATTTAGTCAATAAAGTAACATTTTAGTTTTGAGAGCTCAAGATGATCTCTAAACCTATTTTGAGACTGACCAGTGATCCAAAACTCAAAGACGAATCATTTAGAAAATAAACAGACATTAAGAGGAGATCAGGAATTCTTCACTTTTCAATATTCTAACGAAATGCTTGATTGATAATTTAATCAACAAGCTTTTGCTTCTGGATTTTCTAAATGATTATTTTGTCTCCCAAGCCAGCAGTTCAGAGCAAGCTGGAAAGAAAACAAAAGATCACAGACAATTCATCTACACATGTAAAAGATAAGACTGGCAAATTAAAAAATATTAATATCTGACATGGGAAAAATTGTATTTCACATTAGTGAGTCATGAAATTGGATTTTATTCTGAAAGCATCATCAGTCAGAAACTTCAACAGTGGTCAAAATCAGTTTTGGATTTTCCTTCTTTTGGCCACTAGGGGGTAGGCATGTTCCATCATAATCTGGTAATTTTGTGAAAAGGAGTTTCCAACAGAACCCTCTATTCCTCTCTTTTCTTTTTCTGTTCAGTGCTTTTTGAACATGAGAAAACTTTCACAGGTGGGTGTTGGATTACAGAAACTGTATTTTAGAAATGTTTAACACTTTACTCTCTCCTTTTGGTCATTTGACCTATCTATCAGATTCTAAATCTTAGAATAAGATATATTAAAAAATAAAGTTTCCTTCACAGTGTTTTTCTTCTATACATTGTAATTATTCTGTCTAACTTCAGTACATTTGACCTCCAGTCGCTGCAGCAGTCACATGTATTGATCTGGACCTCAGATATATCTTATCTCCACAGAGCTGCAGCTGTGATCAGTCCCTTCAAACAAACACACTTTAAACAGCCTGATTGGCCTCTGCTCAATAAAACCCTGTGTGTGAAACCTGTGGAGCAAGTGGACTTTCCCTTTCAAACACGAGTCTGAATTTTGATGGGTTGACAGGGACAATTTATATAATTTACGAGACTTAGCCTGGAATAACTGAAATATCACCTGTTTAAATAAAGCAGAGACAAAATGCAGACATTAATGTAAATCATCTCTGAAATGCCAAAAGAGACAAGTGGTGATCCGACAGAGGGATAGAGAATTGAAAAATAAGATGACAACTGCAACAAGCATGTAAACTAGATTCAAACTGGCAAAATAAGATGAAAGCACAGCTTCTATGAGAGAGCCACTGCTTTCCCCCTCACTGTAGAGACTGAATCAAAGCAGCCTTAGACAAATCCTCCTTCTGTCTGTAGGCCCAAGTGCTTTGTGTTCTATTAAAGCCCATGGAAATCTACACTCTGTACGTTGTTTGATGTTGCCAACTTGTCATCTCTGTATCTCCGCAGACTTCACACATGGGCTGTTTTCTATATATAAAACTCTGTCCGAGTTGTTTCCTCTTTACCTGTGTACATACATGTATATGTAAGGGGGGGGGGGGGGGTGTACCACTCGAGGGCTGGTGATAAGATAACTGGAAAGTTTTCACATTACAACGTGATCATATTTCACGTTATGATGATCCGTAACACGTTAATTATGCTCAGAAGATTGCATGTGTGTTGTGTATGTGTTGTATGACCGCTGTATGTGTGTGTTCGTATTCTGTCTGTTGTAACAATGTGTTACTGCCTTCTTGGCCACATCTGTCTTGTGAGAGATTTAACTCAATGAGATCTTTACCTGGTTACAGAATGTCCATGGAGTTAACTATTCTAATGTTCAAAGTTTTTTTCATAAACCAAACTAATGATGCTCTGCCATGGCAGCACATTCAAGTTACTTTAGTTCATCGTAACACTTACAAGCCTTCTTTTGTAAAAGCTTCTCATTAATTAAGTCTAATTGGCTCCTGTATATCAAACATGTTTTTTTTTGTTTGTTTTTTTTTTACTGAATTCTCATTTAGATTTGATGTTCAGTTCAGGAAGTACTTTTGTCAAATGTTGTCCCAGAAATTCTCCAGTCATCTGTGCTTATCATTGATTATTGGGAAAAGGGGAAATGTATAAGTTGTATTTCCCACATGTGTTTTAATTGAAATGTGAGGGCAGCTGCATGCAAGACATTAAAACACCCAAATAAAATTTAAAACATTTTATTCATTAGTCGACAACATATTATAAACCCCTAACAGAGTAAAGACTTGTTCAGGGCATGATGTCACCCAGTGTACATTATACAGAGTAGGAGCAGGGGTTGCAGTAGGGGGTTTCTGTCCATTTACAAATATCTCTGTATAAGTTTTATAAGTGTATGAGTTGTATTTCCCACATGAGTTTTCATTAAAAACTTAGTGGGGGTGGAGCCTGCCCTCTTCCGTGCATCCACTGTGTCCTTCAACAAAAGGGAGAGCCTTGGTGCCCTCTTCCCTTCCTCTGCGATGAACCTCAGCTGGTTATAGTAGGAGTCCAGAGACGTGACCACCTCCAGGTCCTGCTAGATGAGCTGGAGGAGCTCACAGAGGCTCTCCAGAGATGGCCCGTCTCCGTTCTGCAGCAGCCTCCTGATGCAGCAGTACATGGCTTTCTCCTCCAGAACCTTTGAGAGGAACAGCTCCCCAATAAACTTGATGCTATTGAGGAGGCGTCCGGAAGGTTTTGCGTTGAGTTGCTCTTCCCTCAGCCGGTCGATGACCCTCACGTCCCTGACTGGCTCCAGGCAGGACCCACTCTTCCGATAAATGCCCTCCCTTTCAAAGTTCTTCCTGAACTCTGCCTGGCAGTGTTTGACCAGCAGAGACCTGAAGGAGACGCTGGCTGACCAGTCGGACAAGGATTGGACCTCCACCTGAAGAGGAGAAAACCATAAGGAAATATTAACATTAATGCTACTCACATACATACATAGTGATCAGTGTGTTCTGATTTGAGGATTAAATCAGCACACAAATGAATGAAAATAAGTGAACTCATTATTTGAATAAGACAACATGGGTCAAAAGTGACCCCACTCAGTATTTATTATTTATATCTTTGCAGTAAATTATTTCCGTCATTTAGTATTTCAGGTATTTTTCAAATAACTGTTTTTTTCACTTCCCTTCTAATTCACAACATGGGTCAAAAATGTTGTATTGTAAAATACATTCTTATTAAGTCTTATTTACAATCTATTACTAGTGATAAAGATAATTTATAATTTACCCAAGGGGTTTGCATAGCTTGTTTATCAAAAGGCTAAATTAAGGTTACAACCTGCATACAAAAGATAAGCTGTCCAACTAATTAAGAAACAGGATAAAGTAGCTTCCAACGCAACATGGCGCCGTACTAACGGGTGCCTGTCGTAGCAGCTCCTGGTACTACTGTCGGTTTTTTTGTGTTTTTATAACGTTTGCGATTTGTTTTTTATATTTATTTTTGCACTGCTCTGTGCATCTCCGTCCCGCACAATGACGAGATGCTTTTGAAATTTATTGGACACTTTTTATAACTTTTAACCGCACTTCGGTCTCTTCGGATCACTGGGAGAATGCCTGCAACACACGCCGGCATTGTTTACACCCGCGACCAGCTGATCGCCCTGAGGCACACTACCCTCTTGGCCGGAGAGAGACCCACCATCCCGGAGGAACTAAAGAGGAGACGGCGGGGCTGCAGAGCGGGGCTTAAACGGAGGAAGGAGAAGAGGAAGTTTAAGCCCTTCATCCCTGCAGTAATCACTGGAAACGTGAGGTCGCTGGCAAATAAAGTGGACGAACTGGAAGCGCTCATCAGGACACAGAGGGAGTACAGGGAGTCCAGTATTGTGTGTCTCACGGAAACGTGGTTGCACGAGCAGATACCGGACTCCAACGTCACCATTCCTGGCTTCCAGACGGTTCGAGCCGACAGAGACACCATCGCGACCGGCAAGAAGAAAGGAGGGGGACTCGCCGTGCTCGTGAACAACAGGTGGTGTCACCCCGGGCACGTCACCGTTAAACATCGTGTCTGCAGCCCGGACATCGAGCTCGTCGCCGTCGGACTTCGTCCATATTATTTGCCGAGGGAGTTTACCAGTGTTTTCGCCATCAATGTTTACATTCCTCCATCTGGGAACGCAGAAGCAGCGTGTGACGTCATCCACACTGTGACTGCAGGATTACAGACACAACACCCCGGGGCCTTCATCATCATCACAGGTGACTTTAAACATGCTTCCCTCTCATCCACACTCCCAACCTTCTTCCAGTTTGTAAAATGTGCCACCCGGGAAAATAAGACTTTGGACCTATATGCAAATGTTAAGGATGCATACAGCTCCACTGCCCTGCCACCACTGGGCAGGTCAGACCACAACCTAGTCCTGCTTTCACCATCTTACAAGCCTGTGATTCAGCAGCACCCAGTCACAGTGAGGACAGTGAGGAAATGGTCTCATGAGGCCATGGAAACACTGCGTGGGGCCCTGGAGGCCACAGACTGGGATGCTCTGTATGAGCCACATGGTGAGGACATTGATGGCCTGACTGACTGTGTCTCTGAGTACATTGGGTTCTGCATCGATAACACCATCCCCACTAAAGAGGTCCGCTGTTACCCAAATAACAAGCCGTGGGTTACAAGCGACCTGAAGGCCCTTCTCAATGAGAAGAAGAGGGCCTTTAGATCACGGGACAGAGCAGAACTCAAACGGGTTCAAAGGGAGCTCAAGCGCAGCATCAGGGAGAGCAAGGACAACTTCAGAAGAAAACTGGAGCACAAACTGGAGGAAAACAACACCAGGGACGTCTGGAGTGGTATGAAGGAGATCACTGGTTTCAAGAGGAGAGATGGGGGAGCAGCTGGGGATGAACGACGTGCGAATGAGCTGAACACGTTCTTCAATAGGTTCAACTCCAACCCCCCAGCCCCCAGCGGACCATCCACTGCCTCCACTGACTCTACGACTGCCTCTACTGCGTCTCTGAGCAACAACCCCCCACCTCCCCCCACCACCCCAGTCACCATCTCCCCCCACCCCCCCGCTGGCCTTTACCACAGACCTTCTCACACCTCCCACCCCCAGGACATCCTCACATCCCCCACAGCCCCCCACCACCTCCTGCAACACAAACATCTCTGCACCACCCTCAAACCCATCGCTGACATCCCCCACCCCCCAGTCTGGACTCCACATCACAGCCAGCCAGGTGAGGAGAGAGCTGGAGAGGCTCAAACCGAGGAAAGCTGCGGGGCCGGACCGCATCAGCCCTCGTTTGCTGAAGGCCTGTTCCAGCCAGCTCTGTGGAGTTCTCCAGCACCTCTTCAACCTGAGCCTACACCTTCAGAGAGTGCCAGTGCTCTGGAAAACATCCTGCCTGGTCCCAGTGCCCAAAAAAGGACGTCCTGCTGCACTGGAGGACTACAGGCCGGTGGCACTGACCTCTCACATCATGAAGGTCATGGAAAGACTGGTCCTGGCCCACCTCAGACCGCTGGTGTGCCCATCACAAGACCCCCTGCAGTTTGCATATCAGCCCCATGTTGGGGTTGATGATGCAATCATACCTGCTGCAGAAGGCTTACTCCTCCCTGGACAGACCCAACACCTCAGTCCGGATCATGTTTTTCGACTTCTCCAGCGCCTTCAATACCATCCAGCCCACTGCTGAAGGCCAAACTGGAGGGCACGCAGGTGAGTGCTCCCCTCATCGCTTGGGTCGATGACTATCTGACGGGCAGACCACAGTTTGTGAGATTACAGAACTGTGTGTCTGATCATCTGATCAGTAACATCGGGGCCCCCCAGGGAACTGTGCTGTCCCCCTTCCTCTTCACCACATACACTGCTGACTTTAAGCACTGCACAGAGACGTGTCATCTGCAGAAGTTCTCTGATGACACGGCCATTGTGGGGTGTGTTGAGGGCGGAGGGGAGGCTGAGTACAGGGACCTGGTTGACCGCTTTGTGAAGTGGTGTGGGGAGAACCGCATGCAGCTCAACGTGGCGAAGACGAGGGAGATGGTGGTGGATTTCAGGAGGACCAAGCCCCTGCCCTCTCCTGTCTGCATCGGTGGGACGGCTGTGGAGGTGGTCCCTGCTTACAAGTACCTGGGTGTCACACTAGACAATAAACTGGACTGGTCCACCAACACAGAGGCCGTCTACAAGAAGGGCCTGAGCCGGCTTTATTTCCTGAGGAGGCTCAGGTCCTTCAACGTCTGCAACAAGATGCTGCAGATGTTTTATAAGTCTGTTGTGGCGAGCACCATCTTCTTTGCTGTGGTGTCCTGGGGTGCGGGCATCAAGGCTAAGGACGCCAACAAACTGAAAAAACTGATTAGGAAGGCAGAGTCTGTGGTTGGCTCTAAGCTTGTCACCCTGGAGGAGGTGGTGGAGGACAGGATGCTGGCAAAACTGCTGGCAATCATGGACAATCCCTCTCACCCCCTCCACAAAACACTAGACAAGCTAAGGAGCAGCTTCAGCCACAGACTCATTCAACCCCGCTGCTCTAAGGAACGATACAGGAAATCGTTCCTCCCAACCGCAATAAGACTATACAACTCATCTACCTCTGTCAGAGCCACCATCACAGAACTGCACTAAATATACCTGTCTCAATTCATCATTTTATACAATAATATTGTCTTTTGCACACTCTGTCTACACATTCTTACACTCACAGTATATTATATTATCTATTGTATCGCCAAATACTTATATTTATACCCGTACTATATATCATATATTATATCATACTCTTTGTATATTCTTTGTATATATAAGTCTATATACACATATTTTATTTATACATGTGTACATGTTATTAATATTATATTTTACTATTATTATTATTATATATACTGTTGCTGCTATTATTACTATATACTGCTATTATATTGGTATAATTACTATCATATATAAATATATATTATATACTATATATACTGTACTATTTTTGATATACTGTCTAACAATAACATTACCATCATATCATCAGTACTATTACCATCATCTGCCACTGCACCTTATCTACCTATTTTATCTTGTGTTTCTGTTTTTATTCTTTCTACCGCAATATTTTATATTTTATTCTATTGTATTGTATTTTATTGTATTCAAATGTACCGGCTGCTATGACGACTTAATTTCCCCTCGGGATGAATAAAGTAATCTATCTATCTATCTATCTATCTATCTAGATGCATCACTTACTGTTGAGAGGTGCTGGCACAGCTCGGCGAAGACTGCAGCAGAGTGTGGCTTCTGCACGGCCCTCTTGAAAACGAGCTCAACCATTTCCTGCAACTGCTCCGCTATGGAGCCAGAACAGTCTCAAAAGGATTAAATGCACACAGAAATGAATACATGCGCAAAAAAGATCCACAAATACATTTTCAACGCCGCTGGCTCAACACACTTGTCACACTAATCAGCGGCGTTGTCCGGCTGACTGTGGCTGGTTAGAGCACTTCATGTGTGTACGGTCACATACGGTTATAACGAACTTTGATAACGGGGATAGCGGGCTAGCCACCATGCTAACTGCGGTGGGAACAGCGCCGAAACCCGCTGACTTAATCCCAAGGCTCTCATGACACTGTTTCTCAAACACCGTCAGGTTAGAAGCAAACACTTGGTAGTAGTTAGTATCGGGTGTCCGTGCTGACTGTGTGTGGAAGCTGGGGGGGAAGCTAGCTGCCTCCGTGTAGCTTCAAGCTGTTGCAGCTGTTGAATTAGCAACGCAGTTTGGAAACAAGACCGGGGAACCGCTGCGTTAAGACACGATAACATAAGCACTTTGACCCGCTGGGTGTCACTTTATTTCAGCAAAACTGTCGCGTCATCAACAGCCCTTTTCTGTTGTCATCGTTCACTGTGTGTGAGGAGCCGGGGATCAGCGTCTACTAATTCTATGTCTATTGGCTGGCGGGCTAAAAACCTCCAGGCTGCCTGCGGGCGTTTTAATGACGTCGTGTAATGGCACTCACGTGATTGGCTGTACAGGAGTGAGACATCTGATTGGCTACAGACGATCCCCTCTTAGAAAAAATGCATTCGTGAAACAGAGTCGCGTCAGGGGAGTCTCAAAAGTCTCAAAAGTCTCACACACAAATGCAGCGAGGTTTACAAATTAAAAGCACTTTGTAAATGCAGGTCCAACAGTTTATATATGAATGTAACAAGCTCCAAATATGTATTTGATGAAGATTGCAAATACTTTTACATGCATATATTTGTGAATTTTTTTTCTATTTGTGTGTGCATCGGAAATGTTTATGAATCTTATATTTTACATGTGAATTTTTTTTACTTATATATGGAATGAAACATTTGTGTGTGCATTGAAAATGTATTTGTGGATCTTTTTTGTGCATGTATTAATTTCTGTGTGCATTTAATCCTTTTGAGACTGTTCTGGCTCCATACTCCTCACCGTCCAACTCCTCGTGACTCAGATCCGTCATGAAAGCTTGAAAGTTTTCGGTGAAGCAGCTGACGGACTTCTTCCTCATCTCTCCCAGCAGAAGAGGAGCTGGCTTGCAAGTTAATTCCACGCTTTTATTTTGTTTTGGGATCATGTTGATTCCAATAAATCGAAGTTGTCTTCAAGGCAAATCCAAAGAAACAAGTTCCGGTGCAAGAAACAAGTTCAGGAGCAAGAAACAAGTTCAGGAGCAAGAAACAAGTTCAGGAGCAGGAAACAAGTTCCGGTGCAACCAGCCAATAGTGAGAAGACAACTGAGTGAAAAATGAAAACTGACGTTTAAGTAACGACAGACTTCAAAGGTATAAGGCTGTTGCCTTGGTGACCTGCAGTGACATACGTCAAAGGAACAAAGCCTGATAACGTAAAAAATAATAATACAGAAAATGCTTCTTTTTTTTTAAATGTAAAAGAAGTTTCATTAAATTCAAACTTAATAACGGTTTGAGTGAAAAATCCTAGAAGACGTTTCTGAAACTTAAAAAATAAATTATATTCAGAAGTGTTACAAAAAGGCTATCATACGCTAATAAGGAATGATAATGAGCTCTTTAAGGTATGAAAAAAACTGCGCGCGCACATCCTGCGGCGCACATAAATAAAAAATATATTTAAAAATAAAACATAAAAAATAAAAACAATTGTATCAAATTAATAAAAAAAGTGTGCACATTCTAAATAAAAAAGCATGAAATGGCGTACGCCAAAGCTAATTCCGATTTACAAAACCATGCGCACGCAAAACCTCAACTCCAAATCCGCCCTCCACAGCCCCAATTTCTACTATAAATGGTCAATGCAAAGCACGTCACGAATATTAAATTATGAATCCGACCAATGGGTTTCCACCGTGAGTCCTGACCGAGGCACGGCATCAAGCTATGTGAAGAGGAAGTGAAACTTTCTGACACTGACATCGAGTTGTTTGTTAGTGAGGTGGAGGTGAAGAGCGACTTTATGGGACAGCAGTGATGTCACTAATAAAGAAAATACACTGATACTCTGCCGCTGCTGCTGTGTATAACACAATGTGGGAGATCAGAAATCGCTGAACCCTCGCTTCCTCCTCCTCATCCTTCCATTCGCATGCACAAATCGTGCAGAACCCCGCATCGGTGTCACGGCAGTATTTATCCATTTAGAGCATCTGACCGATTCCCTCACATCAGTGGATCCAGTCTCTCAGCACGTGTCACCAAGTACGACATGAAGTGTTGTGAACTCAGTCTGTTGATATCAATCCTCTTCCGCTCCTCTCCTTTGAAGCAGAAGGAGCAGACACCAACACGCGCGGCTAGACCCGCTACGTCTTCCTCTGTATCTGACGCGTTGATGATGAAATGAAACAACTAACCTAAAACGACTTCTATAACAAATGTTATAACTTAGTCACACTTTAAAAGTATGACTAAGATATACGTGAGGAAGTGTCTGCTTAACCTCTGATATTAAAATGTTGAAGCCACAGTTTATGTGATTGAAGCGTTTATTTGTTTAACACAAGTCTGAGTAGATTTTCTCCCATGTATTTTCAACCCTAACTTCATAAACACTTGTATAGACATCATATATCAGAGACTTTATTTCTTCTCAACCTCTAATCTCAGATTCCTGTGTTCTGCAGCTTCTTCTGAATCAAGAGGAACGAGAGCTGTTTGTGGGACTCGTCTCCAAGAGGACAGGAAGAGACATTCAGAAGAAATCTGTCTCAATCAACCTTGTAGACTTTGAGTGGAGTTTCATATAGGTCAGTGAGAGCTCTCTCCCTAGGTCATTTGTCAATTTGTCTCTTTAATTTTGTACATGTAATCATATTGTTCTTCTCCTGTCCACTAAATATTAATCAATTCATTTCCAAATATGGGTATGCTTCCTTTCCATGTACACAAAAGGGAACATGCTCCCTTGTCCAAGGGCACGTAATCCAATGTAGGATTTGATCTCTTTATTTCTCTCTGTTAGAAATTAGGATCAGTTATTGGATGTATTTACTTCATGAATGTCACTTGTTGATCTTCCATGTAATCAAGTTGCAGAGCTTGTGTTGTTGAATTAATAGTTTTAAAGAGATTCGTCTGATAGAGGCAGTCTTATTTGACCAGGACCATTCAAAATGAATAAAGAAAGGAATATTTCATGTTGTTTTTAATTATCACGTGTTATACAGTCTCTTTGTGGGATTAATGTTTTGTCCTGATACTTGCATCATTTCTCCAAGTGTTTTACAAGGTTCATTTGTTTTATCAAATGTAATGAACAGACTGATAACTGTCATGTTCTGAAATCTACATCAGTAATGGACAACTTTGTTTCTAACAACAAAAAAACAGCAAGTATTTCAGTAGCTGCATTTCATACCGTAATCATTCAGTATACGTTGTTCAGAATATCACATCAACACATGGAACCAAGGTTTTGGTAAAGATGAGTTTAATTTATAGGAACTGACTGTCATCATGCTGCTATTACATTAAATTAATAAGACCGTGTCCTCGCCGCCGGTCTACGGGGAGTATAAAGTGAGCGGACGGACGGAAGTTGCATCCGCGCAGGAGTCAGGACATCAGCTTCATGCAGCTCGTCCAGGGCCTGATGTCGGCATGTGGCGGAATGTGCACCGCTGTTATAACGACCGATGTAAACTCCCTCGGGATGTAATAAGGTCGGCATCTGATCACGAGCTGCTCCAGGTCCAGAGAACAGCCCGAAGAAATAATCTCCACATCTGAGCACCACACATTGTTCTCCATGCAGCAGACACCTCCTCCCTTGCTCTTCCAAGAGTGTGTTGTCCGGTCCTGACGCTGAATGGAGACCCCCTCGGGAACCATGGCGGAGTCCGGGATCGAGGGGTCGAGCCAAGTCTCCGTGAAAACCATCACGTTACAAAAAGTCAGACTGCGGTTCAGAACTGTTCCTTGTAAAGTGTCTTAAGATCTTCTTGTTGATGTTCCAGCCCGATTTGGGGGGTGGGTATCAACTGAGTTGAACCCATGTTTTCTCCTGGATTACAGAAGAGGGCCAATTTTTTTCGTATGACTGAAGATTACAGCGCTCATTTATACGCTGGCTCGCAACAAACAATTTGCGTCCTCACCTGCTGCGGCCACGCTGCACTTACTCACACACACAGAAACGGCAGTGGAGAGAGAGAGAGAGGGCGAGAGGGAGCGCTACGGTGTCCCTAAATAGATGTCGCCAAAGCCCTGCAGCCTATAAGAATCACTGTCCTGTCAGGTAAATTAAAATATCAGCAGAACGGGAAACGCGCCCGCACATCCTACGGGCGCGTCCTGCGGCGCATATCCTGGGGCGCACATGAATAAAAAAAAATATATAACAATTTAATTAAATCAAATGAATAAAAAAACTGTGGGCGCACATCCTGCGGCTGCCGCAAATCCTAAATAAAAAATAAAAAAATTAAATTAAATCAAATTTATATAAAAACTGCGCGCGCACATCCTACGGACGCGTGTTGCGGCGCATGTCCTGGGGCGCACATAAAAAAAAAATATATATATAATAATTTAATTAAATCAAAGTAATAAAAAAAACTGTGCGCGCAAATCCTGCGGCGCACATAAATAAAGAATATATTTAAAAATAAAAACCATAAAAATGTAATTTATCAAATTAATAAACAAACTGTGCGCGCACATCCTGCGGGCGGTGCACATTCTAAATAAAAAAGCATGAAATTGAGTACGCCAAAGCTAATTCCGATTTATAAAACCATGCACACGCAAAACCTCAACTCCAAATCCGCCCTCCACCCCCCCAATTTCTACTATAAACGGTCAATGCAAAGCACGTCACGAATATTAAATTATGAATCCGACCAATGGGTTTCCACCGTGAGTCCTGACCGAGGCACGGCATCAAGCGATGTGAAGAGGAAGTGAAACTTTCTGACACTGACATCGAGTTGTTTGTTAGTGAGGTGGAGGTGAAGAGCGACTTTATAGGACAGCAGTGATGTCACTAATAAAGAAAATACACTGATACTCTGCCGCTGCTGCTGTGGATAACACAATGTGTGAGATCAGAAATCGCTGAACCCTCGCTTCCTCCTCATCCTTCCATTCGCATGCACAAATCGTGCAGAACCCCGCATCGGTGTCACGGCAGTATTTATCCATTTAGAGCATCGGACCGATTCCCTCACATCAATGGATCCTTGCCTCCACTCTGGGATATTATTTGGAAAGTTTCTACATTTCTTGTTAGTGATCTCCTGTGCGCTCTATGCGCTCTGCGCTGGGTGGCTCTGCGCGCTGGGTCGCTATTACATGTGTAGCGGGTCAGTTCTTAATAAAGTTTTATACTTTTAGCAGTGTCATTTTCCCCGCTCTGGATGTGTTAATTAACCTGACAGGACGGCAACTCCTATAGGCTGCAAGGAGGCGGAGGAGTTTATTTAGGGACACCTTAGCACTCTCCCTTGTCCTCTCTCTCTCTCTCCCCACTGCCGGTCCTGTGGGTGTGTGCGGAAGTTTAGCGTGAGCGCAGCACGTGTGGTCGCAATTGTTTGTCGCAGTAAGTTGCTGGAAGTTATATAATGTTAACGGCGATCACAGAGAAAGTGTCCGCAAATTGTAACTGAAGTTTGTCCTTAGAGCCCAGCGTGAAGCTGTGTCTGTGTGCGACTGTGACGGCGTCACCGTGGATGCACGCTGTCCCTGCTTTATTTTAATGAATTAAAAGTATGAGATAAGGATGTGTTTTTATGTTTGTAAATGTTTTTAAATATTATAAATGTGTTTAAATTGTGTGACCTAACTATAACATGTTTGTTTTATAGGGCTGCCTCCAGCTAAATAGTTACGGTCACGGTTTTTTCCCACTTTAGATTTTATTTAGATTATTTGGTTTGATTATTTGTTTCTTTGTGTTTTGTTTTGTTCTATTGCAAGGTGCAATATATATGGTTGACTGGGACTGTGCAATTCAGCGGTAGTGACTTTAATGGTGGTGAATTATTGGCTCCATAAAGTAGAGGCCCTCTTTTGTCATTTTGTTGTTGTATATCGTTTGCAGTGATTTTCTTAAAGTGTGTTGTGTTTGGTTTTTAATGCATGATATTTCAGCATTGTACAATTGGGTCTGGAGCCTCTAATTTCTCTCTATTTTAAACTGTCATTTATATCAAGTCCAGGCCAGCCTTTCCAACCTTTGCACATGTCACTTTACTGTTTGAGCAGTCTGTTTTAAATCATTTGCATTTATTAAATAAATTGTATTTTGTATTGATATCTCAGCCTCCCGTCCCGTCTTATTCTGGATACTTGTTGAACCGAATTGACATTAACTGTCATCTCTGAACCATTTTTAATCACTACACATGCTTGCATTGTTACGATTCTTAAAGTGTGCTATGGTTGTTTAATGTATGATATATTAATGTAATGAACCGACTGATAACTGTCATGCTCTGAAATCTACATCAGTAATGGACAACAAAACCAGTATTAGTATTTCAGTAGCTGCATTTCATTTACCGTAATCATTCAGTATACGTTGTTCAGAATATCACATCAACACAGGGAACCAAGGTTTTGGTAAAGAGGAGTTTAATTTATAGGAACTGACTGTCATCATGCTGCTATTACCTTAAATTACATTGTACAGTATTTGGGATTATGTTGAATTTTATTTAAAACAATAATAAACAGACAAGTTAATTTACATGACAATTGTTTACAGTGCGGAAGTTACACTGTAACAGACTGCGTCACACTCGCGCTGTGGGTTTTATGCGGTGTCCTCGCCGCCGGTCTACGGGGAGTATAAAGCGAGCGCACGGACGGAAGTTGCATCCGCGCAGGACATCAGCTCCTGTGGGAACACACGAGCAAAGCGGAAGCGCATTGCTCCGCGCCCGTCAGCCCGTGATTCTGCTTTCTCCGCTGGTTGTGTATGCTCCGTTCAATGAAGGGGTTCGGGGTAAATGATGATCTTCATAGCATTTAATCATGTTCGGGGAAACACTCGGGGATATTGAAACTCCAGGAGAACCGCAGGGAACTCTAAAGTACGGGACACATATTTTAACATTTAAATATAATATGTCATTAATATCGTTTAAAATCATTTCCCAGTGTGTTTCCCCGAACTATGCCCCGAAACCATCGGTGCCGAACGCGATCGCAGCCGAAGTGAACAGCGCCACTGAGTTACATGGGGGCGGGCGTGAATGTTACGGGGTCAATTCTGAATAAAGTTTTATAGTTTTGGCAGTATTATTTTCCCCGTTCTGCTGATGTTTTAATTTACCTGACAGGACGGTGATTCCTATAGGCTGCGGGAAGTCGGCGCAGTCTATTTAGGGACACCGTAGCTCTTCCCTTCTCCCCCTCTCTTATTGTGTCCGTGACATTAAGTTAAGTTGTCTTTTCCTGTTTTAGTAATTGTTCTCAAGACAATAAGGACGGGGTGGGTCCCTGCTTTATTTGAATGAATTAAAGGTATGACATAATGATGTGTTTAATGTTTGTAAATGTTTTTGAAACATTTTGATAAACTGGTTCAAATTGTATGACCTAAATACAACATGTTTGTTTCTGTTGAGTTGTGTTGCACTATTGCTGCAGCTACCGTTGCATTCGGAGGAAAGAATAAATGATGGCGTTATCTTTAGCCGTTGTTGGCGTATTTATTAACAGGCTGCTGACACATCAGTCTCACGGTCAGAGCTACTTTAACTGACACACTAACATGTAGCAGGTTGGCTCTTATAGCCTGTACCTTGGCGCCATCCTGTGGCGTAACCATATATACATATTACAATACAGCATTACATATACATCTGAGTACATAATGAATATATCTCAACACCCCCACTTGTACTCAGGTTGCTATACTTCAAGCAAAAGAAACACAGGAAAACAGAATGAATGTGAACCTCTGTCATACACATATCAATCTCCAAAAAGAGCATTTGCAAACTTCTTCAGTTTCAACTTATTTACAGGTTTGGTCATTACATCAGCAACCATGTCATCAGTAGAACAATACATCAAAATCACCCTTCCCTCAATCACAGTTGACCTGATAAAGTGGTACTTTATGTCAAAGTGTTTACACCTCTGTCTGTGTACAGGGTTTTTGGCAAGAGCTATTGTCCCCTGATTGTCCTCATGTACAATAGTTTGTGTGTAATTGTAGTTATCTATACCCCCTAGTAACTGCTCCAGGTATAGACACTCCTGTATGGTTGAAGCCAGTGCCATATATTCTGCCTCGCAGGTTGATAGCGCAACTGTGGGTTGTTTTCTAGTCTTCCACGAGACTAGAGAGCTATTCTGACTAAGACTGACAGAGTATCCTGTGGTACTGCGTCTGTCACTTGTATCAGCCGCCCAGTCAGCATCACTGTAGGCTTGTATACCTAGCTCCTCACTGTCGTTTCTCTTAAAGCTTAACCCTTTCTCTGCAGTGCCTTTGAGATACCTTAAAACATGCTTCACAGTGACCCACTGCTCCTCTGTAGGCTCAGCAAAATACTGTGATAATCTGCTCACCACAAAACTTAAATCCGGTCTGGTACAAGTAGTCAAGTATATAAGACTACCAACAGCCTCCCTGTACATCCTGACATCTTCCATCTTTACTGCATCTTCAGTATACTCTAGCTTCTGCTCACAGGGTGTTTCTCTGGTCCTACAATCTTGCATATTAAAACGCTGTAGTATCTTGTTAGTGTATCTTTCCTGTGACATCTTTACACATCCATCTGATTGACTGAAATCAATACCCAGAAAATGTTTGAGTTTGCCTAAATCTTTCATCTTAAACTTTTCTGCGAGCATCTCTTTCACCTTTTTCAGTCTTTCTTCATTGCTTGCTGCAATGATCAAGTCATCGACCCATGTGATTATGATCACCTTCCCTTCATTTGACTCTTTGGCATAAACACAGTGGTCGGCTGGGTTTTGTAATATTATGTTTTTTTTAAACCATTTCATTTATATTGCTGCCTCAACGTGATGCTGACACGGACACGTTAACTCGGGATGGGTTTTTGTAGGATTTTTATTTCAGCGAGACCTTCAGTAGATCACCACACTTCACTCACAAGCGCTTTGTGAAAATGACGAATCTGCCACCGGCTCTGCAAATGACCCTCAACATCTGGAAAAAGGTAAAGAAATCGCCAATGTCAGGCCATGTGTGTTCTGTTATTGTCCGGAGACTCCGCCCTCTGTTGCTTCCCGCTCTTTTTGTCCCTCACCTGTTCCCGGTCATCAACCTGATTGTTTGCCTGATTTGTTCACCTGTGTCTTGTCTTTGTTCCCCCTTCTATTTAAGCCCAGTCTTCCTGTTGTCCCCTGTCGGATTGTATCGTTTGTTTGTGAGAATCTATGTAAAGATTCTGCCGTGTTTGAACCTTGTTTTACCTGGTATGGTACTAGACTCAGATTTTTGATCCTCTCTGTTTTTCCCTTTTGGAATTCTGTTTTTGAATTGGACTCTCTGTTTTTTGCACTTGTGTTTTTTGCCTTTTTGGATCCTTGTTTTTTCTATTTTTGGTAATAAATAAGTATTTTTTTTGCATCTTGGTCTGCGATTTAGTCCTTACTCTGAGAAAGGAGAGGCACTGTCTAACGCCGAGTTTACCCCGGGGCGTGGAAGCGCAGTGCAGCGCCAAGGAAATCAAGCGCCTCCTATCCACCCCCTGTTAAACCTTTGTGCGGTGCACATCGGATGCGCTGCGCCGCGCTGCTTCACTCGCGCCCTGAACCAATGGTTTCGGCGTAGAGTCTATTTTTTTCACTCGCCGCGAGCGTAACGCGCCAAGAAACAAACGGAAAATGATTTTAAACGATCTGTTGTCCTAGAGTTTTAATTTCCCCAATTTTCCCAATCACATAATTAAATTCCCCCCTGCCCATCCACTACAGCTACACAAGCAGTCATATGGATACAAATAGAGGGGGGGGGCTATGAGACCATCATCATATACCCCCAAACGAGTACATTGAACGGGTTACATTCAACAGCAAGCGGAGAAAGCAGAATCGCGGGCTGACCGTCGCTGAGAAATGCAAATCCGGTGTGAACAGCCGGCGCCGCACTTTCCACCTAAAAACGATGAAATGAACTGAACTATGAAGTAGTTCAGATTTTGAATGGTGAACTATGAACGTGAACTATTCATGTTTACTTGTATGAACTGAACTTTGAACTAGTTCATGAGAGGTGTGAACGTGCACAACACTGTTCAAATCGTAATTCACGTCGGCAGCAACGACTCCCGGCTTCGCATGTCGGAGGTCACTAAAGTTAATGTTGAGTCGGTGTGTGCTTTTGCAAAAACGATGTCGGACACAGTAATTTTCTCTGGCCCTCTACCTAACACAACAGGTGATGACATGTTGTCTTTTAACCTCTGGCTGTCGAGGTGTCCTGTAAACGGTGTGGGCTTTGTAGATGACTGGCAAACTTTTTGGAGGAAACCTGGACTTGTTAGGAGAGACGGCGTTCATCCCACTTGGGATGGAGCAGCTCTCTTATCTAGGAATATTACTCAGTCTATTACATGACAACCCAGAGTTGGGACCAGGAAGCAGAGCTGCAGTGCTAAAAACTTCTCTGCGCTCCCTCTGGGACAGTCACACAACCCCATAGAGATTGTGTCTGTCCACCGTCCGAATCCACACAATAATCTAATACAAATTAACACAACCTCTGAAACAACACAGGAAACCAAGACTTTGAAATGTGGTCTTTTAAACATTAGATCACTGTCATCAAAGGCTATTTTAGTTAATGAACTAGTCTCAGACTACAACATAGATGTATTATCCCTCACTGAGACGTGGCTGCATCCTGATGAATATGTCAGTCTAAATGAATCTACTCCCTCCAGTCATATAAATTCACAGGTTCCCAGAGAATTCGGACGAGGAGGTGGAGTTGCTGCTATTTTTAACCCCAGTCTATCAATTAATCCTAAACTAAACTATAACTCATTTGAATGTCTTGTTCTTCCACGCCAATCCAGGAAACACCAACAGCCAATCATATTTGCTGTAGTTTACCGTGCTCCGGGGGCTTAAACTGAATTATTTACGGAATTCCCCGAGTTTTTTTCAAACCTAGTCCGAAAGACCTATAACATAATTATTGTTGGTGACTTTAATATTCATGTTGACAATAATAAAGATAGCCTTAGTGTAGCATTAATTTCGATACTAGATTCAATTGGTTTCAGTCAGTGTGTACACCAACCTACTCATTGTTGTAACCACACACTTGACCTTGTATTATCATACGGTGTCGGAATTGAACATTTAACAGTACTCTGATCACCCAGGATCAGTTTACCAAAATAATCTCAGGTTCTAAACCAACAACCTGTATCTTAGACGACATTGCCCTTGCTTTCAATGAAACAGTCAGGAACTGGTGAGTGATCTTCGATCCTGATTTGTCCTTTAATTCTCACCTACAACTAATTTTTAGGACCGCCTTTTTCCACTTGCGTAATATCTAAAAAATCAGACATGTACTTCGCAAAAAGATGCAGAAAAACTAGTCCACGCCTTTGTTACATCCAGACTGGACTATTGTAATTCATAACTATCATGCTCCAGCAGTAAGTCGTTAAAAAATCTGCAGCTTGTCCAAAATGTTCTTCAATGATACTGAAACAACCCTTAAGTTATTTATCTTTGAATACATGTAAATGTATATTTGTGTCCCCTTTAGGAGTAAGAGGAGGTATCCACCCCTTTAACATATCAATATTTAATGGAATCATATTTAGTGGCTTGTGTTTATATACACGGTATATGCATATAGATCTATATATCTATATATATATATATCCCCTGATGCTGTCAGAACACATGAACCTGCTGAATGTTGCATCAGTAAAGATACAGACACTGATGCACATGTTTTTATCTCATTACACCAGGATCACTGGTCTTATTATAAAATCTGTACAACAGAGAACTTCTGTCTCACGTTTCTTCTTTATTCTATTCTACTTGTTTTCATGTTCATATACAGTTCTTCCGCCATCTGCAGGCAGACGTCACCACTGACTCTGATTCTTTCAGTTCATGAGGAGTTTGTTTTCAATGTGTTTCTCTATAATTTGTTTAAGTCTTGACATTTTAAGTAAAAAGCCTTGATATTATGTATATTAGGATTTGGCTCTATTTGTAACCGGTCTATCCTTTGTGGTCTACCTGCGTTGTGTGTCAGTTTGTGAAGTAGAAGACCGGGACAGGACTTGTATCACTACTGAATTTGTCTGTTATGTTGAAGCCACAGTTCATGTGATTGAACCGTTTTTTTATTTAACACAAGTACTGAGTACATTGTACAAAGACCTTTTCCTTATAAATCAAATACGACACTTTGGTGAATTAAGGTTTTCAGTCATCAAATGTTGTCTTAGACACATAATGAGATTATTGACTCATATCTTAACAATCAATGATTGATTGGATTCAAACCAAAATGTAAAAGCCCTGTGATTAATTTCAAATTACAACAAAACATTCATCAAAGTGTTCTTGTGTGATTACAATACTGTGCGTGTTGCTGCTGGGACTTTCTATATCATATCTGCCAGTCGTGCACATTACAACAGAATTTACTGATGCAACATTCAGCAGGTTCTTGTGTTCTGACAGCATCAGGGAATATATATACATATAGATATATAGATCTATATGCATATACTGTGTGTATATACACACAAGCCACTAAATATGATTTTATTAAATATTGAAATTGAAAATCGTTATTTGTATATCCCATATTCACAAATCACAATTTGTCTCATAGGGCTTCAACATGGTCTGACATCCTCTGTCCTTAACCATCAGCAAGAGTAAGGAAAAACTACTAAAACCCTTTTACAGGGTAAAAATACGTAGAAACCTCAGAGAGAGCCACATGTGAGGGATCCCTCTCCCAGGACTGACAGAAGGGCAATAGATGTCAAGTGTACGAAAACATCATCAAGATTAAAGTTTTTAGCAGCATTAGTGAGGGTAAACATTTTGAAGGATAACTTCAAAACTATATGTCAAGCAGTCCTGCTGCAACTAAATGCTTCCTAGTTTAGAACATAGGACAAGTAACGTTCTGCCGCACTAATTAGCTCTAACTATAAGCTTTATCAAATAGGAAGGTTTTAAGCCTACTTTTAAACATACAGATGGTGTCTGCTTCCCGAACTGAAAGTGGTAGATTATTCCACAGCAGAGGGGCTTGATGGCTGAAAGCTCTGGCTCCTACTCTACTCTTTAAAACATAGTCAAATGAAGCAGCAGTTTACAGGGTGAAGGAGTGGGGAATATTAAATTAAATAATATGAATATATGTGAAGTAAGTGTATTTGTATGAGTGGGGGAGCAGAATGTATATGGTGACTGTTCAGAGGGTCAGTGTTGATTGTTCAGAAGCCTAATGGCCTGGAGGAAGAAGCTGTTTGTGTGTCTGGTAGTCCGTGCTCGGATGCTCCGGTAACGTCTGCCAGACAGCAGCAGTGTGAGAAGTCCACAGCCTGTGTGTCTCTGGTCCTTGATGATCTTCAGTGCTCTTCTCAGGCATCTTGTGCTGTAGATGCCTTGCACGGAAGGGAGATGGCAGCCGATGATACCAGGTCAGGTCATCTGTGATGAACACACCGAGGAGCTCACCACCTGGGGTCTGCTCGTCAGGAAGTCCAAGATCCAGTTACACAGGGGGGTTTTAAGACCCAGGCTCCTGAGCTTGGGGACGAGCTTGGCAGGCACAATTGTGTTGAATGCGGAGCTGTAGTCCACGAACATGATCCTCACATATGTGTTGGCCTTCTTCAGGTGGGAGAGGGTGGTGTGTGTTGTCGGGGCGATGGCATCGTCCGTGGATCGGTTTGGGCGGTGAGCAGATGTGGCTTTTGACCAGCCGCTCGAAGCACTTCATGATGGTGGAGGTCAGTGCTACAGGGCGGTAGTCGTTTAAGCAGGTGATGGATGATTTCTTAGGTATGGGGATGATGGTGGCCTGCTTGAAGCAGGAGGGGACTGTCGAGAGATTTAGGGAGAGGTTGAATATGGAGGTGAAGACCTCCGTTAGCTGGTAATAGAGCAGTAATGCTGGTTATGATTTATGACTTTTAATCATAATACTTAATTAGGTGGATTTTATGCTCGCCACAATAGAGCCACCTCCTCGTGTCATAACTAAACTGCAAATTATATTACTTCTATGGTCAGAATCTTGGTCATGTCATTTATTTGTATCAATATATACATTTATTTAGTCAATAAAGTAACATTTTAGTTTTGAGAGCACAAGATGATCTCTAAACTTATTTTGAGACTGACCAGTGATCCAAAACTCAAAGACGAATCATTTAGAAAATAAACAGACATTAAGAGGAGATCAGGAATTCTTCACTTTTCAATATTCTAACGAAATGCTTGATTGATAATTTAATCAACAAGCTTTTGCTTCTGGATTTTCTAAATGATTATTTTGTCTCCCAAGCCAGCAGTTCAGAGCAAGCTGGAAAGAAAACAAAAGATCACAGACAATTCATCTACACATGTAAAAGATAAGACTGGCAAATTAAAAAATATTAATATCTGACATGGGAAAAATTGTATTTCACATTAGTGAGTCATGAAATTGGATTTTATTCTGAAAGCATCATCAGTCAGAAACTTCAACAGTGGTCAAAATCAGTTTTGGATTTTCCTTCTTTTGGCCACTAGGGGGTAGGCATGTTCCATCATAATCTGGTAATTTTGTGAAAAGGAGTTTCCAACAGAACCCTCTATTCCTCTCTTTTCTTTTTCTGTTCAGTGCTTTTTGAACATGAGAAAACTTTCACAGGTGGGTGTTGGATTACAGAAACTGTATTTTAGAAATGTTTAACACTTTACTCTCTCCTTTTGGTCATTTGACCTATCTATCAGATTCTAAATCTTAGAATAAGATATATTAAAAAATAAAGTTTCCTTCACAGTGTTTTTCTTCTATACATTGTAATTATTCTGTCTAACTTCAGTACATTTGACCTCCAGTCGCTGCAGCAGTCACATGTATTGATCTGGACCTCAGATATATCTTATCTCCACAGAGCTGCAGCTGTGATCAGTCCCTTCAAACAAACACACTTTAAACAGCCTGATTGGCCTCTGCTCAATAAAACCCTGTGTGTGAAACCTGTGGAGCAAGTGGACTTTCCCTTTCAAACACGAGTCTGAATTTTGATGGGTTGACAGGGACAATTTATATAATTTACGAGACTTAGCCTGGAATAACTGAAATATCACCTGTTTAAATAAAGCAGAGACAAAATGCAGACATTAATGTAAATCATCTCTGAAATGCCAAAAGAGACAAGTGGTGATCCGACAGAGGGATAGAGAATTGAAAAATAAGATGACAACTGCAACAAGCATGTAAACTAGATTCAAACTGGCAAAATAAGATGAAAGCACAGCTTCTATGAGAGAGCCACTGCTTTCCCCCTCACTGTAGAGACTGAATCAAAGCAGCCTTAGACAAATCCTCCTTCTGTCTGTAGGCCCAAGTGCTTTGTGTTCTATTAAAGCCCATGGAAATCTACACTCTGTACGTTGTTTGATGTTGCCAACTTGTCATCTCTGTATCTCCGCAGACTTCACACATGGGCTGTTTTCTATATATAAAACTCTGTCCGAGTTGTTTCCTCTTTACCTGTGTACATACATGTATATGTAAGGGGGGGGGGGGGGGGGGTGTACCACCACTCGAGGGCTGGTGATAAGATAACTGGAAAGTTTTCACATTACAACGTGATCATATTTCACGTTATGATGATCCGTAACACGTTAATTATGCTCAGAAGATTGCATGTGTGTTGTGTATGTTTTGTATGACCGCTGTATGTGTGTGTTCGTATTCTGTCTGTTGTAACAATGTGTTACTGCCTTCTTGGCCACATCTGTCTTGTGAGAGATTTAACTCAATGAGATCTTTACCTGGTTACAGAATGTCCATGGAGTTAACTATTCTAATGTTCAAAGTTTTTTTCATAAACCAAACTAATGATGCTCTGCCATGGCAGCACATTCAAGTTACTTTAGTTCATCGTAACACTTACAAGCCTTCTTTTGTAAAAGCTTCTCATTAATTAAGTCTAATTGGCTCCTGTATATCAAACATGTTTTTTTTTTTTTTTTTTTTTTTTACTGAATTCTCATTTAGATTTGATGTTCAGTTCAGGAAGTACTTTTGTCAAATGTTGTCCCAGAAATTCTCCAGTCATCTGTGCTTATCATTGATTATTGGGAAAAGGGGAAATGTATAAGTTGTATTTCCCACATGTGTTTTAATTGAAATGTGAGGGCAGCTGCATGCAAGACATTAAAACACCCAAATAAAATTTAAAACATTTTATTCATTAGTCGACAACATATTATAAACCCCTAACAGAGTAAAGACTTGTTCAGGGCATGATGTCACCCAGTGTACATTATACAGAGTAGGAGCAGGGGTTGCAGTAGGGGGTTTCTGTCCATTTACAAATATCTCTGTATAAGTTTTATAAGTGTATGAGTTGTATTTCCCACATGAGTTTTCATTAAAAACTTAGTGGGGGTGGAGCCTGCCCTCTTCCGTGCATCCACTGTGTCCTTCAACAAAAGGGAGAGCCTTGGTGCCCTCTTCCCTTCCTCTGCGATGAACCTCAGCTGGTTATAGTAGGAGTCCAGAGACGTGACCACCTCCAGGTCCTGCTAGATGAGCTGGAGGAGCTCACAGAGGCTCTCCAGAGATGGCCCGTCTCCGTTCTGCAGCAGCCTCCTGATGCAGCAGTACATGGCTTTCTCCTCCAGAACCTTTGAGAGGAACAGCTCCCCAATAAACTTGATGCTATTGAGGAGGCGTCCGGAAGGTTTTGCGTTGAGTTGCTCTTCCCTCAGCCGGTCGATGACCCTCACGTCCCTGACTGGCTCCAGGCAGGACCCACTCTTCCGATAAATGCCCTCCCTTTCAAAGTTCTTCCTGAACTCTGCCTGGCAGTGTTTGACCAGCAGAGACCTGAAGGAGACGCTGGCTGACCAGTCGGACAAGGATTGGACCTCCACCTGAAGAGGAGAAAACCATAAGGAAATATTAACATTAATGCTACTCACATACATACATAGTGATCAGTGTGTTCTGATTTGAGGATTAAATCAGCACACAAATGAATGAAAATAAGTGAACTCATTATTTGAATAAGACAACATGGGTCAAAAGTGACCCCACTCAGTATTTATTATTTATATCTTTGCAGTAAATTATTTCCGTCATTTAGTATTTCAGGTATTTTTCAAATAACTGTTTTTTTCACTTCCCTTCTAATTCACAACATGGGTCAAAAATGTTGTATTGTAAAATACATTCTTATTAAGTCTTATTTACAATCTATTACTAGTGAGAAAGATAATTTATAATTTACCCAAGGGGTTTGCATAGCTTGTTTATCAAAAGGCTAAATTAAGGTTACAACCTGCATACAAAAGATAAGCTGTCCAACTAATTAAGAAACAGGATAAAGTAGCTTCCAGCGCAACATGGCGCCGTACTAACGGGTGCCTGTCGTAGCAGCTCCTGGTACTACTGTCGGTTTTTTTGTGTTTTTATAACGTTTGCGATTTGTTTTTTATATTTATTTTTGCACTGCTCTGTGCATCTCCGTCCCGCACAATGACGAGATGCTTTTGAAATTTATTGGACACTTTTTATAACTTTTAACCGCACTTCGGTCTCTTCGGATCACTGGGAGAATGCCTGCAACACACGCCGGCATTGTTTACACCCGCGACCAGCTGATCGCCCTGAGGCACACTACCCTCTTGGCCGGAGAGAGACCCACCATCCCGGAGGAACTAAAGAGGAGACGGCGGGGCTGCAGAGCGGGGCTTAAACGGAGGAAGGAGAAGAGGAAGTTTAAGCCCTTCATCCCTGCAGTAATCACTGGAAACGTGAGGTCGCTGGCAAATAAAGTGGACGAACTGGAAGCGCTCATCAGGACACAGAGGGAGTACAGGGAGTCCAGTATTGTGTGTCTCACGGAAACGTGGTTGCACGAGCAGATACCGGACTCCAACGTCACCATTCCTGGCTTCCAGACGGTTCGAGCCGACAGAGACACCATCGCGACCGGCAAGAAGAAAGGAGGGGGACTCGCCGTGCTCGTGAACAACAGGTGGTGTCACCCCGGGCACGTCACCGTTAAACATCGTGTCTGCAGCCCGGACATCGAGCTCGTCGCCGTCGGACTTCGTCCATATTATTTGCCGAGGGAGTTTACCAGTGTTTTCGCCATCAATGTTTACATTCCTCCATCTGGGAACGCAGAAGCAGCGTGTGACGTCATCCACACTGTGACTGCAGGATTACAGACACAACACCCCGGGGCCTTCATCATCATCACAGGTGACTTTAAACATGCTTCCCTCTCATCCACACTCCCAACCTTCTTCCAGTTTGTAAAATGTGCCACCCGGGAAAATAAGACTTTGGACCTATATGCAAATGTTAAGGATGCATACAGCTCCACTGCCCTGCCACCACTGGGCAGGTCAGACCACAACCTAGTCCTGCTCTCACCATCTTACAAGCCTGTGATTCAGCAGCACCCAGTCACAGTGAGGACAGTGAGGAAATGGTCTCATGAGGCCATGGAAACACTGCGTGGGGCCCTGGAGGCCACAGACTGGGATGCTCTGTATGAGCCACATGGTGAGGACATTGATGGCCTGACTGACTGTGTCTCTGAGTACATTGGGTTCTGCATCGATAACACCATCCCCACTAAAGAGGTCCGCTGTTACCCAAATAACAAGCCGTGGGTTACAAGCGACCTGAAGGCCCTTCTCAATGAGAAGAAGAGGGCCTTTAGATCACGGGACAGAGCAGAACTCAAACGGGTTCAAAGGGAGCTCAAGCGCAGCATCAGGGAGAGCAAGGACAACTTCAGAAGAAAACTGGAGCACAAACTGGAGGAAAACAACACCAGGGACGTCTGGAGTGGTATGAAGGAGATCACTGGTTTCAAGAGGAGAGATGGGGGAGCAGCTGGGGATGAACGACGTGCGAATGAGCTGAACACGTTCTTCAATAGGTTCAACTCCAACCCCCCAGCCCCCAGCGGACCATCCACTGCCTCCACTGACTCTACGACTGCCTCTACTGCGTCTCTGAGCAACAACCCCCCACCTCCCCCCATCACCCCCTGCCCCCCACCACCCCAGTCACCATCTCCCCCCACCCCCCCGCTGGCCTTTACCACAGACCTTCTCACACCTCCCACCCCCAGGACATCCTCACATCCCCCACAGCCCCCCACCACCTCCTGCAACACAAACATCTCTGCACCACCCTCAAACCCATCGCTGACATCCCCCACCCCCCAGTCTGGACTCCACATCACAGCCAGCCAGGTGAGGAGAGAGCTGGAGAGGCTCAAACCGAGGAAAGCTGCGGGGCCGGACCGCATCAGCCCTCGTTTGCTGAAGGCCTGTTCCAGCCAGCTCTGTGGAGTTCTCCAGCACCTCTTCAACCTGAGCCTACACCTTCAGAGAGTGCCAGTGCTCTGGAAAACATCCTGCCTGGTCCCAGTGCCCAAAAAAGGACGTCCTGCTGCACTGGAGGACGGCACTGACCTCTCACATCATGAAGGTCATGGAAAGACTGGTCCTGGCCCACCTCAGACCGCTGGTGTGCCCATCACAAGACCCCCTGCAGTTTGCATATCAGCCCCATGTTGGGGTTGATGATGCAATCATCTACCTGCTGCAGAAGGCTTACTCCTCCCTGGACAGACCCAACACCTCAGTCCGGATCATGTTTTTCGACTTCTCCAGCGCCTTCAATACCATCCAGCCCACTGCTGAAGGCCAAACTGGAGGGCACGCAGGTGAGTGCTCCCCTCATCGCTTGGGTCGATGACTATCTGACGGGCAGACCACAGTTTGTGAGATTACAGAACTGTGTGTCTGATCATCTGATCAGTAACATCGGGGCCCCCCAGGGAACTGTGCTGTCCCCCTTCCTCTTCACCACATACACTGCTGACTTTAAGCACTGCACAGAGACGTGTCATCTGCAGAAGTTCTCTGATGACACGGCCATTGTGGGGTGTGTTGAGGGCGGAGGGGAGGCTGAGTACAGGGACCTGGTTGACCGCTTTGTGAAGTGGTGTGGGGAGAACCGCATGCAGCTCAACGTGGCGAAGACGAGGGAGATGGTGGTGGATTTCAGGAGGACCAAGCCCCTGCCCTCTCCTGTCTGCATCGGTGGGACGGCTGTGGAGGTGGTCCCTGCTTACAAGTACCTGGGTGTCACACTAGACAATAAACTGGACTGGTCCACCAACACAGAGGCCGTCTACAAGAAGGGCCTGAGCCGGCTTTATTTCCTGAGGAGGCTCAGGTCCTTCAACGTCTGCAACAAGATGCTGCAGATGTTTTATAAGTCTGTTGTGGCGAGCACCATCTTCTTTGCTGTGGTGTCCTGGGGTGCGGGCATCAAGGCTAAGGACGCCAACAAACTGAAAAAACTGATTAGGAAGGCAGAGTCTGTGGTTGGCTCTAAGCTTGTCACCCTGGAGGAGGTGGTGGAGGACAGGATGCTGGCAAAACTGCTGGCAATCATGGACAATCCCTCTCACCCCCTCCACAAAACACTAGACAAGCTAAGGAGCAGCTTCAGCCACAGACTCATTCAACCCCGCTGCTCTAAGGAACGATACAGGAAATCGTTCCTCCCAACCGCAATAAGACTATACAACTCATCTACCTCTGTCAGAGCCACCATCACAGAACTGCACTAAATATACCTGTCTCAATTCATCATTTTATACAATAATATTGTCTTTTGCACACTCTGTCTACATATTCTTACACTCACAGTATATTATATTATCTATTGTATCGCCAAATACTTATATTTATACCCGTACTATATATCATATATTATATCATACTCTTTGTATATTCTTTGTATATATAAGTCTATATACACATATTTTATTTATACATGTGTACATGTTATTAATATTATATTTTACTATTATTATTATTATATATACTGTTGCTGCTATTATTACTATATACTGCTATTATATTGGTATAATTACTATCATATATAAATATATATTATATACTATATATACTGTACTATTTTTGATATACTGTCTAACAATAACATTACCATCATATCATCAGTACTATTACCATCATCTGCCACTGCACCTTATCTACCTATTTTATCTTGTGTTTCTGTTTTTATTCTTTCTACCGCAATATTTTATATTTTATATTTCATTCTATTGTATTGTATTTTATTGTATTCAAATGTACCGGCTGCTATGACGACTTAATTTCCCCTCGGGATGAATAAAGTAATCTATCTATCTATCTATCTATCTAGATGCATCACTTACTGTTGAGAGGTGCTGGCACAGCTCGGCGAAGACTGCAGCAGAGTGTGGCTTCTGCACGGCCCTCTTGAAAACGAGCTCAACCATTTCCTGCAACTGCTCCGCTATGGAGCCAGAACAGTCTCAAAAGGATTAAATGCACACAGAAATGAATACATGCGCAAAAAAGATCCACAAATACATTTTCAACGCCGCTGGCTCAACACACTTGTCACACTAATCAGCGGCGTTGTCCGGCTGACTGTGGCTGGTTAGAGCACTTCATGTGTGTACGGTCACATACGGTTATAACGAACTTTGATAACGGGGATAGCGGGCTAGCCACCATGCTAACTGCGGTGGGAACAGCGCCAAAACCCGCTGACTTAATCCCAAGGCTCTCATGACACTGTTTCTCAAACACCGTCAGGTTAGAAGCAAACACTTGGTAGTAGTTAGTATCGGGTGTCCGTGCTGACTGTGTGTGGAAGCTGGGGGGGAAGCTAGCTGCCTCCGTGTAGCTTCAAGCTGTTGCAGCTGTTGAATTAGCAACGCAGTTTGGAAACAAGACCGGGGAACCGCTGCGTTAAGACACGATAACATAAGCACTTTGACCCGCTGGGTGTCACTTTATTTCAGCAAAACTGTCGCGTCATCAACAGCCCTTTTCTGTTGTCATCGTTCACTGTGTGTGAGGAGCCGGGGATCAGCGTCTACTAATTCTATGTCTATTGGCTGGCGGGCTAAAAACCTCCAGGCTGCCTGCGGGCGTTTTAATGACGTCGTGTAATGGCACTCACGTGATTGGCTGTACAGGAGTGAGACATCTGATTGGCTACAGACGATCCCCTCTTAGAAAAAATGCATTCGTGAAACAGAGTCGCGTCAGGGGAGTCTCAAAAGTCTCAAAAGTCTCACACACAAATGCAGCGAGGTTTACAAATTAAAAGCACTTTGTAAATGCAGGTCCAACAGTTTATATATGAATGTAACAAGCTCCAAATATGTATTTGATGAAGATTGCAAATACTTTTACATGCATATATTTGTGAATTTTTTTTCTATTTGTGTGTGCATCGGAAATGTTTATGAATCTTATATTTTACATGTGAATTTTTTTTACTTATATATGGAATGAAACATTTGTGTGTGCATTGAAAATGTATTTGTGGATCTTTTTTGTGCATGTATTAATTTCTGTGTGCATTTAATCCTTTTGAGACTGTTCTGGCTCCATACTCCTCACCGTCCAACTCCTCGTGACTCAGATCCGTCATGAAAGCTTGAAAGTTTTCGGTGAAGCAGCTGACGGACTTCTTCCTCATCTCTCCCAGCAGAAGAGGAGCTGGCTTGCAAGTTAATTCCACGCTTTTATTTTGTTTTGGGATCATGTTGATTCCAATAAATCGAAGTTGTCTTCAAGGCAAATCCAAAGAAACAAGTTCCGGTGCAAGAAACAAGTTCAGGAGCAAGAAACAAGTTCAGGAGCAAGAAACAAGTTCAGGAGCAGGAAACAAGTTCCGGTGCAACCAGCCAATAGTGAGAAGACAACTGAGTGAAAAATGAAAACTGACGTTTAAGTAACGACAGACTTCAAAGGTATAAGGCTGTTGCCTTGGTGACCTGCAGTGACATACGTCAAAGGAACAAAGCCTGATAACGTAAAAAATAATAATACAGAAAATGCTTCTTTTTTTTTAAATGTAAAAGAAGTTTCATTAAATTCAAACTTAATAACGGTTTGAGTGAAAAATCCTAGAAGACGTTTCTGAAACTTAAAAAATAAATTATATTCAGAAGTGTTACAAAAAGGCTATCATACGCTAATAAGGAATGATAATGAGCTCTTTAAGGTATGAAAAAAACTGCGCGCGCACATCCTGCGGCGCACATAAATAAAAAATATATTTAAAAATAAAACATAAAAAATAAAAACAATTGTATCAAATTAATTAAAAAATTGTGCACATTCTAAATAAAAAAGCATGAAATGGCGTACGCCAAAGCTAATTCCGATTTACAAAACCATGCGCACGCAAAACCTCAACTCCAAATCCGCCCTCCACAGCCCCAATTTCTACTATAAATGGTCAATGCAAAGCACGTCACGAATATTAAATTGTGAATCCGACCAATGGGTTTCCACCGTGAGTCCTGACCGAGGCACGGCATCAAGCTATGTGAAGAGGAAGTGAAACTTTCTGACACTGACATCGAGTTGTTTGTTAGTGAGGTGGAGGTGAAGAGCGACTTTATGGGACAGCAGTGATGTCACTAATAAAGAAAATACACTGATACTCTGCCGCTGCTGCTGTGTATAACACAATGTGGGAGATCAGAAATCGCTGAACCCTCGCTTCCTCCTCCTCATCCTTCCATTCGCATGCACAAATCGTGCAGAACCCCGCATCGGTGTCACGGCAGTATTTATCCATTTAGAGCATCTGACCGATTCCCTCACATCAGTGGATCCAGTCTCTCAGCACGTGTCACCAAGTACGACATGAAGTGTTGTGAACTCAGTCTGTTGATATCAATCCTCTTCCGCTCCTCTCCTCTGAAGCAGAAGGAGCAGACACCAACACGCGCGGCTAGACCCGCTACGTCTTCCTCTGTATCTGACGCGTTGATGATGAAATGAAACAACTAACCTAAAACGACTTCTATAACAAATGTTATAACTTAGTCACACTTTAAAAGTATGACTAAGATATACGTGAGGAAGTGTCTGCTTAACCTCTGATATTAAAATGTTGAAGCCACAGTTTATGTGATTGAAGCGTTTATTTGTTTAACACAAGTCTGAGTAGATTTTCTCCCATGTATTTTCAACCCTAACTTCATAAACACTTGTATAGACATCATATATCAGAGACTTTATTTCTTCTCAACCTCTAATCTCAGATTCCTGTGTTCTGCAGCTTCTTCTGAATCAAGAGGAACGAGAGCTGTTTGTGGGACTCGTCTCCAAGAGGACAGGAAGAGACATTCGGAAGAAATCTGTCTCAATCAACCTTAGACTTTGAGTGGAGTTTCATATAGGTCAGTGAGAGCTCTCTCCCTAGGTCATTTGTCAATTTGTCTCTTTAATTTTGTACATGTAATCATATTGTTCTTCTCCTGTCCACTAAATATTAATCAATTCATTTCCAAATATGGGTATGCATCCTTTCCATGTACACAAAAGGGAACATGCTCCCTTGTCCAAGGGCACGTAATCCAATGTAGGATTTGATCTCTTTATTTCTCTCTGTTAGAAATTAGGATCAGTTATTGGATGTATTTACTTCATGAATGTCACTTGTTGATCTTCCATGTAATCAAGTTGCAGAGCTTGTGTTGTTGAATTAATAGTTTTAAAGAGATTCGTCTGATAGAGGCAGTCTTATTTGACCAGGACCATTCAAAATGAATAAAGAAAGAAATATTTCATGTTGTTTTTAATTATCACGTGTTATACATTCTCTTTGTGGGATTAATGTTTTGTCCTGATACTTGCATCATTTCTCCAAGTGTTTTACAAGGTTCATTTGTTTTATCAAATGTAATGAACAGACTGATAACTGTCATGTTCTGAAATCTACATCAGTAATGGACAACTTTGTTTCTAACAACAAAAAAACAGCAAGTATTTCAGTAGCTGCATTTCATACCGTAATCATTCAGTATACGTTGTTCAGAATATCACATCAACACATGGAACCAAGGTTTTGGTAAAGATGAGTTTAATTTATAGGAACTGACTGTCATCATGCTGCTATTACATTAAATTAATAAGACCGTGTCCTCGCCGCCGGTCTACGGGGAGTATAAAGTGAGCGGACGGACGGAAGTTGCATCCGCGCAGGAGTCAGGACATCAGCTTCATGCAGCTCGTCCAGGGCCTGATGTCGGCATGTGGCGGAATGTGCACCGCTGTTATAACGACCGATGTAAACTCCCTCGGGATGTAATAAGGTCGGCATCTGATCACGAGCTGCTCCAGGTCCGGAGAACAGCCCGAAGAAATAATCTCCACATCTGAGCACCACACATTGTTCTCCATGCAGCAGACACCTCCTCCCTTGCTCTTCCCAGAGTGTGTTGTCCGGTCCTGACGCTGAATGGAGACCCCCTCGGGAACCATGGCGGAGTCCGGGATCGAGGGGTCGAGCCAAGTCTCCGTGAAAACCATCACGTTACAAAAAGTCAGACTGCGGTTCAGAACTGTTCCTTGTAAAGTGTCTTAAGATCTTCTTGTTGATGTTCCAGCCCGATTTGGGGGGTGGGTATCAACTGAGTTGAACCCATGTTTTCTCCTGGATTACAGAAGAGGGCCTATAGTTTTTCGTATGACTGAAGATTACAGCGCTCATTTATACGCTGGCTCGCAACAAACAATTTGCGTCCTCACCTGCTGCGGCCACGCTGCACTTACTCACACACACAGAAACGGCAGTGGAGAGAGAGAGAGAGGGCGAGAGGGAGCGCTACGGTGTCCCTAAATAGATGTCGCCAAAGCCCTGCAGCCTATAAGAATCACTGTCCTGTCAGGTAAATTAAAATATCAGCAGAACGGGAAACGCGCCCGCACATCCTACGGGCGCGTCCTGCGGCGCATATCCTGGGGCGCACATAAATAAAAAAAAAAATATAACAATTTAATTAAATCAAATGAATAAAAAAACTGTGCGCGCACATCCTGCGGCTGCCGCAAATCCTAAATAAAAAATAAAAAAATTAAATTAAATCAAATTTATATAAAAACTGCGCGCGCACATCCTACGGACGCGTGCTGCGGCGCATGTCCTGGGGCACACATAAAAAAAATATATATATATATAATAATTTAATTAAATCAAAGTAATAAAAAAAACTGTGCGCGCAAATCCTGCGGCGCACATAAATAAAGAATATATTTAAAAATAAAAACCATAAAAATGTAATTTATCAAATTAATAAACAAACTGTGCGCGCACATCCTGCGGGCGGTGCACATTCTAAATAAAAAAGCATGAAATTGAGTACGCCAAAGCTAATTCCGATTTATAAAACCATGCACACGCAAAACCTCAACTCCAAATCCGCCCTCCACCCCCCCAATTTCTACTATAAACGGTCAATGCAAAGCACGTCACGAATATTAAATTATGAATCCGACCAATGGGTTTCCACCGTGAGTCCTGACCGAGGCACGGCATCAAGCGATGTGAAGAGGAAGTGAAACTTTCTGACACTGACATCGAGTTGTTTGTTAGTGAGGTGGAGGTGAAGAGCGACTTTATAGGACAGCAGTGATGTCACTAATAAAGAAAATACACTGATACTCTGCCGCTGCTGCTGTGGATAACACAATGTGTGAGATCAGAAATCGCTGAACCCTCGCTTCCTCCTCATCCTTCCATTCGCATGCACAAATCGTGCAGAACCCCGCATCGGTGTCACGGCAGTATTTATCCATTTAGAGCATCGGACCGATTCCCTCACATCAGTGGATCCTTGCCTCCACTCTGGGATATTATTTGGAAAGTTTCTACATTTCTTGTTAGTGATCTCCTGTGCGCTCTATGCGCTCTGCGCTGGGTGGCTCTGCGCGCTGGGTCGCTATTACATGTGTAGCGGGTCAGTTCTTAATAAAGTTTTATACTTTTAGCAGTGTCATTTCCCCCGCTCTGGATGTGTTAATTAACCTGACAGGACGGCAACTCCTATAGGCTGCAAGGAGGCGGAGGAGTTTATTTAGGGACACCTTAGCACTCTCCCTTGTCCTCTCTCTCTCTCTCCCCACTGCCGGTCCTGTGGGTGTGTGCGGAAGTTTAGCGTGAGCGCAGCACGTGTGGTCGCAATTGTTTGTCGCAGTAAGTTGCTGGAAGTTATATAATGTTAACGGCGATCACAGAGAAAGTGTCCGCAAATTGTAACTGAAGTTTGTCCTTAGAGCCCAGCGTGAAGCTGTGTCTGTGTGCGACTGTGACGGCGTCACCGTGGATGCACGCTGTCCCTGCTTTATTTTAATGAATTAAAAGTATGAGATAAGGATGTGTTTTTATGTTTGTAAATGTTTTTAAATATTATAAATGTGTTTAAATTGTGTGACCTAACTATAACATGTTTGTTTTATAGGGCTGCCTCCAGCTAAATAGTTACGGTCACGGTTTTTTCCCACTTTAGATTTTATTTAGATTATTTGGTTTGATTATTTGTTTCTTTGTGTTTTGTTTTGTTCTATTGCAAGGTGCAATATATATGGTTGACTGGGACTGTGCAATTCAGCGGTAGTGACTTTAATGGTGGTGAATTATTGGCTCCATAAAGTAGAGGCCCTCTTTTGTCATTTTGTTGTTGTATATCGTTTGCAGTGATTTTCTTAAAGTGTGTTGTGTTTGGTTTTTAATGCATGATATTTCAGCATTGTACAATTGGGTCTGGAGCCTCTAATTTCTCTCTATTTTAAACTGTCATTTATATCAAGTCCAGGCCAGCCTTTCCAACCTTTGCACATGTCACTTTACTGTTTGAGCAGTCTGTTTTAAAT